>NC_137057.1:12306110-12338610 GCF_032717465.1 Coenobita brevimanus
AGCGGCTGGGGAATGGCTGGGAGAAGGAGGGAGGTAAGAAGACAGGAAGAAATCAGTAGGATGGAAGTTGTGGAAGCGATGAAGAAAGTTAGAATGAGAAAAGCCTCAGGAATGGATGGAGTGTGTGGTGAAATGCTGAAGCATGGGGGAGAGTGAGTAGTAGAATGGATGTGGAAGATGTGCAGATTGGCCTGGGAGGAAGGTAGAGTCCCGGAGGATTGGAAGTCAGGTATAATTATTCCCCTGTACAAAGGAAAAGGGGAAAAGAAGTGTGTGGTAATCATAGGGTCATTTGTCTCCTCAGTGTAATAGGAAAAGTATATGGTAGGATACTTGTTGACAGAGTTAGGGGAACATCAGAGGAATTAGTTGGAGAAGAACAGGGAGATTTTAGGAAGGGAAGAGGTTGTGTAGATCAGATATTCATTCTTAGATCTTTAGTGGAAAAGTTTCTAGAGAAGGGAAAGAAATTGTATGCGGCCTTCATGGACTTGGAGAAAACATATGACAGGGTGGATAGACAAGGATTGTGGAAAGTATTAAGAATATATGGAGCAGATAGGAAGTTGCTGAAGTCCGTGAAGAGTATGTATAAGGGTGCTAAGGCTGCAGTGCGTGTGGTTAGTGAACTGAGTGATTTTTTTTTTCTTTTTGATGGATTGAAACAAGGATGTGTCATATCTCCATGGTTGTTGAGTCTGTATATGGATCGGGTTATAAAAGAGATACAAGGTAGGGCAGTGGATGTTGGAGTAGCCCTAGTGAGAGAAGGCAGTGTTTGGAAACTACCTTTATTGTTGTTTGCAGATAATACTGTGTTGTTAAGTGAAGACGAAGGGGAGCTGCAAGGCTTGGTGGACGAGTTTGTGAGAGTGTGTAAGAAACGGAATCTAAAGGTGAATGTAGGGAAGAGTAAAGTTATGGTCTTCAAGAGAAATTAAGTCAGTGAATGTACAGTGAGGTTGGATGAGGAGGAAATGGAAAACGTGAGTGCGTTTAAGTACTTCGGTAATGTGTTGAGTAAGGATGAAAGTTTAGAGGGTGAAGTGCTTGAAAGAGTGCAACAGGGAAGAAAGGTTGCTGGTGCCTTGAAAGCAGTGATAAGCTACAGGGAATTGAGCATGGAAGTGAAAAAGCTAGTACATGACAGTATTGTGATACCAACTCTAAAGTATGGAAGTGAAGCTTGGACCTTGTTGGAGGGACAGTAGTCAAGAGTGCGAGCAGTGGAAATGAGTTATTTGAGAGGAACATGTGGAGTCAAATGGAGAGCCAGACTGACAAATGAGGAGGTGAAGGAGCGTTGTGGTGTGGATGTGGATGTGAGAGAACAAGTTATGAGAAACACACTGGGGTGGTTTCAACATGTGGAGAGGATGGAGAGCGAGAGACCGACGAGGAGAGTGTATGTGAGGTGGAAGGGAGGAGAGTGAGGGGGAGGCCAACGATGAGATGGAGGGATGGAGTGGAGAGGTATATGAAAGAGGCGGGTGTGAGCTGGGAACAGGGAAACGAAATGGCGGGGGACAGGGCGACATGGAGGCGATTTGTTTGTAGCCCCCCCTTACGGGATCAAGGCATCTGGTAATAGATAGATGTTTTTTTTTTTCTTGTTCCACGGGACATCTAGCAATATTTTTCCATGTCTCTCCAAATACTCCTACGTTTGCTGTACAAAGACTTCGTTTGCCTCAATATGGCAAACCTGCAGCAGCCGATACTGATGATATTAGATTTGGCCAGGTGGTGTCGTCATTGTCAGTTGCTGTGGACTCACCACACTGATTTTCAAAGTCCATGGAGAGAAAAACAGGACAGACGACCGGTTTCTTCATGGCGACTCCTCATACCAATGTTTTGTTTGCAAAGGCGCCAAGATTGTAACAATCCCTAGATTCTTGACACCTCTTGCTCCGGATCAGCGCTGACTACGCCAAAGTCATCTGCTGCATCGCTGCTGAAGATTAAGGACCATGGTTAGAGGGAACTCGTCTTTGTGGTTTTGAAAGAGGCTGGTTGTGCTGAGGGACCCCTTCGTGTGGTGGCACCGATATAGCCGGACAACTTCGCTAAACGGCTATACGGTCGTCACCGAACTCTTTCCTTATCCTATGAAAAGAACCTGGTAGACTGCAAGATGGTAAACTACTAAAAACATTTGAGTTGGGGCCTCGTATGTCCAGTTCAGGCATTAGTGTCAGAGGAACACCTTTCATGTGATCCCTAGTAAAGAAGCTTCCCAGTGTGGTTGCACCTGATTAGTATAGTTCCTTTGATGACTGGAATGCACAGGCTTCAGCACCAAGACAAAGCAGTGTTCCCTTGAAGAACTACCATTAGGAGTTATGTTGAAAAGGGAATTATATGTATACTGTATACATTACCGTTCTTCAGAGTTTTATTGGAAATGAATTTATAAGAGTTTTTATCACTTACGTTACCATTATTCAAAACAGTAAAAATTATCATGATCTGTGTATTAGTCAGGTAACAAAAACAATGTATGATGCTGCTTTAGATTTATTGACATAGACACTCGTGCGCGAGAGCGCGAACACACACACACACACACACAGAACGGAGATAGGTCCTGGTTCCGGTTCACTTTGGTTTAGGTCGGTTCAGTGAGTTCCATGTGTTCAGAAAGGAATATTTCCATTATTTATGCAATCCCTGAAAATGGGCAGCTGGGGGGGGAGAGAGAGAGAGAGAGAGAGAGAGATAGGGGTTATGGATCTTTTTCTCAGGTTAGAGAGATATGTTATAGGGCTTATATATCTCTTTTAAGTGAGAGAGAGAGAGAGAGAGAGAGAGAGAGAGAGAGAGTAACACGTTACAGGGTGTATGGATCTTTGTTTTTTCAGGTTAGAAGGATACTTAACTCATAGGGGGTTATGGATCTTTTATTTAGGTTAGAGAAAGAGAGAGAGAGAGAGAGAGAGAGAGAGAGAGAGAGAGAGGGTTATCGATCTTTATGTTAGAGAGAGAGAGAGAGAGAGAGAGAGAGAGAGAGAGAGAGAGAGAGAGAGAGAGAAGTTATATTGATTATTGATCTTTTTTTCATGTTAGAGAGAGAAGTTATGGGGGGGTTATGGATCTCTTGTTTTCAGGTTAGGGATAAGTTATTGGGGTTATGGAGGTTTTATTTCAGTTTAGAATGTCTGCGATGTAGCTTTTAAAGAAAATTTCCACAAAAGAGTTATAATGATCGAGAAAGTAAATTCGTATCTTAAGACATAATATTTTATTAGCATAAAAAGAATTTACAAGATAATCTCTCTCTCTCTCTCTCTCTCTCTCTCTCTCTCCCCATCAATTTTTCTATGTCTATCGTACGCATTTCGCCAGCCTTCTCCAGCACACACTGAATGACCTTCGGGAGGTTTGTAGCAATGTCCACATTAGCGAAGTTTTTTAGGAAGATTTTCAATATCTTCGTACTTGGTTTGTCGACTGTGGTAGAGGAAGGGAAGAGAGTCGATTACGTCAAGCGATTAGGGAAGGTACCTGATGTTTGAAAGGACGCAGGGCAGTGCAGGACAGGGCAGGGTAATGAAGAGGAAAGCAGAGCAGGGTAATGAAGAGGAAGGCAGGGAAGGGCAGCATAATTGCGGGAAATGCAGGGCAGGGCATGGCAGGTGAGCAGTGTGGGGGAATGTTGGAGGGGGGGACATGACTGGGAGAGAATATATCTTTCTAGTTCTTTAGGAATCTTTGTTATCGACATCGTCATCGTCTTTTCATTATCTGAACCCTGCACTCCACAAATGAAGACAAATTAGCCAGAAGATTAAAAAGATTTACCACACCACAAATAAAAACAAATCAGCCAGAATGTTAAACAGGTTCGCCACACTGAACTACTTGATGAATCCAGTTTGCAAGAACAAACTGAAAATAAGCCTTCATGTTAAAGGGAAGACGTTTGGGGAATACAAGAAATGAGGAGGTCATGACATCTACAAAACAGATCCTACGTAAACTTGATTGCGAAAGAATAGGAAGTGTATTATTTTAGGAATTAAAAAGGGGCCAAAGCACCACATAGAGCTAAGGGAAATGAAATAAGTCGTAGGACAGAAGAAGAGGCATATTAGGTCACTGTGAAGCATGGGGAAGAAGCAAGGTTAGGAAAGCAAAGTGACTCCAACAGTTCTGTATTGATGCAAGCATCGATCTTTGAATATCAGGGACCGAAAAAGGGTGGAAGTGTTGGTGATGAAGTGTTCCAGGTCTGTACGTGGAGTTAGATGACTTAGCAGAGTGAAAGAGGATATTGAAAGACCTTGAAAGACCAGGGACGTGTTCAAGTAGACGTAGTGCAATGGAACAGGCAGATCAGGGTATGTTATGATATAGCCAATAGAGAGAAGGTGTGGTGTGAGACTGATGACAGTATACAGATCAGAAGTGGAGTTAATGAGGGAAATGATGAGGTCTAGACGAAGGAGGAAGGATAATGCTGAAACAGAGTTTTAAATAGAGGTGTGACCATCCATGAGTGTGAGAAGTGTGTATGGAATAATGCAAATTGAAATGAAGTTGCTTAAGCGAGACCGACTCTGCCTGAAATCTATGATGGCAAGAAGTGACGCAGCTGGGGTAAACCGTGAATAGGTAGAGGATGAGTGTGAATAATTTCAAGACTGCTTTACGTAGGCCATGAAATATGACAGTTGAGACGCAGAATGAGAACGACTGAGATTGAGTGCTCCAGCTTTCCGGCACCAACGACCTGGAATGAGTAACATGTGAGAATAGAATAAAGCGTACTGCCACCAAAATAATATAAAGCTATGGTATGGGAAACAAGGCAAAACAGAATCACATAAAATAAAGCAATGGTATGGGCACCAAAGTAACACAATATTGCATAACATAAAGCTAGGATATCAGAGCCAGAGTAAAACAGAATCACATAATATAAAGGTAAGGTATGAGAGCCAAAGTAAACTAGAATCACTTATCATTAAGTTAGGGTATGAGTGCCAGAGTAAAACAGTATCACATTACATTAAACTTGGGTGTGGGAGCCAGATTATAACAGAATCACATAACATAATGCTAAGGTATGGGAGCCTGAGTAATCACATAACATAAAGCATGTGTATGAGAGCCAGATTAAAATAATGACAAAACATAAAGCTGTGGTATGAGAGCCAGAGCAGAACATAGTATGAAAATCAGCGTAACACTGAGTGACTATCAAAATGAACGTAGTACAGAGTGACAATATGAAAATCAGTGTAAAACAAAGTAATAATATGAAAATCAGCTTAAAACAGAATGACAGTATGAAAATCAGCTTTAAATGAGTGACATTTTGAAAATCAGTATAAGAGAGTGACATTGTGAAATCAGTGTAAAACGAGTTACTCTGAAAATCAGCGTAAAACAGAGTGACACTACCGGTAATATCGTCGAGAAGGTCCAAGTTCACATCCGGTTCCAACTCTAAGGCGCACTCTCGCGAAAGTTCCAGTATTTTGGCCAGCAGTTCGGCCGTCAGGTCTCCGCAGAGTATGTCAGTTTCGGGAGGGAGCCTAACAATCTGGACTGACACGTGGGTAACAGAAGCGGCCCATCACATTCTATAGAAGGTTCGGAGAAGGGGGCGATTAGTGCCGGGGAGAAAAGAGGGATGGAGGGAAGGCATCTGAAAGAGGGAGAGAACGGAGGAAACAGGAAGGACGGGGAAAGAGAGGACTTAGTAGACAGTTGAAGGTAGTGAATGCTGTCCTTCACCTATTGCTTCTGCTGTGGAGGGTTAAGGAGAGTGGTGAAGGACGAGGCAAAGGAAGAACGGAAAAGACTGAGAAAAAAAGGGAAAAGAACGGGGAAGTACAGAGAGAGACAGAAAGTCTCTTCATCATATGATGCTTTGGCTGTGCTCCTTTTAGAGCATAGGAATATAAATATTAGTATATTATCTGATGCAGGTTTTGGTAGATTCGACCCATCCATTAATAATAAAATAATGCAAATAAAATAACTTCTTTATGCTAAGCCTGTGTCAGTAGGATGAAGAACCTGAGTGAGAACGTCTCCGAAACTGCCTTTCACCAATCTCCACGTGTGGGTATTGAGTAAATGAATGAGTGAGATAGAGTAACCTTAGAGTATGAAGAGAGAAACCTGTACTGCCTGGCTCTCACCTGAGAGTCCCGGGCTTGGATTATGAGTGAACCTGTAGGGGGAGAAGTGAGTACGAGTGTCTGTGGGAGTTAACTATGACTAAAGGCGTGAGAGTATAATTAGTAGAGACGTTCTTTAAGCTGCGTTAGGTTTAGTGCCTGTGTGAATGACATGTGTAAATGAATCAATAAATACAATAAATACTGCTGATGGGAGGTAGGAGTGTGTGTGTGTGTGTGTGTGTGTGTGTGTGTGTGTGTGTGTGTGTGTGTGTGTGTGTGTGTGTGTGTGTGTGTGTGTGTGTGTGTGTGTGTGTGTGTGTGTGTGTGTGTGTGTGTGTGTGTGTTATATCTAATACCAGCGAGTGTATGAATGAATGTGTGAGTGACTACGCATGTTAGAAGAAGTAGAGAATGAGAGTGACGATCAGACAGCAACCAAAACACAGCCACTAACCAAGCCCGGCAAGAGCAATTTTAATTAAGATGGGCTGGTCGCAGAGCAGGAAACTCAGTGCCTGACATCCTCCGGCCAGAAGACCCACAACGAAGAGGCTGACAAGGGCCGTCCGCATGGTGGTGGTGCTGGTGGTGGTGGTGCCTGTGGGGGAGAGCGAAAGAGTGTGGGAGTGGGGAAGATAAGTGATGGGAGGGAGCGTAGAGAGTGAGTGGGAAATTAATGGAAGCAAGTAAGGGGAGGGAGAGTGGAGGATGTGTGAGGAGTGAGATGGGAAGTGGTAAGTGGAGGGAGAGTGGGGGATCAGTGGGGAGTGTGTGTGTGGGAGTGGGGAAGGAATGTAAAGGAAGGGAAAATGGGGGATGAGTGAGGAATGTCTCTGAGAGTCGGGCAGGAATGTAAAGGGGGGAAGAATGGGGCATGAGTGGGGAGTGAGTGTGGAAGTGGTAAGGCAGGTAAGAAGAGGGAGAGTGAGGGTGAGTGGGGAAGTGATAAGGCATTTATGGGAAGGGAGCACGACGGATGAATGCGGAATAAGTGTAGGAATTGAGATGAAAAGTGAGGGAAGGGTTGGCGAGGAGTGGAGAGTTAGTAAACTTACATGCTTATATTCCTTTTAATCTTAATTTTTCCCAGGTTTAAGTCTTTTTGCAGCTTATTTCACGCAGCTCAGTGGTAGGATGAGACAAAGCTTCAGCGATACATCCTTTCTGTGACTAGCATCATATTCTAGTGTTAACCTTTTATTGCAAATCAGCAGTCACGATGGAGAGATGACAATTTTAGGCCAAGTTAGACAAAAATAATGCCAAGAGAACCAAGGATCAAACAACTTCCGGTGTATTGTTTTTTTCTTTTAATTT
The DNA here is from genome assembly GCF_032717465.1 of Coenobita brevimanus. NCBI lineage: Eukaryota > Metazoa > Arthropoda > Malacostraca > Decapoda > Coenobitidae > Coenobita > Coenobita brevimanus. Next base: position 12,313,565 of record NC_137057.1, read on the forward strand.
CTTCGATAAATCCATGTTCATGTTAAAAGATATTGAGGGGGAAAAAAAAAGTTTATAGAAGAAATTAAATCGGCTTAGAATAGCCTATCAGGAAAATTTTCTGAATATTACCAAGAGGGAATAAAGTAACAAAATTATGGCTCGAGATCTTCAGTGAGTAATTAGCCAAGTACCATAGAGATACGATACCGCAAATGTACACAATTATACCAACTTATTTTGCTGTAGGATGTGAAAGCTGTCGGTTTTCTCTAAGTTAATAAAGGCTTTTCCCCAGTCTGTACAAGAGATTTTCTCATTGCTAAAGAAAACCAGCTGGTTGTACTGCGAACTTATTAAAAAAGACTTGGTAGTAGTGAAAGGATAGCTAGTTTTAATAGAGGTTTTTACATTCTTTCGCCATGAGAAGTGCCCAGAGGTGACGAAATCTTAAGAGGTAGCACGTATATATGAATTAACTTTACGAATAAGGTTACCTGATTCTTCGTTGTGGAAGGGAAGGTGAGTGGAGTGAACTGGAGAGATGTGGTTTCTGTCTTTTTATAAAGAGATGACACCGAGGAGAATGTAAGAGGAGAGGGAAGGAGGAATGTACAGAAGTAAGAGTGAGGTAGTGAGGAGAGAATGGTGGGCGGTGGAGGGAACAGGAAGGAGAGAGAGGAGGAAAGAGGGGATGGAAAAAGTAGGGAGCGAGTTAAGGAGGTGCGGTGAGAAAGGGAAAGAAAGAATGAATGAAAGGGGGAGCAGAGCATGCAAGAACCTTGAGAGAGAGGAAGGGAGATAATCTGGGAGAGTGAGAACTGGCTGGGATGGAGGAAAGGAGGAAAGACGGTTTTTAGAAAGTAGGGGAAGGTGGGTAGTGGACAGAGAGAGAGAGAGAGAGAGAGAGAGAGAGAGAGAGAGAGAGAGAGAGGTACCTGTTTGCAAGGTGATGTGCTGTTAACAGTTAAGATTTACTTTGTTCCATGACTGTTTTATCTCAATAAGAAAAGAAAACTTGGAGAACAGAATTTAAACACACACACAAACACACACACACACACACACACACACACACACACACACACACACACACACACACACACACACACACAGAAGGTTAAGGAAGCTACATGATAGGACATAATAGTCTCAGAAAGATTTTTTGTTTGTTTTGTTAAGAGGTATCTCCAGACGATTTTATGTACCATGGGAGAAAAAAATGTAAAGAAATACCTCGTCTCACCTAGTCTATCGATCAGTACTTCTACCGTAATATTTTCGCCATTAATTACACGCCTGTAAGTGTGGCAGGGTGTGAGTTCTTAGCATGTAAAAAGGTAACAGACACAGTTAATCAGAATAGTATAATTACACAGATGACAGGTGATTTCACTTTAATTGTTGCTTATCTTTTTTTAATTTTTTTCGAATATTTCTAACTGCATTGTTTACTTCATGCATACTGATTAAATTACTGGTCATGTATAACTATGAGGAGTTACTGTAAAATATGTTCATAGGTTTATTGTTTCAAAATGTAAAGAGGGAAGGATGTAAACATGATTTTTTTTTTTATACTTGATGAATAGGAGAGAGACTCCGTGAAGAAACAGTACCCTGAAGAACACCACACCTGAGTGCTTTAGAAGATTTGTAACACTAGACTACAGTTGTCCTCGTTGTTATGATGATGATGATGATGATGATGATGATGATGATGGTAATGATGATGATGATGGTGATGATGATGATGATGGTGACGATGAAGATTAATTGTGTGTTTTTATTGTTGTTATTGTTATTATTATTGTAATGATGATGATGAAGATGATTACATGCATTATTATTATTATTATTGTCGTTGTTCTAATGATGAGGATGATTACGTGCGTTATTATTATGATATTTATTAACTGTTTATAGTCAAAGTCTGTCGCTCAATAGGAACTCGGCCAACTTGTGACCTAAATTCCCTCCTCCTCCTCCCACACACCTGAAGCCTCTCTAATCGCGGGTTTTTTCATCTAAACTTCACTCTCTCGCAAATATACCATTCTTACTAATAATTCCCTATATATTAGCACATCTGACACTGCCAATCACTCCTTTAATTGGGTGAATGGTAAGATAAGGCTGGTGAAATCAGGAACGTATTTCTTAAGGTAATGAAGTTAATAAGCATCTGCTGGCGTGGCATGAATCATTTGCCTGCGGTATGTATGTGGATGGAAGAACACATGTTTAAATATAAGGAGCAGAAGCCTGCAAGCTGGTGTTTGGTGCGGCCACACTTGTTTGAAACGTGATCGACAAGACGAAGCGACGCACCGGGTTACAGCCGTTGCAGTATCTGAGCCTTAACGTTGGACGGACCCCTGAGCCTCGTTTCCTCTTGTCTATCACATACTGTATATGGAGCAAGTGTGGCCGCACACTTAGACACGCTTGGATACACATTAAACACTAACAAAGCATTCGTGCGGGCACACACACACACACACACACACACACACACACACACACACACACACACACAACAGCAGCCTGAGTCAGTCCACTGCAGGGCGAAGATCTCTCTCGTCTTTCTCGATCCCGTCGTACAGTATTAGATAGAAATCATTCGCAGATCTCCACAGTATTGCTATAATATGAAAACAAACAATAGCGATCATAACAAATGGTGCCGGGCACAACAAACCTCGCATGACAGCAGTTATTTTATTGCTGTTAAATACTTAATTCGTGGTAGGTGGGGGCGCTCACCATCCACTCACTCGATGTAGTGCTGCTGTCAGGTGTCTGCCCTTTCCTCTCCTCCATCCTTCTTTCCTTCCATCCTCTTCTGTCTTCCTTTCTTTCATTCTTTCCTTGTCCTTCTGCCTACAGGTGACTTTACACTCCCTCTTCTGTCTTTCTTTCTTTCATTCTTTCCTCTTCCTTCTGCCTGAGGGTGATTCTACACTGAGTGACAAGCCAAATGGTTTCCTGTACACCAGGAAACTATTTACTTCGCTGGGTGGTAACCATATAATCAAATTTTGGCACCTGGTGGTTTAATGGGTAAATATTGCGCTCCATTCGGATTGAGCCGGTGAAGGTTGGGGTTGATTGCTCATGTAATGCCACTCAGGGATGAGAGAGGCTGGTCACTCTCATCTTAAATGTCGGGACCAACTGCCTAGACCCGGGCTCCTACGCTCCTCATGGGGAAGTGTAGGAATGGATGATGGATGGATGGATAAATACTTAATCGTTACTGCCATTTATTGTCAGTAGGCAATTAAAGTCTAAGGTAATGGCGCAAAAGTTTTCAAGTTATGCCCTCAGAAAATCCATGATCTTGTATTTCACCTTTCAAGGTCACCCAAGGTCAAAGGTCATTGTGCCAAATGAAACCCCATGACACTTTTTATACCTTGATAATAGTAAATATCTCTATCTTCAACGAGTTTCGATTTAAAGCCTCCAGAATATCAGTGACATTGAATTTGATCTTTCAAGGTCACTTATGGTCAAAGGTCATGATACCTTACCGATTAAAAACCCATTTGTGACTTCGTATATGCTGATAAAATTAAATATCTCTCTATCTTCGTGAGTTTCGAGTTATGGCCCCCTGAATATTCATGACCTTGAGTTTGACCTTTCAGGGTCACTCAAGGTCAAAGGTCTTGGTGCCAAATGAAAGCCCATGTTACAAGTTCCAGTATATTCTTAACCAGTGACGCACTAATTCTTATCAACCTTATTACCTTCCGTGAATCATTGTTTTAGGACTTCTTTACAATATTAAGTTGACCAGTGTCATCAGATCAAGTGTTTCTGACCTCGAACTCTTTATCACTCTTGTCTATTTGTGCTTTACGCCTCTTGGGTGGGTGTGAGGGCAGTGATAAGTTGGCAACACTGTGAGAGGTAGACGGGCGTGAATCCGCCATAGCTGGGCTACAGATGAGAACCAAATTCCTAAATATGTTCTGTTTGGCAACTTTGGTGTGGCAGGGCTTGGCAACAGCTCTGGTGGTTTAGATGGAGACTCAACGTTCCCTATGGAAGCCACTGACGCTCCCTCATGCTTAAAATTATGGCACAGAGACCGATTGCCTCATATGAGGCGATCAGCGTGGATAGAGATGGCCTCAACAACTGAATTACTAAATATGCGGTATTTGGCAACTGCCGTATGGCAGGGCTTGGCAACACCTCCGATGGCATAAAAGGGAAAGTCAACATTCCCATGGAAACCATTAACACTTCCTCGTGCTTGAAGTTATGGTTCCGAGACTCATCGCCCCATATGAGGCAATCAGTGCTGCCAGAGGTGGACTGCACATTACCTCGTATGAGGTAATGAGCGTGGCGAAGGTTAATAGTAAATATCTCATCTTTAACCAGTTTCAAGTTATAGCCATTTAAAAATCCGTGACCGTGATTTTGACCTTTCAAAGTCACTCATTTGCCTCCAAGATATAATCACTTTCTTTTGGGAGCAGTGGCCACATCCCGAAAGTTTCATATAATTACATGCAGCTGTTTTTCTGTAATGTTGCTAATAAACAAACAAACTCAACCAAAAACAATACCCCGCCGGACTCCAGACGAGGTAAAAATTTGGTGTTAATAGGAGTAAATACCTCGAGATCCTGTGACAGAAGCACTTATTTGACACGAGCTTAGGAGGCTACTTGTAAGAGATACTTTACGAGAAAGATTCCGTACTTTGAGGCAGTGTCAAAAATTTGCTCCCATACGATTCTACTCTAGTTTATTTTGTAGCATCAGCCATAATATCTTATCCAGTTAATGGGAAATCCCAGTAGTGAAGGGATATAAAAATTTCCTTTAGTTTCTTTCGGTACAATCTCTTATTTAAAAGGTAGTTGATACACGATGCATCTCATTTCTCCTGTGTTGCAGGGACAGCCCAGTTGGTATTACCAGTGTGTACCCTCCTGTTACCATATAAATTTTCGTGCTTTACAGTCTTTTTTTTTTTTTTTTTTTTACCTCCCCCAGACGGAGTCCAACGAGATATTGTTTTTGGTCGTTTTTTTGTTAGCAACATTACGGAAAAACGGGGGAATGAAATTACATAAAACTTTCCGAATATGTGGGCACTGGTCCCCAAGGAAAGTGATTAAATTTTAGAGGTAAATTAGAAACCCTGAAGGGTCAAAATCAAGGTCACGCATTTTCAGACGACTGTAACTTGAAAACGGTTGAAGATAGAGATACTTACTATTAGGAACATGCAGGAATTAGTAATGTAGGCTTTCATTTGGCACCAAGACCACTGACCTTGAATGGTCAAACTCGAGGTCACGGATATTAAGGGGGCTATAACTCAAAACTGGTTGAAGATAGAAAGATATTTACTATGATCATCATGTAGGAAATTGCATATGGGTTTTCAATTGATACCTTGACTTTTAACTGCAAGTGACCTTGAAAGATCAAACTCAAGGTCACTGATATTCTGGGGGCTAACTCGAAACTCATTGAAGATAAAGATACTCTTATCAAGATATTGGAAGTCTCATACGGGCTTTCATTTGGCAGCATGAACTTTGACCTTGAGAGACCTTGAACGACAAATGCATGATCACGGATTTTCAGAGGACGTAACTTGAAGAAATTTATGCCATTACCTTAGACGTTAAGTGTGCACTGACCAAATGGCAGAAACGAGTCAATATTTAACAGCAATGAAATAACTGCTGTTGGGCGAGGTTCGTTGAGCCGGGCACCACTTGCTTTTAAATTAACTGATTTCATGGTTCACTAATGTCACAGAAGCCTTTGAAACGTCCTCACTCATCACGAATGGAAATTAAGCCACCCCCGCAACGACTGGAAATGTAATGCCGCATAATTATGTACTACTTAACTGTACCCTCACTCATCTTCCTTCTCTCTTATTTCATCCCAGACCCCATTTCCGCACACTTAATCCCTCCATCTTATCCTCAGTCATTCCACTCTTTCCTCTCCTTAATCCGCCTAACTGATTACACCATTGAGAATTATCCAGGTTTATCTTGTCCTTCATGCTAGTCAGTTTAATCTGCTGGCATTTAATCTTCCTTCTAACGCTTGTCCATTGTAGGGGTATCTATACTTGTTTCCTGGTACATACTTTTAGTCGTATTAGATATCAAGTGTCTTTTTATCTACGTTATTCAATTTATCTATCTGTTTATACGGGCAACTTCTTGTGTGTTGTGAGAACGGTCATGTCAACTTTATCAGTGTCTATACCGCATCACGTATACATTTCCTACTCTCATTTCCAAACCCACGTCCACACCAGCAGACTGAGTCGTCCCGGGAACACAAAAGAACACCCGAGGTGGGTGTCCAATGGCGCGCTATTTACAGACCGCCCTATCCTGAAAACAAAAATAATGAAGAACAAAAACACGAGAAGTATCGGATCATTTCCCAGAGAATAAAGTAATATTAAATTCGGGACAGTATGTGGTGGTTTTGAGAGAGAGAGAGAGAGAGAGAGAGAGAGAGAGAGAGAGAGAGAGAGAGAGATAAGAGGGAAGATGTGAGAGAATTGATGTACCGGCAGAGTGGATATAGATAATAAATCCGGGTTACAGTATGGTGCAGGGATAAAGGCTGGAGAGAGGAAGTGAGGAGAGGGAGAAACGGAGAAAAGGAGTGGGAAGAAGGCGAGAAGGGGAAGGAAGGAAAAGTTGGAGGGGGGGAGATTACGGAAGCCGAAGGAGGGGGGGAAAGGACGAGAGGAGGGAGGTAGGTGGAGAGACTTACGAGAATCAAAATGGGAGGAAGGGAGGGAAAGGTGGCAGGAAGGGAGAGGGGGAGAGAGAACTGGGGTAGTGAGATAGTATGAGGCACATTAAATCGAGGTTACAATATGATGATGCCTTAGTAGGGTGGGGGAAGGAGAGAGAGAGAGAGAGAGAGAGAGAGAGAGAGAGAGAGAGAGAGAGAGAGTTAGCCAGTACATAAATAAGGGTTATATATTAGTGCTCTGGGAGGAGGGTTAAGATAAATTGGGAATGTAAGTCGGTGCATGCAGTGTATAAATCCAGGTTATATGTGGCACTGGGAGGGGAAAGGGAGAAGGGAAAGGGAATATACTGAAAGGCAGAATGATGTAGTATATGTCCTCCTACTCTCATCTTCCAACCCCTTCCTTGCTCCTCACTCTCATTTTTCTACTTCTTCGCCTTCACCTCTACCCTCCCATCTACCCACTCTCAACCTTCCTTATCTCTGTACCTTCTTCCCCCCTCCTCCACCCTCCCTACTCCTCTCCCTCTTCTCTTCACCCTTTCCTTCCCTCGCTTTAATTTGCTCTTTTACTCCTCTCTCCATTTTCTCTCTTCCCTTCTTCTCCTTCCTTCTCACACTTCCTTTCCTCTCGTGCTGTCCCTCACTTCATCCCTCTCACAACCCTCCCACTAACCCATACCTCCTTCCCATCCACCTCCTCACCCCTTCCTTTCCCTCCCTCCTTCTCAAGTACCTTCCCTCCTCTCTTTCCTACCCCTCCCCCTCTCGCACTCCCCCCACTCAGCCGTACCTGCATCCCTCCCTCCTCACCCCACATCTCCCTCTCCTCAACGTACAACTTCTTTCCACTCTTTCCTCTTTCTCTCCCTCTCCTTCTTACATACTTCCCTCCTCTCTTTCCTCTCCCACCCTCTCCTCACATGCTTTCTCTCCCCTCCTTCCCCTCTTCCTCCCCCACCCGCTCGACCTGCGTGGGCTCTGGCAGGCTATAAGTGGTGTTAAAGAGCTGTTAAACCCTATAAGAGGTAATGGTAAAGAGGTGTTAAATTCAATAAGTGGTAATGGTAAAGGTTTTAAATTCAGTAAGTGGTAATGATAAAGAGGTTATAAATCCTTTTCTGCCTATATTATGCCACAATCAGGCTCTTAATAACACTAAACCAAGATGAGTCTACGTCTAATCATCACGACAGCCAGACACCTCTCCTATCATAAAGTATACTAACACGTTTTTATATACTATTCTGGTATACACAGAATGTTACATCAAGCACTGGAAAACTTTTCTGACGATGTTTCACGGCGTGGTTGATATTTACGAAGCTGGCAATTTTTCCGGCTGAGATTAGTGTATAATAATGATGATGATGATGATAATGATGATGATGATAATAATAATAAGTATAATAATAATAATAATGTAGTAGTAGTAGTAGTAGTAATAATAATAATAATAATAATTAGAATTCTGAAACTGCTGAAACAATATTCAAAGAACTCCACATTCCTGTTGAACATAATTTCATTATTGTAGATCTAATATTAAGGGATTGATGAATGTGATTCAAAATTTTTTGCGGATTCTGACCTGAGACCTTGATATCATTGTCAATGTCATTCATACAAGGCAGATCATGTTCACTCATGATCCACTACATTTACATCGAGTTTGGTCAAAATAGGCCAAATACTTTCCGATTAAGCACTTTCAGGGATGAGACGGTCATTTTGATTTTCCTCAGTATCTCAACATTTACATTTGATGGATTTTAATATAAATACCCAGGTGCACTAGTATATATTGACGACTACCTGGTACATTCTGGAACATTTACAAAGCAATCAATTCAGTAGTTTTTTGCTGCGCAGGAGGGCAAAAAAAAAAAAAAAAAAAAAAAAACAGGGCGTTAATGCGGCGCTAGTGATAAGATTTCCCCCCCCCCCAAAAGAAGCCCGTAACGAAGATATCTCATTCCTGAAAATTTCATGTCTATCTCCAACGATCTCGGAATGCCAGCATTCTAGGTCTTCCACATCCCCCTACAGAAAAAAGAAATATATCTAATATCAGAAAGAACTCCACAGAATGTAGAGTTCTTATAATAATAATAATAATAATAATAAGTCATGCTTCTTTTTCGTGATTTTCTCATTTGATTTCAGCTCTCTCTCTATCTCTCTATCTCTCTCTCTCTCTTTGTCAATGAGAGAGAGAGAGAGAGAGAGAGAGATTTAGCTGATTTCTCGAAGCATGAATTCTGACTGAGAGGATTATGAATGTTTTTACCCTGCACTAAAAACATTCGAACGCTTGAACAATGGTTGACTGAATATATGTCACTCCTACACTATTCTGGATTTAAGGAAGAGAGAGAGAGAGAGAGAGAGAGAGAGAGAGAGAGAGAGAGAGATGGATGGGTCGGTGGGAAAGTCGGTTGGTGGATGGTGTCACGGGGGGGGGTAAGGTATTACGGTAAATAACTCACTGAATGGTATAAATAACACTGATCACCAGTCTGTTTCTGAGAGGAAAAGAACATATTGAAAATTTCTTCTACTTACGGGAGAAGAGAAAAGTTGCCACTCACACGAGGGCTATCGACTTGTCAAGTAATAAGTTTTCATTTTATGCCGGCTTACTTCGCCGATTCTCTAAAGACGAAAATTTCATAACTTTCTCAACAGTACACAACGGAGAGTAATCACTCACGAATGCTGAATTGTTAATACTGTTGGCCTCTGAGAAAGTGTCCTTATCCTGACAGTCGGTAATAAATAGAAATATAGCCAGACTCTTGCTGGTGCTAACTCCTGGCTGACACAACGGATTTATTAATATGAAAGGACTGGTTTAACTACCAGTTGTGATAATACCAATGAATGTTTGTGGAAACTGGGAGTAAGCAAATCAAAGTAAGATGGGAGTAAGCAAATCAAAGTAAGATCAATGTGGAGAAATCAAACAGGATTATTACACTCTATCGAACTCAAATAGAATTGTAAACTTATTAACCACAGCAAGAGAAATTCTTACGTTCCAAGAATCTTAAAGTACAGTAATTAAACTCAGAATCTCAATTACGTAAATTAACACAATCAGTCCATCTAGATCAGTGGTTCCCAAACTTTTTCTGGTCGTTACCCACTTTTCATACATGATCCTCGTCCATGGCCCCCCTTCCCCAACCATAACCCATGACTACAGTGACTGTCTACACTACAGTCCTACACTCATCATGTCCATATAAAAATCACTCTAGCAAATCCTGTAATTTTACTGATTCCATTTGTTATTTCTCTTTTGTCAAGTATTAATAAAGAAATGTGTATTTTGTCTTAGCTGAATCTTATATAATTATTGAAATGGTACAAAAGGAATAATAAAATGCACATTTAAAAAATCCATACTTAGAGTAATTAAAAATTGCATTATTGCGAAAAGCTGATTCAGCAATAAAAAAAAATTCACTGGCAGCAAGGCATTGCACAAACCTGTACTGAACCTGTGTAAGTTCTCTCCACTGACTACCTACTCGCTAAACTCCTTCGGTTCAGGTTATGGCCCCCTACATTCTGATATATGGCCCCCAGTTTGGGAACCACTGATCTAGGTGATACTCTTAAACCTAGAAGACAAAAAGATACTGTTTATTGGTGATGCGGAGTCACGTGGGTGTAGACTGGAGTTGCCGCTAAGGCACCGCGAGATAAGAAAGGTAATCTTCGACGATCTTCCTGCCTGCTCCTCCGTTGCTACGTCCACACTCCCTCGGCTGCCGACGAAGAGATGGGCGATCTCCGGGAATCACAGACGACCATCAGATCGAGACACGCGCAATCCGTCGCTCTCTCTCGGCCGTCCATTACTAACTACGGTGATCGGGGAGGCTTGGCGTTGCCGAGATAAGGCCCGGAGCTCGGGAGTGGTCAGATCCCCGGAAATCTTCGACGCGGCGCACACCCGTCCTCAACGAAGGTCTCTCTCCCACTGAACCTGTCTGTTCTCAGTTCTCACGCCTGGTAGAGATATGTTACCCGGAAGTGGGGATAGCCTAACTTCAATGGTTAAAAGAGCTGGGGCGAACGATATACACACGTAAAATCACTCAGTGAAACAGTAATGTAGTGCATAAGAACAGTCACTCAAGGAGCAGTGACGAATGTTCTGAAAAACCTTCCCAATCAAAGTGCAAACAAGGACGGTTAAGCTGAGCGAAACACACTGGGTCTTCCACTGGAGTTCGTGACGTCCCATAATAATACAATGTCACGATTTGGCATAATAACACAATCTTACGAATTCACGACAGATGGACAGTTAGATAGATACCGGTATATACGTAACGTAGATAGATATAGACAGATGGACAGATATTGCTCCTTACAATATACTGCGAACCTTACCTTTTAATTAATGTACCTTTCTCTGTTAAGTTGTATGGCTCATTTTTACTGGGTAGTCTGATGGCCGGAATCAAGAATAAGTTAATCACTCGTAGTCCAGGAGCTGAGAGAGAGAGAGAGAGAGAGAGAGAGAGAGAGAGAGAGAGAGAGAGAGAGAGAGAGGTAAACAACATCCATATCCATACCGTAAAACTAATGGAAATAGGCAAATAGAGAGACTGATACAACTTAACGATAGCTAGCTAAACAAAGAGAGAGAGAGAGAGAGAGAGAGAGAGAGGAGGGCAAAATTCAATCACACCACTCTCCACACAACCACTCCTCCCCTAGGATCAAACCAACACACGTACGAACATTGCGTTGCGTGAGTCTGCATTTTCAAATACCCTATTCATGGACTGGTACACTCTCTCTCTCTCTCTCTCTCTCTCTCTCTCTCTCTCCGTATAGGATTACAAATGAATGATCAACTTCAAGACTAATCGCTTCCATGGTTAATTTTTTCCTAATGACTGCATGAGTAAATATTAAATTTTGGTGAAACTAGATCATCATCATCGCCACAGGTATCGTCATTATTATCGCCATTATCATCATGTTCATCATCATTACCATCAACATCTTCACAGGAATCGTCATCATTATGGTATTCATCATCATCATTATCAATTCATAGGGAGGAAGGGGTCCACAAATAGATCACTAAAACATATCAAAACAATAGAATGACTAGTGAAATGGGCCACACAATCGTTGTCACTACACCACACTACACTACACTTCATTACACAGTATTACACTCCATTACACTATACTACACTACGCTCCATTACACTATACTACACCAAACTACACTACACAATATTACACTTCATTACACTATACTATACTACACTACAGCATACTACACTTGAATACACTACACAGTGCTCTACTTTATTAATCTTTAATGTACCGTACTACCACTACAGCACCACCACACCACACCCTATCACATCATTCCACTCTACACCACATCACATCACTCTGCCCCACACCACACCACACAGCACCATATCACATCACCACACCACACAGCACCACATCACATCATTCACATCACACCACACCACATTAAAGCACATCACTCTGCACCACACCACACAACTCTACATCACACCTCATCACACCACATCACATCTCATGACACCACATCACACCACACTACATTACAGCACATCACTCCACTCTGCACCACACCACACAACACCACATCACACCTCAACCCAAGAAGACCATATCACTTACGTATCATCAGACTTATTCCTGCAGTCTCTGGCATCGAAGCCGTGACCATACACTCCCAGTCCACAGCCATATCCACTCCACCACCACTTCCTTCAGACGACAAGAAAGTAAAGTTCACTGACTCTGGCAAAAAATCCCCAGCCTCTTTCAGCTCGCTTGATGGTCACATATAGACCGGAGTTCCTAGTTGTCTAGTAACCAAGGAGACTCATTCCACCGTCATATCTAAAGCTCATCAAATTTCATGCACTTACAAATTAAAGTCTTGGGAGTGGTCCAGTTCCCTCTGGTGAAAAAAGAAAAAAAATCATAGATTCAGGCAGTGGTGTATAGTATCCTCGTACTCTTGGTAAAAGTTTGGACACGAATAGTATCCTCTGAGTGTGTTTGGAATGCGATTCGCTTTTACGTGTTCTTGCGTTAGAACTGTCTCTTTTCTGTTGGGGATGTGAGGCGTTTGATAGTGTGAGAGGTGTAGCAGTGTGGAGTGTGGCAGTGTGAAGTGTGGCAGCATAGCATGCGGCAGTTTGCAATGTGATAGTGTGGCTGTGGCAGTGTGGTGTGTGTCAGTGTGAAGTGTAGCAGAGTGGATTGTGGCAGTGTCCTGTATGGAAGTGAGGAGGTGGAGTGAGAGGGAATCACACAAGCAGATGAACCATTAATGTAACCGAGAGACAGCCATGGGACAGAGTGATAGATGAGGCAGAGACAATAAATGGGTGCCTGAGGAATAGGATAGTAACTGAAGTAGAGACATGGATAGACAGAGAGATGGTAGATAGATAATGAGAAATTGTAAGTACACTATAGGTAAATGAACAGAGAGAGAGAGAGAGAGAGAGAGAGAGGATAAAATTGTTAATGTCTCACAGGACTGAAAAGGCTAAGTGATCATTATAATGACAGTTCAAAGAAACAGTGCTATACCATTTTGTACTCTAACTTGGTTGGTCGTAGGTGGTGGCGACCATCAGTCAGTCACTTGATGCAGCGCTGTTTTCCTCCTTCAGTTTTTATCAACGGTTTTGTGTCTGCCCTCCTCTTTTCCTTTTTCTCCCATTCTTCCAGACATTTTATTTCTTTTCTTTCCACTTCAGGTGGCTCTACACTGACTGACAAGCCAAATGGCTTTTTGTAAACCAGGAAACCATTTACACCGGTGGGTGATGTGGAGCCTACTATGGCGCTCCTGTTAATTGGGTGGAGAGACGCAAATGCGTTAACATCTCAGAAACCAGACCTTCACACTCTTTCCCGAGCCTTGCTGTGCCGAGGAGCTGTCTGCTGCAGAGGAACGTTGGTTCACTGCATGAGACAGCTCTGCATGGACGGTTGGTTTGCCTGCAGTTGATGGGAGTGCTCGACCAGACAGACCGAGGCTGCTCAGTAACATGTCCAACTCGGCCTAAAATTACAAGATCTAACTTGAAGCGATAGATTATCACTAGAATATCATAATGGTCATGAAGAAGTGATGAAAAGGATGGAAAGTCACTGAGCTACGTGAAATAAGCTGCAGAAAGATGAAAATCCTAGCCAAGTTGAGGTGAAAGAGCTACATTATGTATTAGGCTTTGGCATTGAAATTAATATAACAGTACATGAATACGGCAGCCATGGCAAGGTGACACGCAAAACCAGCCTAATTCAAAATAACGTAGAAAATAATCCGAGTTAAGAGACTTTCAGGAAATATTAGGAAAATTAAACATGAAGGCTATATCTCTGGGTTTATCATTAGAATGAAAGGCCAGCGAAATGACATTAATTATTTTATGACACGAATGACCAGGCAACACCCAAATTATTGTTCCATCATTCTGAAATAAGATGTACCGAGAGAATAAAAATATGGAGAGAATTTTTTTTTTCTAACTTGGATCAGAATTTTGTCTTGTTGCTGCTTATTTCATGCAGCTCAATGGCAGAAAAGAGATAGTACAGTGTATCTACTTCCTTTTCATAGCACTTCTTCGTTACTGAAACATGGCCTAAAACTACCACCTCTCTATCTCGAATACTTCTTCCTTTCCATAGCACGTCTTCGTGACTATATTCTTTTTACTGTAAATTGGCCTGAAATGGCCATCTTACCATCTTGGTTACTGAGTTACGAAAATAGATTAACACTAGACCATTATCCTAGTCACGAAGAAGGCTTTTGGCAAGGACACAGAACCGTAAAAATGTTTTTTTTTTTTTTTTTTTTCTGCCACTGAGGTTAGTGAAACAAGTCTCATAAAACGAAAATCTTGGCCAAATTAGTGTGAACAACTTATAGCACTTTGTTTCCGTGTTAATTTCTTGGCATAGGCCAATTTAAAATAAGAGTATAGCCAGATGTTTTAATCTGTAATCTTAATGTGAATATGACAAATTAAAGAAACGAGGAACTTTATATATATATATATATATATATATATATATATATATATAGATAGATAGATAGATAGAGAGAGAGAGAGAGAGAGAGAGAGAGAGAGAAATAACCTATTTTCAGAACACTACCGTCAACCTGAGACAGATAGAGAGACAGACAGAAAGAGAGACTGACAGACAGACAGACAACGAGACAGGCAAAGAGACATAGAGACAGGCAGACAAAGAGACACACAACTAAATAGATAGATAAAACCAATAACATAACTTCCTTAGCAAATTATTAGTGTCCGATTTATATCTGTGAAACAACAACACTAATTTCAGAAAACAGGATGATATTACCAAAAATCAGATAACTTTCGAGTCATCCTGGGTTAAGGAAAGCTTGCAGTGAAAAAAATTAAAAAAAGGTCTTCAATCCGCTGACCATTAATAACCACCACTAACCACACATATCCAAAAATAAGTTGCTGAGGAGGAGGTGTTAGGGAGCCCATTTACCCGACGAGAATACGGGTCTTAATAGACTGCTTTCAGTATGAGAAGCCTTGAATAAGTTACCGTTTAGCCTAAACGCAGAAAGGCGCCACTCGGATGCAAAATGTCATGCGATATTCATAGGAAAAATATTAAATAAATCTCGCAGGCCGAGCTGTAGCCTTAAGTCCGAATTGTCGTTGGTTGAGGGAGCTCCCTAACGCCTTTTCCTATGCCATTTACTTTATTTATTACACCTTACTGTCCACCTCCGGACTACATAAATCTTTCCAGTACACAGCATAAATAAAAAATATATATATTATACAGTTATATCCAAAACTAAATCTCTAAGGAAGAGGTGTTATGGAAGCTTCCTTACCCGACGAGAATAGGAGGTAAGAGTTCATCTTTGCAGTGGAATCATGTCTTTTTATTTGTATTAATTTATTTAGTTTTTAGCGATGTCTCTTGATGTGAAGGGCGAAATGAAGTCTGCTTCTGACCTCTCCAATTCGAAAAGTTGAGAGAGAGAGAGAGAGAGAGAGAGAGAGAGAGAGAGAGTATAAATAGGACGTCATCTGATTGCAGGAGTTAATGAGCGTCACAGTACTGAAACGGTTAAGGTCATTTCTTCCTTTTTTTTCGTGAGCCAGAATGAACTCCTTAATCCTTATGACTTTATTTTTTGTTCTGATGGCCTTTTTTTACATTCTGATGACCTGTTCTTTAATCTATGATGGCCTGTTTCTATGAACTCAAATGACTTTTTTTTAAACTGACGACCTGTCTTTTTTATGTTCTAATAATCTGCATTTTTTTTCTTTACCCACATGGCCTTTTGTTATGCTCTGATGACCTTTTGTTTAAACTTTGATTACCTGTTTTTTAGAACTTTGATGACTTGTTTTTTCTTAAACCCTGATGACCGGCATTTTAAGAACTCTGATGACCTGCATTTTTAAAACTCTGATCCCGGGATTATTTAAACTCTGATGACTTAAAAAAAAAAACTCGGATAACATTTTTTGTACATTGATTACGTTTTTTTAAAATCTAATGTCGCTTTTTTCTACTCGGATGACATTTTTTAAACATTGATTACGTTTTTTTTTTTTTAATCTGATTACTTTTTTTTCTACTCTGATGACGTGTTTTTATTATTCTGTATTATTCTTACTGATTCTGCAAACCATACAGTTTTGCATAGGCGTTTATAAGTGTTTTTCCCCATCTGAGACGCTTTTTAGAGGGCTATATTTAACCCCTTCATAAATATAATCGTCTGTAAAAAGAATACAAAAAAAGTCACCGGATTCAAGGTGAGTCAGTTATTCATACAGGCAGTCACTCACTCACTGAACAGGTTAGTCAGGTAGTCAGCCAGTCTGTCCAATAGTTCGAGTGTAAAAGTGTGGAAGTCTGAGTGTGAAATGGAGAGAATGAGCATGGGAATCAGGGTGCGTGCACACCGGTGTGATTTATTTGTTTTGACCATTTCTCACGTACGGTACTTCCCAGGTTTATGAATATTGCATAGCTTATCTCTCTCGCTGTCCCTGTCTAACCTTTCTATCTTTCTGTGATTACGTATATATACCTGTTTGTCAGCGTGTCTGCCAAGCTATGGATCGCCATTTGCTCCTGTTTATTGATTAGTCTGTCAGCTGCTCTGTACCAAGACTGAAACTGTGTATGTGTATGTGTGTGTGTGTGTGTGTGTGTGTGTGTGTGTGTGTGTGTGTGTGTGTGTGTGTGTGTCAGTCCATTCAGTTCGAGAGAGATATCAGTTTTTATCATTATATCAACAGCTGTATCTTTCTCTGAATATCTGTTTTTATCTGTCTCATCTGCTTCTGTCTATCTTTCACTAACTATATTTTACTATGTCTTTATTTGTTGTGCATAATATTGTCTTTGTCTCTGTCCCAACTTATTACTACGCTGAATAAACACACACACACACACACACACACACACACACACACACACACACACGCAAAACCTTCAAATATGTCCTCTCTCTCTTGCTCCATTCCCTAAGATGACATAGTTTACTAGCGTACTGCCACGGCCCAGAATATTCTACCATACTCTCATACCCGCATACCGTCATACTCTTTCATCTCTTAGAGGTATAACCATATTCTCTCCCTCAGATGGCATTTTTTAAGTACATTTCCCTTTCATCTCTTGGTGGAAGATAAGGGTCTGGTTGTTGACGGTGTTGGTGATGGTGATGGTGTTGGTGTGATGATAGTGTTGGTGATGGTGATGGTGTGATGATGGTGATGGTGTGGTGATAATGATGTTGTTGATGGTGATTGGGGGAATGGTGATGAGGAAGAGGATGGTGATGGTGGTGTTGGTGGTGATGATGATGATTATGATGATGATGATGGTACTGATGTTAAAGATGAAGACATAGATGATTCTCTACTGAATTCCGATTACCGCAGAAATTTTATTATTTCCCCATAAATTAGTGAAGTTTAATCTGTCTTCCATATATATCAACAAACTCACCTTCATTTGCATACAAGGGAATTTCAACGTATAGTACATTATGCGAAAATAAACTGGGAAAGGAGAGTGTGATGTATTAACACTATTTCCTCCTACACTCTCAGGTTGGAAAAGTATTGATTTTGTCTCCTTTTAAATGGAACTTTTTTTCAAGTTTATTTATTTATTCATTTATTTACTTGTTCATTCATTTACTAGCCCTTCTCACTCTCCTTTGTCATTGATTTTTTTTAAGTAGAAAGAAATACACTGAGGCGCTTCGGACTTGTAGAGATTGAGGTGAAGCAAATTGTGATACTGTGTGAGGGAAAGGAAGAGACTGACTAGGAGAGAAAAGAATAGTGAGATAACTGGAAGAAAGAGAGAGAGAGAGAGAGAGAGAGAGAGAGAGAGACTACCAGAAGAAATTAGATGCAATACCTCCGAATATAAAGCAGTATCGTAGAAGGGGACATTTGGTTAGCAGCTCTAGCTCACAATTGGAAGAACCCGAGAGCGATTTTCGTGCTGGTCAGACTCTTGGACGAGGGTTGTTTCCCCTTTTATACCTTTTAACCAGTAGTACAATTACGGACATACATTTAATGTTGATTGTTGTGGGTGTTATTTCAGGGGAAATCGTTACTCAGAAAGTATTAATTGTTCGCCTTGATAAGCCTCGTGTAATCGATGAACATTAACCTAGGCATTATTATTATTATTATTATTATTATTATTATTATCATTGTTGTTGTTATTATTTTTGGAGCCTGGAGGTTTAGTGGGTAATCAAGGCGCTTCAGTCAGATTGAGCCTGTGCAGGTTTATATCCAAGGGATGGTTGGGGTTTATTGCTCACGTAATGCCGCTCAGGGATGAGTGAGACTGATCACTCTCATCTTAGATATCAGGGTCAACTTGCCTAGCCCCGGGCTCCTACGGTCCTCATGAGGCAACACAGGATCAGATGATGATGATGATGATGATGATGATGATTAAGGACCAGATGGAAAAAATATTTTGAAAGACTGATGAATGGGAATGGAAAGAGCAAAGCGACTTAACATGATTGGTTTTGGGGGTGTCCCGAGAAGTAATGCAGTGTCAGGAAACATGACATTCGCAAAGGTGATGAACGCTGTGAAGCGGCTTAAAATTGGAAAAGCAGCTGGGGTTGATGAGGTGTATGTCGAGATGATTAAGTGTAGTGGAGAGAGAGGAATGAAGTGCTTGTTGGAGATATGGAAGAAGGCATGGATGAGTGAAACTGAGCCAGCAGAGTGGAAAAAGTCTGTGATTGTACCCCTATACAAAAGTCAAGGTGAGCAAAGTGAGTGCAAGAATTATCGTGGAGTACCGGTAAGTTTATTGAGTGTTGTAGGGAAGGTATAGGAAGAATTATTATACAAAAATAAGAGATATATCATGAGTCCTAGTGAGTGACGAGCAGGGTGGCTTTAGGAGTGGCAAAGGATGTGAGGATCAATGTATTTGCAGTGAGACAGGTAAGAGAGAAGGCTTGTGAGAAAGACTATAAGATGTTTATGGCATTTATGGATCTGGAAAACGTATACGACAAAGTAGACAAAGAAGGATTGTGGAAGGTTTTGCGCATGTACGGTGAAGATAATAAGCTGCTAGGTGCCGTCAAGAGTTTTTATGATCGTGGTTAGGTATTTGTAGAGGTAAATGGGCATTTAAGTGAATTCTTCACGATCAGTGTGGGCGTGCGACAAAGTTGCGTGATATCCCCACGGTTGTTCAATATATGTATGGATGGGGTGATGAGAGAAGTAAAAACACGAGTAATGGAGAGAAGTATGGAGTTGGTAATGAATGGTGATGGATGGAATATCTCATATCTGTTGTATGCTGATGATGCAGTGCTACTTGCATATACCGGACAAGAACCTGATAGACTAGTGATGAGTTATGTAGATGTCTGTGAGCGTCATGCCTTGAGGGTAAATGTTGAAAAGAATAAAGTGATGATTACTGAGAGAGAATGTGACTCCTAATGCGATGTTACAGTGACTGGAGAGAGACTGGAAGTTGTAAGAGAGTTCAATTACCTGAGTACAGGGATAGATAAGAGAGGAAAATGTGCAAAAAGAAGTGGAAAGTAGACTGACACAAGGAAGAACAGTAGCTGGTGCTATGAAGTCCGTGATAAGAAACAAAGGCTTAAGTGTTGCAACCGCACGATGCATACATGAAGGAGTGTTAGTGTCTACATACAGATGTGAGACTATAGTGTGGCATGAAAATGAAGAGTCAAAAGAAAGAGCAGTCGAGATGAGACTGCTGAGGAATGTATGTTAAGTACAGAGTAGATAGGATACAGAATAATGTGATCCGTGAAAGATGCAGAGTGAGGAAGCTTGTGGACATCAGAATTGAAGAGCGTGTACCGAGATGTTATGGTCATGGGGAGAGAATGGATGATAATACTCGTAGAGTGGTGAAAAAGGTATGTCTGAGCGAATCTGATTAAGGGAGGAGGTGAGGTAGGCCAAGAAGAAAGTGGAGGGATATGGTGGGTGAGTGTGTGAGGAAGAGAGGTACTTCGTATGGAAGTTGGTGAGGCTTTGGGACTAAAAAGAGGTCGAGCTGGTTGGATGAAATTTGTGTGAAGTGCATTACCAGAGACTTGGCAACCCCTTTTAACATGACAGCGTTCGGATTGCCTCTATCAGAAAGGTAGATGTGAAGCTACAGAATGTGATTTTTTTTTTTTTTTGGTTTGCCATCTGATGGAGCCAGCATTTCGAAGGCTTCAATGATGAGTGAATGGAACTGCGGTCCTTTGAAGTGGGCAAACTTTGTCTGTCTGGATGTTGCTACTCCTCACCCTGCCCTAGGGTGGGAAAGGAGGTCCAGATGATGATGATGATGATGATGATGATGATGATGATGATTATTATTGGCCAGCTCCATGTTGCACTTTTTGTTTTCTTTTTGTCGCATTTTCTTTTTGTTTTCTTTCTTGTTTAACGTTGGCAGACAATTCTACCCTTCGGAATTTCACTGATTCTGACCAAACTTGGACACAGTGACCAGCCTATGATCCAGTTGTTTCCGCAAGGTTTTGGTTGCTAGGCAACCACTCGTTGCCTAGCAACGGCCGAAAGCCCACTTTTATCGTAGTCTTCATGTTTTGAGCTGTAGAAGCATTACTAATAGGCGTGGAAAACTCAGACTTCTTTAAGTGGAATCTTCAGACCATTCTCTATCGGAAGTAGGCCATCCATTTTTCCCTCTCTCTGCTTTTCGAGTGGCAACCTTGTGAGGATTGGCCTTAGCATCCCTAGCAATCAGTATCCGTTTTCAAAAATGTCCCCAAATTCCCCAGCGGCTCTATGAGATTGAATGAAAGTTTGCTTGGTTATAGACACTGACTAGTATTTCAACTTTGTTGTGCACACTGATGTGCTACATTGGCCAGGTCAGGGGTCAAAGGTCATCATATGCGAAAATGGTGAAAATAACCAATAGTACGACTATGGTCACGCAAAATGCTATGGCTCAAAAAATTATGAAGCCGGGGCCATGATTCTTGGGCAGAATGTTGCACTTGAGTACTGCCATACAAAAATGACAGTGTCGAAACTCACTTCCAGTTGCTAGCAGTGCCACCTAGATATTGTACCTCTGGTGGGCCATTCTGCAAATTTCAAGTTCCCTAACTCCACAGTGGGTGGTTGGAATCTAATGAAACTTTGCATCGTTATAGGCGTTAATGAGCATTGAAGGAGTAGACTGCAGCACCAGTCGAACAGGGCAGTACTCCCAAGGTGAATGTAAAGTTGATGACAGGGAGAGCTGGAGCTCCCGTTTCATAGTCCTCGGGACGAGTTCCTGACCTTCCCCCTTTGCTGAACTTTTTCAGTGTTTCAGTAACACAGAGAGTAGGCCAGCATGCTCTCCAGTACATGCTTCTATAATTGTCAACACCAAACTACATGCACAGTACATGCTACACTTCCTTTTAGAAATTAAAAAGAAAAATGGCTTAGTCAATCTGGCCTCGGAGTCCCCGGGGGGTGGGACCATAAATTCCCCCACCATCCGCCCCTCTCCCGGTGGTGACTGAGAGAGATAAGTGGAACCACTGTCTGACTCACTTCTTCATTTTCTGCAACATTCGCGGCCTTCTCTGTCAAACACCACCTCTCCTCTTCTAAACCTCACATTCTCTTCTTGACAGAGATTCAGCTGTCTGAGGCAACTGACAGCAAACCCTTTTCTGTTTCCCCCTACTTTCTTTATACTCATTTCAAAGCCAAATGTGGCTTTTGTGTATATGAACGCAATGATTTATCTTGCTCTTTTGATCCTGAACTTGATTCTTCTGAATTCTCTACTCTCTGGTTTCGGCTTTCTTGTCATTCTCTGACTAATTATATCTCTTACAACTAATCCTTCTGCTTACAGTGTTAATCTTTCCTCTCTATTCGGCTCCACCGATCACAACCTTATTAGCGTAACCTGTCCTATTGCTCCAGAACAGCCTGTGGACCCTCCAAAAAACGTTGTCTGTGGCACTTTAGAGCTGCAGATTGGGAGACCCTCAAGCAGTACTTGTCTGGTATTCCATGGCATGATTATTGCTTCCATGGCCGGGAGCCATCTGAGTGTGCCTTGCGCATTACAGAGGTTATTCTCTCAGACATGGAAACATACATTCCCTTCTCATACCCTTTTACTAATGCAAGAAAGCCTTGGTTTAATCAAGTTTGTTCTAATGCTGTCCGCAACAAAGAGAGGGCCTATAAAAGGTACCAAGGCCAACCCACCTCTGAATCACATCTTGTTTATGTTTCTGCCCAGAATCGTGCTAAGTCTGCTCAAAATAATTTCATCCGTACTAAATGATCTCAACTCTCCAACTAGAATTCTTCCCACTCCTTTTGACACCTTGCCAAAAACCTTTCTAACAACTTTACCTCATCATCCTTCCCTCCTCTTTTCTGTTCTGATGGCTCTGTAGCTACTTCTTTTACTGATAAAGCAGATCTCTTTGCTCAGAGCTCCTCCTCCAATTCCACCTTAGATGATTCCGGTGCTGTTCCTCCACCACGTCCCACCTCTGACTTCCTCATGGCTGACTTTAAAATTTCTTCAGCTGATATATTTTCTGCCATCACTGGCCTCAGTACTATCAAGGCATATGGGCCTGATGAAGTCCCTCCTGTTGTCCTCAAGAACTGTACTTTAGTGCTTACACCCTGCCTAGGTAAAGTCTTTCGCCTTTGTCTGTCAACTTGTTCCTTTCCTTCTTGCTGGATGTTTGCTCTCATTCAGCCAGTCCCAAAGAAGGATGACCATTCCAAACCCTCTAACTATCGCCCAATTGCTTTAACATCCTGTATCTCAAAAGTTTTCAATTAATTTCTTGATAGAAAAATTTTAAAGCATCTTCCCTATCGCATACTTCTTTCTGATCGTCAATATGGGTTCCGTCAGGGACACTCCACTGGCGAGCTGGTCACCTACCTTTCAGACTCCTGGTCATCATCCTTTCGGGACTTTGGCGAAAGCTTTTCCATTTCACTTGACATCTCAAAGGCTTTCGTTCGAGTCTGGTATAAATCTTTAATTTCCAAACTGCCCTCTTACGGTTTCTATCCTTCCATCTGTGCCTTCATCTATAGCTTCCTTTCTGGTAGTTTTATAGCCGTTGTTGTAGGCGGCCATCGCTCTTCTCCTAGATCTAACAACAGTGGTGTTCCTTAGGGCTCTGTCCTATCACAAACTCTCTTCCTTTTATTCATCAATGACCTTCTAAGCTGTACATCTAACCCTATCCACTCGTATGCTGATCATTCCACCCTTCACCTTTCCATTCGGTTCCCGCAACGTCCATCTCAGCAGTTGCTTCAACAAACAAGGGATGAGGCTATGACACACCTAATGTCTGACTTGGCTCGTATCTCTGACTGGGGTAAAAATAATCTGTTTTTTTTTTTATGCATCAAAGACTCAGTTTTTCCACCTATCAACCCGACACAATCTTACACAGGAGTGCCCACAAATGTTTATCCTGCATCATCCTTGAACTTGTTTGGAGTGTCATTCATTCGGGACTTATCTTGGAAAGATCATATTGCATCTCTTGTAAAATTTGCTTCCAAGAGATTAGGTGTGCTAAGCCGACTCCGTACTTCTTTACCCCTGCACAGTTGTTGACTTTATGCACGGGTTTTATTCGCCCCTGTGTAGAGTACAACTCTCATGTTTGGGGAGGCTCCCCACATAGAACCTACAGCTCTTCTCAATAGGGTGGAGTCAAAGGCTTTTCGTCTCATTAACTCTCCTCCTCTTACTGGCTCCCTTCAACCTCTGTCTCTTTGCCGCACTGTTGCATCTTTATCTCTTTTCTATCGCTACCTCAATGGTCACTACTCCTCTGAACTGTCTACTTGCATCCCTCTACCTCTACGACGGGTGCTACGCACCCGTCTAGCAACAAACTCTCATTCCTTTTCTGTCCAACTCTCTAATGTTAGAGTTAAGCGTTACTCCCTCCCAGTCCTTCATTTATCCAACAGGTCAGCTCTGGAACTGTCTCTGTCTGTATTTCCTACTTCCTATGATCTCCAGTGTTTCAAACGCAGTGTATCCAGGCATCTGGAAATGAACGGATCTTGAATTTGGCTCTCTTCTGTATTGCTTTTTTTTTTTTTTTCTTGGAGGGAACGGTTTGCGGGCTCCGGCCTTTGGTTCCTTCTTTCTTGCATTAAAAAAAAATACAAGTGTGAATAGTACATGCATGCCCTACTTCTTCAGGTCAAGGCGCAAATCAAGTGCAGAAAAATAAAATGAGGTAAAATTACGTTCTTCCTCGCGAGCAATGCTAATGTTCGGAAGATAATTAAGCAAGGCCATGATTATTGGTTGAAATGTTGCACTATAGTACCTTAAAAAAAAAAAAATGAGTTTTAATGTCAAAACTCAATTTCGGTCGCTGACAAAGCTTCGTTCGCTTAACGTTGGACATCATCAACTGCTGACTTGTTATTATCATTATGTTATTATTATTGCTATTATTATTATTATTATTATTATTATTATTATTATTGTCATCCTCTTTATGCTCTCCCGTTCTGCTCCTACTCTTCTTCCTCATCTCTTTATTTTATTTTCCTTTTCGTCTTTGTTTCACTCCTCCTCCTTCTCCTCCTCCTCCTCCTCCTCCTCCTCCTCCTCCTTCTCCTCCTCCTCCTTCTCCACGCCAAACC
>NC_137057.1:12341110-12358610 GCF_032717465.1 Coenobita brevimanus
CCTGACATGGACCATTGCTGACAAAAAAAAAAAAAATCCAAAATTTCCCCAGTGCAATTAAGGTCACAAAGAAACAATAGATGAAGGCTTGTGACGTCCCTGGGACAGTTTTATTGTTTTAGTTTGTCTCCACTTACTGCGCAGGTGGAGACTTGTTTTTGATATTATTATTATTATTATTATTATTATTATCCTCCCCTCAGACTCCAGCAACGATTCCAGGTGAACTGTGCCATTGCTGATAGAAAAAAAATAAAAAATCCAAGTCTCACTAGTGGGGTCAAGGTCATTGTAAGAAACAGTAGCAGACACCTGGGTTCTTCAACATCTTTGTCAGAGTGATTGTTGATATTACACAAGTAGTTACCTCTTTAGATCTTGTTTATATCAAACATATTTTACTGCCTGGGAAAGCTCCGTTATTATAGCTACACAATAAAAATACGTAGCCAGTTATTATTAACTCGACTTCACTGTCCCCCGACGATTCCCGGAGAACCATAGACTGTAATCTGATGGGCCCAGGTTATGTGTCCTGGCATGACCATTGCTGATAGAAGAAAAATATATAAATCTCCCCTACGGGGTTGAGGTCACTGAGAAACAGTAGATGGAGGCTAGTGAATATCCATAAGACAGTTACAGATTTCTAGTATGTGTCCACCTACGCAGACTACTGTTTTTGCTGGTATTATTATCATTAATCTCGCCTCAGAGTCTCGCAACGATTCTAGGAGAATAGGAGACTGCGCAAGGAATCTGAAGGCCCCAGGTTATGTGTCCTAGTATGGGCCATTCCTGACAGAAAAAAAATCCAAATCACCCCACTGGGGTCAAGGTCATAGGAAACAGTAGCAGACACATTATTATGTGTTCTTCGACACCTTTGTCTTCAGATCCCTTGTTGATGTTACACAAGAAGTTACCTTAGGTTCTTCAGATCTAGTTTATTTTATATCTACGGTACCTTGTAAACCCTTGTTCGGTTGGGTGAGGTACTTCAGTATTTGTAGATATGGAAATCTTTATACCGTCCTGTGTAAGTGTAGGCATAATATAACACAGTACTATATGTAACTACTGTATATAGCTATAGGTAACAATATGTAGAACAGGTAGTTATGTGTGAGTCCTCCAGGAAGAGTTAAAGAACACATCCCCTTGCCCAGACGAACCAGGAATGTCAATTCACACAATGTATATCCACAATCCTTGTTGTCTCAGACCATCAAGAATTCTTAAGCCATACGATGTATCTCAAACTTCCTCGTAGGCCAGACGAACAAGAATTTCATGTCGTATCCAAAACACGTGGAGTAACCAGCCCTAGCCAGTTAGTCCATGTGATAGGAAATTTACCATACACATCCTCCCCACGCTCTATATAATGTCGGAGAGATTCCCTTCAGATCAGAAGGGGGTTAGAGAGAGAAAGGGAAGAGAAGTTTGGTGAAAAGGTCCAGCGTTAGTATCACGCTCTACTAAACTGTAGCTCATCTCTTTTATAACCTTGTGCAATAAATCTTGTAACCCGAGAGTGCTGTAACTCACCTCGTTGACACTACGTCTCACTACTTAATTCTGGCTGAGCTTAACGATCCATAACCAAGTGCCCTATCTCACTACAAGTACCTAAAACTGCGCTATCGAGATTGGTGGCCAGATAACCTTCTCTATATAATAACACACCCTCGGCTACGTCTGTTTATATTGGTGAGCAGCGGTACAAACGAACCTACTACCCTCACTTGCATTGGTAGCAGCGGTTCACTTACGTCTTACGAGTTTATATTACGGTATCTACCTCAGTACGTTCACTGAGAGTGGTGGCGAGCTGTAAACGAAGCCGATTAACGTCTCAGCCACAGCAGTCTACGACTAAGTACAAATTGGCGACTTCACGCAATCAAACAAAACACAAACAAGCAAAACAGAGAGCGAGAGCAGGCGTCACATCAACGCACCTTAACTTCGTCCCTAATCGCTCCTTAATCACAACTCCACGATTATGAGAAACAGTATCAACGATAAACTATGTCTATCAACACTCTACAAGCATGCAAATTAATCTCAACAAGTAAGGAAAAATCAAACACTACAAGACGAATAAGTAAACAAGGAAAGAAGAAAGTGCATCTGTGTGTTGACCCAACTTCAGCACATTTTCACCCCCCTTGAATCAACACAACCCTCCACCACCACCTCCAACTTCTCCATCCCCAACAACCCCCACCATCTTCTTCCCCACCACCAGTACCACAGTGAGGCAAGCAGCTCAGCATTGCCATCATTTGCTTAAGTCGTCATAACCCGTCAATTAGTCCGAGTGCCTGACAACACCATCCTGCCATCCTGCATTTGTCTGCCTGCCAGTCTGTCTGCCTACACTAGCAACGACACCGAGTGCTGACTCTGTCATACCAGGACCTGACCTACCTCAACCAAACTCTAAGTGAGGTGTGTGACATCTGACCTCCACCACCAGGAAGAGGAGAGCGAGTGTCTTGACCCCAGATGTAATCAACATTCAACAAACACCACGACTGTATCTCCACTACTGTTCTTGTGAGTTGATTTATTCTAACCAAGGTTGTATTAGTTAACACTTCCTCACTTACATAATTATCCATAAAATACTATTACTTAGTTAACGAACTAAGCAATATATATAAATATATATATATATATATATATATATATATATATATATATATATATATATATATATATATATATACGTGGAGCTATGTTGAAAATTATGAGATTCTATGGTATACCAGAAAAGTTTGTAAATATTATTAGAAGCCTGCGTGAAGGTACTTTTTGTAAGGTAATGGTGGGTGGTTCTTTGAGTGATCCATTTCAAGTTAGGTCAGGAGTGATTCAAGGAGGAGTTCTTTCGCCATTGTTGTTTGTTTTGGTTATGGATTATGTTATGAAAAAGGTTGTAAGGAGAACAGGTGCAGGAATTAACTGGAAAGAAAATAAGAAGCTGATGGATTTGGACTATGCTGATGATATTGTACTGATTTGCTGAAATATTTACGAGATGCAGAGGGTGCTCGATTGTCTGCTGGAGGAAGGAGAAAAAGTGGGATCGGTAATAAATTGTGGAAAGACTAAAATTATTAATATGAACGTGGAGAACCAAATCGATTGTGTAATTGGGAATAATGTGGTGAAGAATGTAGAAAACTTTAAATATCTGGGAACGAATGTATCATCTAATGGATCATTAAAGAATGAAATTGAGGAGAGGATTAGACAGGCTTGGCGAGCTGTTGGAATGTTGAAATCTGTTTGGAATAATAATATGCTTTCGGTACATACTAAAGTGAAAATTTACAAGTCCAAGGTTAGACCAATTTTAATTTACGGGCATGAGTCATGGTACAGTATAATTGCAACAGATCAGAAAGTGTTAGGATTTGAGAATAAAATACTGAGGAGGATTCTTGGGGTAAAGTGGCAAGACAGAGTTACAAATGAAAGAGTAAGGGATATTACGAGAGTGGAACCAGTTAATGAATATGTGAGACTGTCTCGCTGGAAGTGGCTGGGGCACATATACAGAAAAGAAGGTTATTTAATACAGGATGTGCCAGAGTGGATTGCTAGAGGAAGAAGAGGTAGAGGTAGGCCGAGGGAAACCTGGTTGAGGACAATGAAAAAAGAAGCAGGAGAGGAGTGTTGGTGGGACCTGAAGGAGATGGCAAGAGAGAAATATTGGTGGAGAGAGTTCATTGAGACCCTATGCATCCCGTGGGGTGCCACAGGAAATGATATATATATATATATATATATATATATATATATATATATCATAAATATTACAAACTACACAGAGAGAGGCAATTACACAATTTACACTTACGTATGTATTTTATCATTTTAATTTCATAAGCAATCAAGAGAAAAATAAAATATGATTCATTGTGTAATACCATTATGCTAAGTAAAGTTCCACAATTAGTGCCCAAAGGATCAACTTTAACAGTGACAAATCTCTGACACAAACATCAGAAAACCATCAACAAAATGTAGATTCCGAAACACCATCAGAAACACAAGAACAAGCGGAAAACCAGACTTAGGAAACAAAACACACACTAGATAAAGAACAGCAAACAGTTGCAATTTATGCTGAAGTAAATGACGATGACACTTGGTCAGAAATTTCAGATGTAGATTGTGAACTTTATAAAAATTCGCTTCCATTTTGCTATAACTTAGACTAGAGTATTGACATCAGGAAAAAAAATATAAATTGCCTGTAAATGGCGATTGCAAGAAAAACACGGTAAAGATGGCTAATGTAGATATTTTTTTTTTTTTTTTTTTTTTTTTTAGGTTCGTAGCTTTATTGACTACTGGCACCACAAGGCGCCGCTGGACACAATGGTGGTGCTACCGTACAGTGCTGTACATGGCAGGTACAGATTATAATTGACAAATATGTCATTGTACATGTGTTCAATAGGCATAACGCCTCACTAGCTAACTAAGCTAATTATACAACTGGTAATAATTGCTGTG
The DNA here is from genome assembly GCF_032717465.1 of Coenobita brevimanus. Taxonomy (NCBI): domain Eukaryota; kingdom Metazoa; phylum Arthropoda; class Malacostraca; order Decapoda; family Coenobitidae; genus Coenobita; species Coenobita brevimanus. Next base: position 12,345,647 of record NC_137057.1, read on the forward strand.
AATGTTTCATATGATATTCGGCTATTAAAATAATAACGAAATAATAATGATAATAATAATAATAAAAAAAAAATAATAATAATAATAATAATAATAATAAATAATTATCACTACAGCATCATGGTCATTATAATGTACAACTACAATAATAATATTATATTGTTATTAGAGTGTTTTGGCGTATCATAGTGTTGTACAGTATGTGTTGTGTGTAGGTTAGCGTGGTGGTGGGTGAAGAGCCACCTGTTCCTTCATGTAGGTAGTCCAGCCTTGAATCAGACGTAGTGCGATGCCCGAAGCAGTGGTGTTGGGTCCCTTGCGAAGGAAGGCAGTGGCGGGGCAGGTAAGGAGCCAGTGATCAAGACTGGTGGCTGGGGTGTTACAGTGTGCGCACGGCTCAGGTGGGTGTTCACATCGCTCCCATCTACACATCCAACCCAGTCGAATTCTAAACAAGTGTTGCTCTTAAGCCCTGGTAGTGGAGGTGTTGAGAACTGGTGGGTCATATTGAGTGACGGTCCTGTACCACTTGGCAGAAACTGAGTGTTGTGAAGCTGTCTTGTGTGTGGTAAGTAAGTGTTTTCTCTCCTTCTGCTTTGCGTCCTCCTTCAGTTTAGCTCTGCTGGGGTGTAAGTTTACGCAAAAGTCGGGATTAGGTTGGGTGCAGGCTGCTTTGGCTGCCTTATCAACAATTTCGTTCCCTGCTATGTTCACATGGCCAGGGACCCAGTTAATGATGATTTGTCTCCCTTGTTCTTGAAGCTGCATTAGCTGTGCCAATATGTCTGTAAATAGTGAGATGTTGTCTTTATGGGGTGTCTGCTGGAGGGCATAGATGAGGGAGAGAGAGTCTGTATTGATGATCACATGTTTCTGGTGGGTAGTGAGTGCGTGAGTTAGTGCATGCTGGATGGCCACAGCTTCTGCCTGAAGTGAGCTGCAACATCCCGTGATTGATATTTTAATGGGAGGGAGGAAATCAGCAATGAAAGCGGCTCCTGCTCTTTTAGATTTGTTGTCAACTGAGCCATCAGTGAAATATATGGGGGTATCGTTTGTTGGGAGAGTTGCTATGTGTTGAAGTGCCTTCTGTCTAAGGGCTGCTTCGCTTAAACTTCGATGTGGGCCAGGCATGATGCTGTACGTGGCAGGAGGTGGTGCCCATGGTGGTGGCGGTGTGTATCGAGGGCTGGGTCCATCAGGTCCCTTCTGTAATAGTGTTGTTGTTAAGTCAAATGTCCAGAGAGGTTTCACTGCTCTACCTGACCATTTGTTTAGAGGAAGCATTTCTTTGTACAAGAAGTCACATATCTCAGGGATCGAGTGAATTCCCGACTACGTCCCCTGCAAGCATTGGCTTTTAGAAACAATGGCTGCAACTACCGTGTGTTGAGGGCCTTTTACACACATGCCATCCGATCAGTTATTGATTATGCTGCCCTCACAATCACTGGACTCAGTAAGAACCAGCAAAATCGCCTTGAAGTTGCTCAGAATCAGTGTGCCCGTGTACTGTTGGGAGCTCCCAGATGGACACTGACTGACAATGCCCTAGTAGAGTGCCAGCTTAAAACTCTGTATCAGAGGGCTCACCGATTGTGTGCCAACTTTGTTGCGAAGATACTTCAGTCACCAGAAGACAGCAGATTCCGATAGATGAAGCAAGTACTAGTGCAAAACCTTCTCCACAAAATCCCAGTAATACTCCATTTCCAGTGTATATTTGTCATGAAGACAAGAACTACCAAAATTCTCTGGTACGGAAAAAGATAAGATTGACATAAACACACTTATTGAACAATGTCAGCAGTATTTCATTAGGAAACACATTGCAGATGACAAAGGAAAAAATAGTTGTTTGTTTCAGCTAGAATAAACCAGGAACGATGCCCGGCAGGTAATTTGTTACGGTCAGACAAGCTGTTGAGAGCTTCAACATTTGAGCAGTTCCTTAGGAAATTCTCTAGAGGCAAGAATTTTCTTGGTGGTATAATCCCAGAATTACACAAAATTGTAGACCTATTTAGGCAAACACACTCAGGCTCAGATCTAGGGAAGATTACAGCAGATATTTCCACCATTAAGAAGACTCTTTTATCTAGCCTAGAAAACTCAGACTGGGTCACAGAGGATGGTAATATATCACCAGTGCATGTTGTTGACATAATTGGCTACATAGCAGCTCTATGCCAATTTCCTGACAGGATATCTAAAATTTCTCAAACCACCCCATACAATCCAGGGATGAGTTTACTTGATTTCATTTATGAGGTGGAATTAAACTGCGTTAAAGCTGGTGTGACTGACACATCACAGGCAAACAGGACAGGGATCAAAGTGCCAGAAATCGTATCAGGGAGACATAAGTCAAGTCCTGGCAAGGACCAGAGACAATCACGACCCCTTCAGAAACAAGCACACAGTCAGGTTAGCTCAAGGACTCGTTCCCGCACACCAGGTAACAGGGCGGTACAAAAGCCTGGCCGAAGTCCCAGTAGACATTGATCGGCACAAAGACAAGCAAATGGAAGATCACCTCATAGGTCGAACTCAAGTAACACTCTCTGTTATTATTGTGCAAAGCCTGGTCCCACAAACTTGGAGTGTTATATTAAAACGAAAGAAGATAGTCAAAAGGCGAGAGGTTTCGAGGCATTTTGTTTATATCATAGTTCATCAGACATTGCACCTCAGATTGTAGAACGATAGAAAAAATGTTATCTATAGGTAGGGGGAAGATCGTCTATCTATATATACACCTAGGCTGCTTCCCCCATGGAAAGGGAGGTAGCCGAGACAGGACAACACACTCCCCATTTACTCATCCATTCAAACACATTCATTTGCATCTTAGCCTCAGAGGGGAGAAGGGACAGATCCTCACCGCACCACACCACACAAGGGTCGACTGCGCAGTGCAATCAGCGACATCCGCAGCAGGGCCTGACAGCAGAGCTGGTTTACCCCTGCCACATCATAATAGACCCATCCCCTTACCCGCACCTGACCTGACTAGCTGATCAGACCAAATGTGGGAGAATATCCCCTCAGGGCTGCGTCATCATTTATTCATTCACAATTTCTCTCCATTTATTTCTGTCACACACAGTCACTCTTCCTTGCTCAACAGACATCCCTCTCTCATCCAGTGCTCTCTTCACACTATCCATCCATCCTGTTCGTGGTCTCCCTCTCAGCCTTACACCTCTCACATCAGAACTAGTTATCTTTTTCACCAATTGCTCATTATCCATTCTCTCCATATGTCCAAACCATTGCAACACCCTCTGCTCAACTCTATCAGCCATCTCCCGAACAACTCCAGTTTTCCTTCGCACTTCATCATTTAGCACTCGATCCATACGCGTCACTCCACACATACTCCTCACACAACTCATCTACATTACATTCAAACTTTTCCTTTCTGCTACACCCATATTCCATGTTTCAGCCCCACATAACGCAGTCGGTACCACAGCACCCTCATACAGCCTTCTCTTTACATCCATTCTAAGTGAACGACATCTAAACACTTTTTTCGTTCCTCCCAGCATCTAACCTACTTCATTCATTCTAAACTTCACTTCTGCATCTCTTCTTCCATCCACAGCAACATATGACCCTAAATATTTAAAACACTCTACCTCCTCAAGCAACTCACCATTCAAAACTATATTCATCCTCCTACCATCTACCAGCATCGTACACTTCATCACTTTACTCTTATTCTCATTTACTTTCAATTTCCTCCTATCACACACCCTTCCAAACCACTCTGCCAACTGCCTCAATCTCTCTTCTGAATCAGCCACAAGTGCAGCATCATCTGCAAACAGCAACTGCTTCAGATTCCACTCTCCACCATGAACATTCACCAGACTCAGACCTCCACCTAAATCTCTTGCATTCACCTCCCTGACAACACCATCCATATAAATATTAAACAACCATGGCGACATCACACATCCCTGTTGCAGCCTCACTCTAACGGGAAACCAATCACTCACAGCATTTCCCACTCTTACACACGCTCTACTATTTACATAAAAACTTTTCACCCCTTTTAGAAACCTACCATCAAGTCCATACAATCTTAACCTGCCCCATCCCGACATTTTCTGGGCAGTGGTACGCCCCAGTCGCGACATTTTTGGACCTTTTTTGGGGGGGGGCTCAAACATTCGCTTTTGGTGAGAAACATCAAAAATTCATAGAGAAATCGCTCACCTGAGGTTTAAAATACTCGATCTAGGTACGAGTACCTCCTTACCTGACTAGGTTTTCTAACACGCTGGCACCAAAGAACACGAGTTCTATGGGAAGGTAACTATTTTATACACTCATAAACAGTATTTATTTATTTACTTGGTACGAATTTATATGTAGTACAAGAGTATATTGGTTTTCAAACAGTAATATAGGCATTTTAAGCATTGTTTCACTCACTAACTCATCACCATTCATGACCTTTTATTCCCACATTACCTGATCATCATTTCTGACTGTTTCTTCCTCTAATGCTATGTAACCTTTGTCCTCCACATTGTCATCGATTGGGGAATCACTTTGGCCCTGAATGTCTTTATTGGCTAGGGCACTGGTAACAGGTGAATTGCCGAGACAATGGCGTGCAGGGGGGGGGGGAGAGGTTATGCGGTGTAAGGCATTGTCCCTGCTTGGCATCTTGTAGAGGAATAGAGGAAGGTGTCCCATGCATATGTGCCAAAAATCACTCACGAAATCACTCGCAAAAATTGAAAATTGTGCAAATTAGGGACCTTGCAATGTTGCCGTGTTAATTCACGTCTCCGGGATATGAGTGCACATCATGTGAGGACGTGAATTCACGTCTCCGGGACACGGCGGGTTAAAACAGTCCACAAAGCCTCCCTATTAATTCTTTCATACGCTTTCTCTAAATCCATTAATGCCCAAAACACATCCTTGCCTTTCGCTAAATACTTTTCACACACTTGTCTCACAGCGAACACATGATCCACTCATCCCCTCCCTTTCCTAAAGCCACACTGCTCATCACCAATCACTCCCTCTGTATTCTCTCTAACTCTCATAATTAACACTCTACCATACACCTTACCTACAGCACTCAACAGACTTATACCCCTGAAGCTAGTACATTCATACTTATCACCCTTGCCTTTATACAGTGGGACCATGCAAGCACTTGCCCAGTCAACTGGCACCATACCTTTCACAAAGCACACATTCATCAATCTTACTAACCAGTCAACAATAGTCACTCCACCACCCTTCAGGCATTCCTTAGCACACCCAACCATACCTGCAGCTTTCCCTGTTTTCATCTCCTTTACTGCCTTCTCCACTTCCTCCTTCGTGATCAAAGAACCATTCAACTCTCCCAACACATTTATTCCTTGCACCCTTCCATCCACCACAATCTCAGCCACCCTTTCCTCCTCTACATTTATCAATCTTTCAAAATACTCTGCCCATCTCTTCATTACTGCATCCATCTCAATTAACATCCTTCCATCCTCTGCTTTTACTTGCTCTTCCTTCCCAGACTCTCCCTTTTGCACCCTTTTCACCTCCTTCCAGAACATTTTCTTATTCTGTTGAAAATTCTCAGTCAGTCGCCTACTCCACCTCTCATCTGCTGCCAGTTTAGCATCACGCTCAGCCCTTCTCGCCCTATTCCTCTTTTCCTTATACCTCTCATATGACACCTCATCCTTCCTCTGCAGCCACACTTCATATGCACGTTTCTTCTCAGACACAGCCATACTTATTTCCTCGCACCACCATTCACTTCTCTTTCTTACACCACCACCCACACGTCTCACACCACACACCTCTTCTGCATGCCCCACCACAGCACTCTTAAACAACTGCCATTCCTCGTCCACACCAGCACAAAGGACGACGACACATATAATACCTAAAACAACAGTCAACATAGGAAGTCTCTTTGGAAATGAATGCATTTTGGTGTCTGCTTTATGTGAGGAGGAAGAGATTCATTATTTTTGGATCCTGGTTCACCAGTGAATTTAATAACACAAGATGAGTTAGCAAGAATTTTTAGAAATAGAAGAAAAGTGACGTTTTTGGAAAACTCAGACTTAAATTTATACACAGTGGATGGTAAAGAAATACCAGTTATTGGTATAACTGAGTTAAACATGAATTTCGCGGAGACCACAAAATCATTCACTACCACCTTTTACGTAGTAGAAAAATTATCAATTAGAGGAGAGATGCTGCTTGGACTTAACACAATGAGAACACAAAATATAATATTGATGCCACATTTCAATGGAATTCATTATGACAGCGAATTCATAGAGGAAATTTCATCTCCTGATAATACAACCAGCAATTATAGGAAAACTAGCGTGACAAGAACGATTACACACAAAACCAAAATGGGGGAGTCCGACATACAACTTCTCAAAGAAAATGGGCGCATAGACCAGCACAGTCCAAACCCCACTCCTCACTCACTCACAATGCAAACGTGACTCACCCACTTACCCAGCCAGCATTAATTATAAATTTACCAACAAAATCATTCATGCAAGTTACGATTAAGAGTAAATTGAGAAATTGTAATGTCATTTCATTAGAAGAAACGGTTAGAATAAATGGCCTGTTGATAGAGAGCGCCCTGTGCTGGATGAATGACAAGGGTGAGACGAATGTCATTTTAGCTAACTCTATGAATGGAGATGTGAAGATTAAGAATGGAACCTGTATTTGCAGGTTAGAAATTTCCCCAGCTCCTATACGCGAAGTTACAGAAGCAGGGGCGTCGAGCAGAGTAAACTCGTCAGACAGACAGTGTATAAAGGAGAATTTGATTCACTCAGGTCAGTTTAACGTAGAAAAAGATTTCTTAGATCTGTTAGAAAAACACAGACAAACGGTAGCATTACCTGGAGAACAGTTAGGGTGTACTAACCTGATTACACACAAGATTATCGGACATCCTGACACACCACCAGTATATATACCAACTTACAGGGTCGCTCATTCTCAACGCACCCTGGCGAATCAGTGTGTTGAAATGTTAAAAACTAGGTATTATTGAACCATCTGTCTCCCCGTGGAATGCCCCATTATTATTCGTGCCCAAACGACACGGAGAAATGCGTGCGGTAGTAGATTACCGTAAATTAAACCAACACAAAATCCATGACCGGTTTCCTATGCCATCGTTAAGTGACGTCTTACAAAATATTGGACCAGAAAATAATGTATTTTCCACAATCGATTTACTCAATGGCTATTACCAAATAAACTTTGAACAAGAATCACGCAAATACACTGCTTTCTCCACAAATACAGGGAACTACTAATACAAACGAATGCCTATGGGGTTGAAGACAGCACCAGGCACTTTCCAGAGACGGATGAATTACGTATTGTCTGGAATGCTGAGAAAAGGAATATTTGTCTGTCTAGATGATATTATTATAGCCACTCCAAGTATAGACGAACATCTACAGAAATTACACCAGCTCCTACAAAAGCTTGCTGATGCTGGCTTAATAATTAAGCTGTCAAAATGCAAATTTTGCTTTAAGGAAATACAATTCTTAGGCCGTAGATTAGATGCCCAAGGTATTCACACGTCTGAGGACAAAATACAGGCGGTAAGGATTTTCCCAGACCCCACAAATACAGATTAAGTAAGACAGTTTGGGGGGCTAGCGGATTATTACTGCTCCTTTAGTAACTATTTCTCACATATATCACAACCGCTATTCATTCTACTGAAAAAAAGATGTTGTATTCCGGTGGGAAGAGGAACAAAAATTAGCATTTCATGAATTAAAAGATAAACTTACATGCGCACCATGCCTTGCCTATCCTAATTTCACAAAACCATTCATAATGTGCGCGGATGCTTCCCTCAAAGGTTTAGGTGCTGTATTGATGTAAGAGGATAAACGAGGAAAATATGAACTCATTGCTTTTGCCAGTAGAAGAATAAAAGAAGCAGAGATAAATTACTGTACAACAGACTTGGAAGCTCTTGCAGTAGTATTTGCTCTACAGAAATTTCGTGACCTCGTGTACGGATACGAAATTCACCTATACACAGACCACAAGCCTCTCGTGGGTATGTTCCAAGAAAAACTCCTCTCTGGGAGGGGAGTGAGATGGAAATGTAAAATCCAGAATTACACTGTGAATATTCACAAAACAAATGGTAAAGTAAATTTAGCTGCCGATGCCTTATCACGAAACCCGTTAGCCAATGTTGCTACAATAAGTCCACGGGAATCACTCTCCAACAATGATAAAACGATCCCCACAAATCAAGAAATTTCACATGCACAAAGACAGGACCCAGTATGGTCTAAAGTAATATATCATCTCGAGTCAGGCGATGATGTACCATTACCCAAGTTACATGTACCACTTAAATAATTCACAGTGGTAAACAATGCCTTATATAGGGTAAATCCAGGACAACCAAATCATAGAGAAAATAATAGGCAGTTAGTTATTCCTAGTATAATGATACCTCACATTTTAAGGGCAATACACGATAGTCCACATGCAGGGCATCCTGGCAAGGACAGGGCAGTCAGGCAGGCCCGAATGTCATATTATTGGCCAACGTTACACAAAGATGTACATAATCACATAGACAGATGCGAGTCATGTGCGAAACATAAAGGTTGCACGTTATCACCTGCACCTATAGGACAATATCCTGTACCTAGACAACCGTGAGACACTGTCGCGGTTGATTTACTTAAATTACCCTTAACTACCAATCACAATCAATATCTTTTTGTTGCAACTGGTCACTTCTCACGATATGTGATCTTGGTTCCAATAAAGGATAAAAGAGCAGAAACAGTCGCACGGGTATTCATTGATAGTGTGATCTGTAGGTTCACAACACCAAAGGTGCTAAGAAGCGACAATGGTGGTGAATTTATCTCTGAAATTTTAAAAGAAATATGTAAACAATACAGTAACAAGAAAGTTGATATCTTGGCCTACCACCCAGCTTCCAGAGGATTGGTGGAAAGGCAGAATAAAAAAATATTAGATGTACTGCGGCATATTCTCGATGAAAATTAGGGAAACTGGGGTGACTGGATCCCCAGAGTTGAAGCATCAGTTAATTGTGCAATCAATAAATCAATAGGAGATACACCTCATTTCATCATTTAGGGGTCTGACAAACTTCTCCCTTATGAGACGTTAGAGGGCGAGCAAATTCCCATATATAATTATGACGATTATCCTAAACTTCACTTACGTGAATTTCAAGAAATACACACAAAGGTAAAGAAACAGTTAGCGATGTCCAAGGAAGAAATGACAGAATACACACAAAGGTAAAGAAACAGTTAGCGATGTCCAAGGAAGAAATACAGAATCATTTAATAAGAAGGCAAAATAATCAAATATCAGCATAGATGATATTGTCTATAGCCTCATTCACACTAGAAATAACAAACTATCGCCTAAATTTGAAGGCCCATACAGGGTAATCAAGAGAAGAGGCAATAAGGTAGTGATTAAGTCACTATCGAGTGACGAATAAAAAGAATCACATGTTGATCACGTGAAAAAGATCTAAAGAAATTTAGTTTGCAACTATAAAACATCAGAAACGACCGAAATCCCTAGTACACACGGTGAAAATAAGCCTGAAGCAGTCAACACATATCGGAATAAACTGCGGTCGCATACCAGACAGACAAACATAGGTGCAACCAATACAGCTCTCACCATAACAGGGCTTTTACATGACTTTGGAATCGATTTAGACCCCTTTTATAGGTAACAGGATTAAACAGGCCAAGATTTCTGTATTATTCATCATCACTATCATCACCCTTAGCATAACTTGCTACCAACATTGGATTAGATCTCTAATACAGTTGTTCTTTCGGTAGGTAAAGATGAGGCGAATAATTCCATGGATCATGTTCCTGCTGATATCAAGAGAATCACCTCACTTACATCCTCAACATGTAGTCCGACAGGGGTGCCTGATAGCCCCAACAGCCTCAACAGAAATAGTGCAGGACATAATAAGTACCGAAGTTAGTTTGGACGTACTACAAGACACACCAAGAATGTTACAGAAGATATCAGGACCTCTTAGAACTCAGGAAGCGGTATTAAAACACCCTTCTTCACATGATCACCCCACACAGGAAGTAGCTGTATTAATTAAATTAACTGACTGGAAGCTAAAACACGCTAAGCACTTGATGATCACCATGATCCAGGATATCCCATCAGCTGGGAGTAACACACTGGAGACAAGAAACGACAACACACGCATACGTAACAGACGCGGTTTGTTCAAGCTAGGTGGAGCAATTTTAGGCAACATTTTTGGACTAGCTACAGAAAATTATGTAGATGAAATAAATAACAAATTTAACAAAATAGCACAAAGTCTCTCATACCAACATAAGTTGGTTGATACTCAGAACACCTTAATGCTGACAATTGTAAAGAACCTAAGGAAGGCAGAAGCATCAACCTTAGGAATTGAGGAAAAAGTAAATGCACTAGAAGGTAACAATACACTATTCCAACACCTCTCGGTGATCATAGAACATATTGATGTAATAATACTACAGTTAGACAATACTAGAGCTCAGTATCAGACCTTCATGAAAGGAATTGCTAATGCTGGTAACGGAAGGATCACCATTAATTTACTACCCATTCACAGCCTCTTGCAAATAATTAGTCAAGGCATACATAAGCATGGATTGAAACCTTTATTTGAAGAAAAAAATCTGATGTTATATTATCCATACTTGGACGCAACACTCACAACATCAATAGTAGTTCATGTACCATTCGTAACGGATGATTTTTTCACAGTCTATCAAATATACCCTTTTCCTTCTAAGAAAGATGACTCATTAGTCACCACCACCATCAAAACAGAAGTCATCATGGTCTCCAAGAAACAGGACGCTGTCACTTTCACTAGTGAAACAACCATTGAACACAAATGTCGCACATCATTACATGCATTCCACCTTTGTCCTGCGTACATCTTCACGTTTCAGCCAGCTGAGACAGTCCCTTGTGAAATGGCCATTATAAACGATCATGACCTCCCTCATCATTGCAACTTCACATTTGCTCCAGATAAACCCATTCATCATCAATGCATTGGACATTCACAGTTCTTCTATATCACTCAAAATATATCAGTTTTTGTGACTTGCCCAGACACACCTCCGGCCCATACATCAACATCTGGTTTATACATCAACACACAAGAATACTGTGCAGTCCTGACACCTACACTCTCCACCTTGCCCACTAAAAACCATTATGCCATTCTCAACCACACACAAAAACTTCCAGCCACTGCCTAGGATGAACTTAAATGTAAGTGCACACATTAAGCTGACTTCACCCAAGTATGAAACTATGCAATTAATAAATCAGACAATACAACCTTGGGAAGAATACAGTAGGATTATGTTTAACCCATGTTATGTATACAGCCCAGCTCCAGTCATCTATGTAATTTTCTCCATCATATTTGCTGTATTAATTTTGGCCATGCACAGAATGCAAGCAAGGATTGCTAACCTGGAATCAGTGTTTAAGAACTGTTCTCTACAAGTGAGACAAAACTGAGTAAATATTGTACATATAATTTATATATAAACACAAAATGGGTTACACATAATATAGGCTTTAATTATACTATCATATCTCATTTATATATATATATATATATATATATATATATATATATATATATATATATATATATATATATATATATATATATATATATATATATATATATATATATATATATATATATATATATATATATATATATATATATATATATATATATATATATATATATATTATATATATATATATAAGACAGGTCATTGTATTATTTTAATATTACTATTATATTATACATATACAATTTCATAACTACAATAACTACATTATCTCAGTTATGTAACCATCACAATATTACGTATTGCACTTACAAATTGACTGTAATGTGTATCTAGTATCCATTAAAATGTTATGACTATTTACTGTCGCGTGACCGAGGGATATGTAGGCATAATATAACACAGTACTATATGTAACTACTGTATATAGCTATAGGTAACAATATGTAGAACAGGTAGTTATGTGTGAGTCCTCCAGGAAGAGTGAAAAACACATCCCCTTGCCCAGACGAACCAGGAATGTCAATTCACACAATGTATATCCACAATCCTTGTTGTCCCAGACCATCAAGAATTCTTAAGCCATACGATGTATCTCAAACTTCCTCGTAGGCCAGACGAACAAGAATTTCATGTCGTATCCAAAACACGTGGAGTAACCAGCCCTAGCCAGTTAGTCCATGTGATAGGAAATTTACCATACACATCCTCCCCATGCTGTATATAATGTCGGAGAGATTCCCTTCAGATCAGAAGGGGGTTAGAGAGAGAAAGGGAAGAGAAGGCTGGTGAAAAGGTCCAGCGTTAGTATCACGCTCTACTAAACTGTAGCTCATCTCTTTTATAACCTTGTGCAATAAATCTTGTAACCCGAGAGTGCTGTAACTCACCTCGTTGACACTACGTCTCACTACTTATTTCTGGCTGAGCTCAACGATCCATAACCAAGTGCCCTATCTCACTACAAGTACCTAAAACTGCGCTATCGAGATTGGTGGCCAGATAACCTTCTCTGTATAATTACACCCCCTCGGCTACGTCTACTTACATAAATTATTATAACAAGGATCGACAGCTGACGTACAGTATATGGAATAGTTCCTGACTCCACTGATTCTCTTTCATATACTGATGTCTCCTATATTATTTTGTCTCGACAGATGATGAATGCAGGTATGTTATGCAGAAAGGCATGCCATATCTTCAGGCGACGGTGTTCTCATGGTCGAGGTATTTTTACCATTAGTGTAGGTTTAGCTATTTGTATC
>NC_137057.1:12361110-12363610 GCF_032717465.1 Coenobita brevimanus
ATGAGATCTTTTTTTTTTTCCCTCCACTCCACAGCTGGTTCAGATATAAGTGGGTTAAGTGAGGCTTTGACCTGGAGAAAACACATATATTCTTCATAAAGATCTTGTTTATATTAAACTCCTTAACGAATGTCAGTCCGTCCTTACTTAGGCTACTCAAGAACAATACCGGTACGTAAACAATTATTATTAGTATGGCTTCTGATTCTCCCGAACAGTCCATAAGAACTGAATACTTCACAAGGAATCTGAAGGGCCCAGGTTATGTGTCCTGTCATGGACCATCCATCCTTATTGATACTACTCAATAAAAATACGTAACTAATAGTTATCATTACGGCTTCAGAGCCTCCCAAACAGTCCATGAGAACTGGATACTTCACAAGGAATCTGGAGGGCCCAGGTTACGTGTCCTGGCATGGACCATTGCTGATACAAAATATAATCCAAATTTCCCTAATGCGGTCAAGGTCACTTAAGAAACAATAGATGGAGACTAGTGAATTATCCCTAGGGCAGTTATAGAGTTCTGGTTAGTCTATTGTTTTCGATATTCTTCTTCTTCATTTTCTTCTTCATTTTCTTCTTCTTCTTCTTCTTCTTATTATTATTATTATTATTATTATCATTGCCGTAGGTGGGGGCCCTCACCATCCACTCACTCCATGTAGTACTGATCTCAGTTGTCTGCCCTTTCCTCTCCTCCAACCTTCTTTCCTTCTATCCTCTTCTGTCTTTCTTTCCTTCATTCTTTCCTTTTCTTTCTGCCTGTTGGTGACTCTACACTGAGTGACAAGCCAAATGGTTTCCTGTACACCAGGAAACCATTTGCTACGCTGGGTGGTAACCATATCACTAAATTTTGGAGCCTGGTGGTTTAGTAGGTAATTATTGCTCTCCAATCGGATTGAGCCGGGGAAGGTTTATATCCAAGGAGTGGCTGGGGTTGACTGCTCATGTAATGCCACTCAGGGATGAGTGAGGCTGGTCACTTTCATCTTAAATGTCGAGACCAACTGCCTAGCCCCGGGCTCCTACGCTTCTCATGGGGCAATGTAGGATCGAATGATGGGTGGATTATTATTATTATTCTCATCGCCTTAGAGTCTCCAGTAGAACCGGGGGTTGTGCAAAGAATCTGAAGGGCCCAGGTTATGTGTCCTGGCATGCTCCACTGCCGATAGAAAAAAGAAAAAGTCCAAATCCCACCAGTGGGGTCAAAGTCATTGTACAAAGCAGTAGCAGACACCTGGGTTCATTGACACCTTTGTCAGGGTGATTGTTGATATTACACAAGAAGTTACCTTTAGGTCTTCAGATATTGTTTATATTAAACATACTTTACCGGCTTGATATGGTTCTTTATTATTGCTATACAATAACAAGGGGCAGCTAATTGTTTTTATATCGGCTTTAGAGTCTCCCGACGATTCCAGGAGAACCGTAGATTAAGCAAGGAATCTCACGGGCCAAGATTGTGTCTTCTCGTGGACCACTGCTGATTTAAAAAAAAAATAGTAATCAAAAGCTACCCAATAGGGTCAAGGCCACTAGGAAACAGTAGATGGAGAATACTGAATGTCCGAAGATCAGTTACAGATTTCTTTTTAGTGGCCACGTACTCCATTTGTGGAAACTATTATTTTCACTAATATTATTATTGTTATTGCCTCAGAGTCTCGCAACGATTCTAGGAGAACTGGAGACTGCCCAAGGAATCTGAAGGGCCCAGGTTATGTGTCCTGACATGGGCCATTGCTGATAGAAAAAAAATCCAAATTTCCTCAATGGGGTCAATGTCACTGTAAGAAACAGTAGGAAATACATGCGTTCTTCGACACCTTTGTCTTCAGATCCCTTGAAGTTACACAAACTTTAGGGTCTTCAGATTTACTTAATAGAAATGGTATCTCATGTACTCTATGGCGAGGCTTCGTTATTGTGGTTGCACAATAAGGATAGGGAACCAATTATTATCCCATTCTCAGAGTCTCACCATGGTTCCAGGAGAGCTGGAAACTGTGCAAGGAATCTGAAGGGCCCAGGTTATGTGTCCTGGCATGGACCATTGCTGATAGATTAAGAAAATCCAAATCTCCCCAGTGGAGTCAAGGTCACTGTAAGAAACAGTAGGTGGAGACTATAGTCTCGATGCACGACCTTGAGGTTGTCATTATCATACCCTGGCAGCCTACCTGTCAACAGTGCATCCAATTTCGTATCATATTATACACGAATCATATTATTATTCACGAATATATTATACACAAATGTTATTATACAGGAACATATACACGAATCACAAACATATCATATTATACATAGAATCGGAAGCACTGTTGATGGGTAGGTTGCCAGGTCACGATAATGACAGCCTCAGAGTCGTGCGCCGCGACTATAGTGAATGTTCGTAGGACAGTTATTGAGTTCTAATTATTATTATTATTATTATTATTGTTGTTATTATCATTGTTATTTCTTTCTATTAACCCTGGTGTTA
>NC_137057.1:12366110-12413610 GCF_032717465.1 Coenobita brevimanus
ATATATATATATATATATATATATATATATATATATATATATATTGCAACCATCCAAATAATACAGGTAATTTTTCACAGTTTAATATTTTTCGGAGGACGGTGATATTTCCACTTTTCAAAATGACTCCATAAAATTTGTTGGTAATGACAGCTTCGAAATGCATGTTAAATTTTTACAGACCGCACATGATATAACAGCTTCTTATTTTACAGTAGTAGTAGTAGTCGCACCCTATTGCGGGGAGGGACACAATCTGGCCGCACTATGGGGTGGCACTACCACTCTGCTGCCAGGTTGTGTCAGGAAGAATTCTTCCACCGTGTATTCCCTGCGTGTCGTAAAAGGCGACTAAAAGGGGCGGGGCGAGGGGACTAAGGCCCCCCCCTCCAATGTTTTTTAGGTCATACCATGAGACAGGGAATAGTAAGGGACGGGAGATTCAGCTATCCCCGTACCAGAAAGATTGGGTCTGTGAATGTTGTACAACTGAGGCTAAAACGGGGGAGATTGAGAGAATGTTTGTGAGAGGACAACTGGATGTATTAGCATTGAGTGAAACAAAGATAAAAGGGAAAGGTGAGTCTAAGTTCGGAAGATTGAATGGAAGAATATCAGGTGTTGATACAGGAAGGGCGGGAGAAGGTGTGGCCTTATTAGTGAGCCCGGAAGTGCAGCAGCTTGTGATTAAATGGACGGAGGGCTCATCGAGACTGATGTGAGTGAAAGCAAAATTGGGACGTGAGTTGTGGGTATTTGTGAGTACATATGGGCCTGGAAGCAAGAGGGATGCAGAAGAGAAGGAGTCTTTCTGGAATGAGTTGATAAGTGTCTACAGATTTGGGGGGCGAATGTGAATGTGGTAATGAAAGGGAGATCTGAAAGCGATAGTGGGAAATGTAGCAGTTGAAGGTGTCGTTGGTATGCATGGTGTGCTTGGAAGAAATGAAAATGGGGAACAAATGATAGGGATGTGTGTTGAGCAAGAGATGGTGATTGGAAATACCTTGCTGAGAAGAAAGATTTTTATAAGAATACTTGAGTGAGACAGGAGGGTGAAAAGGGTTGTTCACAGAGCATTGATGGACTATGTGGTTGTGTCCGGGAATGTAATGGGAAGAATGCTGGATGTGAGAGTTTTGAGATGAAAGGGTGGAGGTATGTATGACCATTACCTGGTGGAGGTAAAGTTGAGGGTGGGTAAGAGATGGGTGAGAGCTAGGAGAGTTAGGTGTAGCAGTGAGGTTTTGAAAGTGAGTGAGTTAGATAAAAGAGAGAAAATGTTAGAGTATCAGGAGAAGTTGAAAGATGAGTGGAACGCAGTGAAAGATCAGGAAAATGGCAGTGTGGAGGAACAATGGCAATTGTTTAAAAGTGCCGTGGTGGAGCATGCGCAAGAGGTGTGTGATGTGAGACAAGTGGGTGGTGATGTAAGAAAGGGAAGTGAATGGTGGTGTGAGGAAGTATGGCTGTGGCTGAGAAGTGATGTGCATATGAATTATTGTGGCCGCAGAGGAAGAATGAGGTTTCATATGAGAGGTACAAGGAAAAGAGAAATAGGGCGAGAAGGGATGTACGTGATGCTAAAGTGGCAGCAGATGAGGGGTGGAGTAGGCAGTTCACTGAGAATTTTCAAGAGAATAAGAAAATGTTTTGCAAGAAGGTGAGAAGGGTGTGAAAGGGAGAGTCTGAGAAGGAAGATTGAGTAGAGGACGGAAGGATGTTAAATGAGATGGATGCAGTAAGGAAGAGATGGACAAAGTATTTTGAAAGACTGTTAAATGTAGAGGAGGAAAGGTAGGCTGAGATTGTGGTATTTGGATGGGTGCAAGGAATAAGTGTGTTGGGAGAGTTGAATGATCCTATAAGCACGATGGAGGAAGTGCAGGAGGCAGTAAAAGAGATGAAAGCAGGGAAAGCTGCAGGTATGGATGGGTGTGCTGTGGAATGCCTGAAAGGTGATGGAGCAACTATTGATGAGTGGTTAGTAAGATTGCTGAATTTGTGTTTTGTAACCAGAATGATGCCGGTTGACTGGGCAAGTGCTTGTGTGGTTCCGTGGTATAAAGGCAAGGGTGATAAATATGAATGTACTAGCTTTAGGGATATAAGTCTTTTGAGTGTCGTTGGCAAGGCGTATGGTAGAGCATTAATTAAGAGTTAGAGAGCGAGCAATGTGGCTTTAGGATAGGGAGGGGATGCATGGATCAGGTTTTTGCTGTGAGACAGGTATGTGAAAAGTATTTAGGGAAATGTAAGGATGCTTTTTGGGCGTTCATGGATTTAGAGAACGTGTATGATAGAACTGATAGGGAGGCTTTGTGGACTGTTTTAAGATTGTATGGACTTGATGGTAGGTTGCTAAAAGGTGTGGAAAGTTTTTATGTAAATAGTAGAGTGTGTAAGAGTGGGATATCCTGTGAGTGATTGGTTTCCCTTGAGAGTGGGGCTGCTTCAGGGATGTGTGTTGTCGCCATAGTTGTTGAATATTTATATGGATTAATTTGTAGGGGAGGTTAATGTGAGAGTGTTATTTGGAAGTTTGACTCTAGTGAATTGCTGATCGTAATGAGTGGAATCTGAATCAGCTGCTGTTTGGAGATGATATTGCACTGGTGGCTGATTCAGAGGAGAGATTGAGACATTATTGTAGGTAGAGGAGTTTGGAAGGGTGTGTGAAAGGAGGAAATTGAGAATAAATGAGAAAAAGAGTAAAGTGATGAAGTGTACGATGTTGGTAGGTGGTAGGAGGATGTGTATCGTTTTGTTGCCGTGGATGGAAAAATAGATGTAGAAGTGAAGATTAGAATGAATGAAGTAGGAAAGGTGCTGGGAGGAGTGAAAAAAGTGTTTAGATGTCATTCGCTTAGAATGGATGTAAAGAGAAGGCTGTATGAGGGTGTTGTGGTACCGACTGCATTGTATGGGGCTGAAACATGGAATATGGGTGTAGCAGAGAGGAAGAGTTTGAATGTAACGGACATGAGGAGTCTGAGGAGTACGTGTGGAGTGACACGTACGGGTCGAGTGAGAAATGATGAAGTGTGAAGGGGAACTGGAGTTGTGTGGGAGATGGCCAATAGAGCTGAGCAGAGGGTGTTGCGATGGTCTGGGAATATGAAGAGAATGGATGAAGAGCAACTGGTGAAAAAGATAACTGGATCGGATGTGAGGTGTAAGGCTGAGAGGAAGACCACGAATAGAATGGATGGACAGTGTAAGGAGTGCATTGGATGCGAGAGGGATTTCTGTTGAGCAAGGAAGAGTGGTGGTGCATGATGGGAATGATTGGAGAGATACTGTGAATGAATAAATTTAATGATGACATGGCGCCGAGGGGATATTCTCTCGCATTTAATCTGATCAGATGATTAGATCAGGTGCGGGTGAGGGAATGGATCTATTATGATGTGGCAGGGGTAAACCAGCTCTGCTGTCGGGCCCTACTGCGGATGTTGCCGATTGCACTTCGCAGTTGACCCTCGTGCGGTGAGGTGTTGTGAGGCTCTGTCCCTTCTCTCCTTTGGGGCTATGGTACAAATAAATGTGTGTGTTTGGATGAGTAAATTGGCAGTGTGTCGTCCTGTCTCGGCTACCTCCCTTTCTTTGGGGGAAGTAGCTTACGTATATAGAGATATAAATAGTGGCAGTAGTAGTGGTGGTGGTGGTGGTGGTGGTAGAATAACAGTACAAGAGGATGATAATCATGAAAAAGTGTTTTGGGAAGAAGGCTGAGCAAATAGCACTCTTTTTTCTTCCACTGTGCTTCGTGAAGATAAAGTACATTAGGACGTCAGTTTAGGCGAGGTAAAGGTAAAGGCTACGGAATGCTAGTCACAAAGAAGTGTTTCCATACTCTCTCACAGGGAATAAAATATCACCTGAAGATAGCAATAATATTTACTGAAATTAGACGTCCAGGTACAGGAATGTTGAGACATATAGCATATTTTTATTTAATTTGTTGTTCCTTCCTCTGTGCATCTGCTGTTATGAGTTCATATTATAATTACAAATCATAATAGACAAATAGATAAATAGATAGATAAATAGACAGATAGACAGTTCTATGCGAGCCTGGGAATGGGAAATGATCTTGCAAGTTACAATGAGGAAAAGCTGATGACAGACTAGGAAGTAGCCAGTCAGGAGATGACGCAGTTAGTTGGTCAGCGATCACCAGGTGAACACACATACACACACACTCACACACAGGCTTCTAGTACTTTCCAACCACAGGGAACACACGTGATACGACTCCTGTTTCACCAGAATTTAGGAAAGAGAGCTCAGAAGGAGAGAGGCCATAGAAGCGGCAGGGTGTAGGGAGGAAGGCTTAGCAACTTAAGAGAGAGAGAGAGAGAGAGAGAGATAGGGAGATAGCTAGTGGGACTATACTATCATCGACCACAGCATGGCCGGATTCATATGTCAGGACTGCAATTATTACAATTATGTAACGACAAACGATTGCATTATGTTACACTTGCTACAATTATGTAACTACAAACGATATGTAACAATTATGTAACTCCATATTATAATTATGTAACGACAAACGATTGCATCATGTTACACTTATTACAATTATGTAACTACAAACGATATGTAACAATTATGTAACGACAAACGATTGCATTATGTTACACTTGCTACACTTATGTAACTACAAACAATATGTACCATTTATGTAACAGTTGCATTAACAAGATGTAACTTTTATTAACTTTAACTACAGTTATAAGGCCAAGACACCTATGTAACAGTTGCATTAACAAAATGTAACTACAGTTAGAAGGCCAACACAATTATGCATTACCACGATATTTTGTAACAATTCATAAAATGTTACAATTATGTATTACCACAATGCTACTACAATGTTATAAGTCATACAACTATATCACACAATTCTGTATTACCAGTATCATCATACACGTTAGGTGAAACAGGAGTCGTATCACGTGTGTTCCCTGTGGTTGGAAAGTTCTAGAAGCCTGTGTGTGAGTATGTGTGTATGTGTGTTCACCTGGTGATCGCTGACCAACTAACTGCATCATCTCCTGACTGGCTACTTCCTAGTCTGTCGTCAGCTTTTCCTAAGTGAAACTTGCAAGATCATTTCCCATTCCCAGGCTCGCATAGAGCTGTCTATCTGTCTATTTATCTATCTATTTATCTATTTGTCTATTATGATTTGTAATTATAATATGGACTCATAACACTACTATAAAAGAAAAAGGAAAAAAAGAACTAGATAAAATTGACATTCTTCTTGGTTTCGAAATGGTGTGAAATATAGCACCTTTTTTATTATTTATTTTTTTCTTCCTCTGTTCATCTTCTGTAAACACACACACACACACACACACACACACACACACACACACACACACACACTAGACTACTACTGTCCGTATCGATATGGTGAGAAATTGGGCAACTTTTAACAATTTAATTTGTTTTCTCTTCCTCTGTTCATCTTTAGTTAAAAAAAGGAAGAAATGAAACAATACAATAAATTGCCACTCCCCGTAACAAAATAATGAGTAATATAGCATCTTTATCTATTTTTTTCCTTCCTCTGTTCACCTTCTGTAAAAAAGAAAAAAAAGAAAAATTGCTGCTTTCCGTATAGAAATAATGAGATATATAACATCTTTCGTCTTATGTAATTTGTTTTTCTTTCATGTTTCATCTTCCATAAGAAAAAAGCAAGAGCAAGAACATTGAATTAGTTAGCATTTCTCCGTATCTAAATGGAGAGAAATATAGCAACTTCTGTCGGTGTATGCTTTTTCCGTCCTGTGCTCATCTTCTGAAAAAAGGAGAAAGAAAATGTCTGGAAAAAAAGAAAAATATATATTTAATGAACTGTCACTCTCAGTATCAAAACTGTGAGAAATATAGCATCTTTTTTTTATCTAATTTGTTTTTAACTCCTAATCATCTGTGAAGAAAAAGAAATAGGATGCTTTGCCATTCCCGGCGTCAAAATGATGAGAAATGTGGCATCTATTTTCATTATATTTGTTTGTCATTCCTCTGTTCTTCATCCGTAAAAAAAAAAAAAAAAAAAACACGAGAGAAGGCTAATTTGCTACAGGTATGAAGATGGTGTGATAGATGGCATCTTTTGTTATTATTATTAACTTTACGTTACTGTACATCTTCTGTACAAAGGTAGGGACAGAAAAATAGGATGAACTACCACTCCCCGTACCGAAATGGTGAGAAGAGTAGATTTTTAACATTTGTTTTTCGTTTTTCTGTTCATCCACTGCAAAACTAAGAAAAAAACGGCGAGAAATGGTGAGAGATAGCGCAACTTCTTTCTGACTTCATCTGTTCGTCTTCTGTAAAAAAAAAAAGAAAAGAAAAAAAAAAAAAGAAAGAAAATGTAAGAAATGGTGAGAATGAGCGCAACATTTTCTTCCTTCAGCTGTTCTTCTGCAAAAAAGAAAAAAAATGAATGAACTGCCACTCTCACGCCGTTCAAGACGTCCAACCACGTCACCATCCTCGTTTCCTTGCCTCAAATTGGCCAGATTCACACCTAACGAGCCAGTTGTCCAGCTTATCAATGCTTCCAGTAGGTCATTCAGCAAATCACCCTCATTCTGTCTCCCTGACTATCCGCCTGGCTATTGATTTGTCTGTCTCTGAATGTCTGTCTTCTTTTGTGTTTGTTTTTATTTGTCTGTTTGTCTATCTATCCATCTGTCTGTCTGTCTTTCTCTTACTATCTGTCAGTCTTAATTTACCAATCTATCTGTTTGTCTGTATATCTGCTATCTGTCTGTCTGCCTGTCTGTCTGTCTGTCTGTCTGTCTGTCTGTCTCTCTCTCTCTCTCTCTCTGTTCTTATTGAATGTTTCCATTCACCTCTCTTGCCATACTGAGACCCGCTGAAGCAGGTGAGAATCGGGTGGGTGAAGAAGGAAGAAACGATAATTGGAAAGGAAGTAGGAAGGATTGGAAGGGCTGGGAAGGCGGGTAAACAGGAGAGGATGGAAAGGAATGTGGGAAACAAGAGAAGGAAAGCAGAGGGACCAGGAGGAAGAAAAGGGAAAAGACGGGAGGCAAGGAGAGCAAAAAGATGGTTGGAGAAAGGTGTCAATAGTACACAAGAATACAAGTAAGGAAAATAATTGTACTTCATCTTTTGGCCCCGGATGGCAGAGAGAGAGAGAGAGAGAGAGAGAGAGTTACCCATGACAGTGAAAACGAGATAATGACACAAAAAAAGCGCCATTACATAATTATTGCAGACCATAATCATGCACTACATAAATGAAGGAAAAAATGCACACCTCCCACCACCTCGTTTTTCTCCCCTCTAAATATTCCCCACTTACCCCTTCCTTCTTCCCTCCCCTACACTTATAACTCCCATATTCTCGCCTCCAGTCACCACTTTTCCTCTTACCCTCTGCTCTCTTATTCCACTTCTTTGTTACTCCCCTCCTACTCTTCTATCCATCTCCTATCCTATTATTTTTCCTTTTTCCCTCTTTCTATTCCCTCACTCAAACGAAAGTAACCTAACCCTGCTCTCATTCCTCTATTCCCTTTCCTCTCTTCTCTCCACTACTTCTACCCTACGTACCCCTTTTCCTTCAGCCCTTCCCTTCCCAAGTCCTACTAAAAATACAGACCATAGAATAATGGGGAAAAAATTACTAGTGTCAGACCACAACTGTGATGTACTGGGAATGAGGTAAAATTTACCTGGTAAGGGATTCACACACACACACACACACACACACACACACACACACACACACGTGTGTGTGTGTATTCATAGTCTTTGGATATGTTGCTGCTATGATGTTTTGTTTTTTCCTTATTGAACATCATCAGTTTTCCACATTAAATTAATACATAGATGCTGAAGCTGTGTATTTTGGGAGTTTTTTTTTTTTTTTTGAATTTCAGTTTACATTTCTGTGTGTAGGTGTAAATACTCAAAAAGTTTCTGTGGCTGTGTGGTGTCTGTATGCCTTTGTGCTCTGTCTTTGCATTGGAGTGTGCTGTGTTGTGTCTGTGTAGTTGTGTTATATCCTTACGTTGTTGTTTGTGTTGTGCTTGTGATGGGTTGGATATCCGTGAATTGTCAGTGTGTGTGTGTGTGTGTGTGTGTGTGTGTGTGTGTGTGTGTGCGCGTGTGTGTGTGTGTGTGTGTTGTGTGTGAGAGAGAGAGAGAGAGAGAGAGAGAGAGAGATTTTTAAACACATGTGTATGTTAAGATCAGTGTGATGTGTGGTGGTGTGAGGTGTGGTAGTTTGTGACGTGGCAGTGTGTGGTGTGGCAGTGTGAGCTGTACCAGTGTGTGGTGTGACAATGTTAGCTGTGGCAGTGTGTGGTGTTGTAGTGTGAGGTATGGTAGTGTGATGTGTGGCAGTGTTAGATATGACAGTGTGTGGTGTTGTAGTGTGAGGTATGGCAGTGTGAGGTGAGGCAGTATGTGGTTTGGTACTGCATGGTGTGGCAGTGTGAGCTGTGATTGTGTGAGGTGTGACTGTGAGGTTTAACAGTGTGAGGTGCGGCAGTGTGAAGTGTAGCAGTGTGATGTGTGACAGTGTGAGGTGTGGCAGTGTGGTGTGGTGTTGTAGTGTGTGGTGTGGTAGTGTGAGGTGTGGCAGCGTGTGGTGTTGTAGTGTGTGGTGTGGTAGTGTGAGGTGTGGCAGTGCGTGGTGTTGTAGTGTGTGGTGTGGTATAGTGTGAGGTGTGGCAGTGTGTGGCGTGGCAGTGTCAGATATAGCAGTGTAAGGTGTGGCAGTGTTAGGTGTTGTAGTGTATGGTGTGGCAGTGTGTGTGGTGTTACGGTGCGAGATATGGTAGTGTGAGGTGTGGCAGTATGAGGTGTTGTAGTGTATGGTGTGGCAGTATGAGGTGTGACAGTGTTAAGTGTGGCAGAATGAGGTGTGGCAGTGCTGGGTGTTGCATTGTACAAGTATGCTGTGGCAGTGTGAGGAGTGGCAGCATGAGGTGTGGCAGTGTGTGGTTTGGCAGTGTGAGATATTGCAGTGTACGAGTATGGTATGAGAGTGTGTGATGTGGCAGTATGAGATCTGGCAGTGAAAGGTGTGGCAGTGCGAGGTGTAGTAGTGTGTGATGTGGCAGTGTTATTTGTGGCAGTGTGTGGTGTTGTAGTGTGTTGTGGCAGTATGGGGTATGGCAGTGCGATGTGTCGCAGTGTGTGGTGTGGCTGTGTGACTTGTGGCAGTAAGTAGTGTAGCAGTTTGAGGTGTGGCAGTGAGGTGTGGCAGTGTTAGGTGTGGCAGTGAGGTGTGGCAGTGTTAGGTGTGGCAGTGTGAGGTATGGTAATTTACGAGTACGGTGTGAGGTGTGGCAGTGTGTGGTGTTATAGTGTGTGGTGTTGTGGTGTGTGGTGCGGCAGTGTGAAGTGTCACTGTGTGAGGTGTGGCAGTGCGAGGTGTGGTAGTGTGTGCTGTGGCAGTGTGTGGTGTTATAGTGTGTTGTGGCAGTATGATGTTTGGCAGTGTGAGGTGTGGCAGAGTAAGGTGCGGTAGTGTGTAGTGTGTCAGTGTGTGATGTGGCACTATGAGGTGCATCAGTATAAATATTTCATTGTGCGTTCTTTTTTCTACAACTGACCTGTTAAGTTATTTTTCTGGTTGATTACGAAGAACATCAAGTTATTTACTCGTATATTTACCTTTTATTTGCCTCAGTGTGGATATTCAGTAGCAAAATAATGACCGTTGTTGAATGATGGTTAATATCTTTCTGTTAGATGCAAATTAATTTTATCTTTAGTGAAATACTTGTCAAGTAAATACAGCAGGGAAAGAGATGAAAGCAGGGAAAGCTGCAGGTATGGATGGGTGTGCTGTGGAATGCCTGAAAGGTGATGGAGCAACTATTGATGAGTGGTTAGTAAGATTGCTGAATTTGTGTTTTGTAACCAGAATGATGCCGGTTGACTGGGCAAGTGCTTGTGTGGTTCCGTGGTATAAAGGCAAGGGTGATAAATATGAATGTACTAGCTTTAGGGATATAAGTCTTTTGAGTGTCGTTGGCAAGGCGTATGGTAGAGCATTAATTAAGAGTTAGAGAGCGAGCAATGTGGCTTTAGGATAGGGAGGGGATGCATGGATCAGGTTTTTGCTGTGAGACAGGTATGTGAAAAGTATTTAGGGAAATGTAAGGATGCTTTTTGGGCGTTCATGGATTTAGAGAACGTGTATGATAGAACTGATATTGAGGCTTTGTGGACTGTTTTAAGATTGTATGGACTTGATGGTAGGTTGCTAAAAGGTGTGGAAAGTTTTTATGTAAATAGTAGAGTGTGTAAGAGTGGGATATCCTGTGAGTGATTGGTTTCCCTTGAGAGTGGGGCTGCTTCAGGGATGTGTGTTGTCGCCATAGTTGTTGAATAATTATATGGATTAATTTGTAGGGAGGTTAATGTGAGAGTGTTATTTGGAAGTTTGACTCTAGTGAATTGCTGATCGTAATGAGTGGAATCTGAATCAGCTGCTGTTTGGAGATGATATTGCACTGGTGGCTGATTCAGAGGAGAGATTGAGACATTATTGTAGGTAGAGGAGTTTGGAAGGGTGTGTGAAAGGAGGAAATTGAGAATAAATGAGAAAAAGAGTAAAGTGATGAAGTGTACGAAGTTGGTAGATGGTAGGAGGATGTATATCGTTTTGAATGGTGAGTTGCTTGAGGAGGTCGTGTGTTTAAGAATTTAGGGTCACGTGTTGCCGTGGATGGAAAAATAGATGTAGAAGTGAAGATTAGAATGAATGAAGTAGGAAAGGTGCTGGGAGGAGTGAAAAAAGTGTTTAGATGTCATTCGCTTAGAATGGATGTATAGAGAAGGCTGTATGAGGGTGTTGTGGTACCAACTGCATTGTATGGGGCTGAAACATGGAATATGGGTGTAGCAGAGAGGAAGAGTTTGAATGTAACGGACATGAGGAGTCTGAGGAGTACGTGTGGAGTGACACGTACGGGTCGAGTGAGAAATGATGAAGTGTGAAGGGGAACTGGAGTTGTGTGGGAGATGGCCAATAGAGCTGAGCAGAGGGTGTTGCGATGGTCTGGGTATATGAAGAGAATGGATGAAGAGCAACTGGTGAAAAAGATAACTGGATCGGATGTGAGGTGTAAGGCTGAGAGGAAGACCACGAATAGAATGGATGGACAGTGTGAGGAGTGCATTAGATGCAAGAGGGATGTCTGTTGAGCAAGGAAGAGTGGTGGCGCATGATAGGAATGATTGGAGAGATACTGTGAATGAATAAATTTAATGATGACATGGCGCCGAGGGGATATTCTCTCGCATTTAATCTGATCAGATGATTAGGTCAGGTGCGGGTGAGGGAATGGATCTATTATGATGTGGCAGGGGTAAACCAGCTCTGCTGTCGGGCCCTACTGCGGATGTTGCCGATTGCACTTCGCAGTTGACCCTCGTGCGGTGAGGTGTTGTGAGGCTCTGTCCCTTCTCTCCTTTGGGGCTTTGGTACAAATAAATGTGTGTGTTTGGATGAGTAAATTGGCAGTGTGTCGTCCTGTCTCGGCTACCTCCCTTTCTTTGGGGGAAGTAGCTTAGGTATATAGAGATATAAATAGTGGCAGTAGTAGTGGTGGTGGTGGTAGGTGGTGGTAGAATAACAGTACAAGAGGATGATAATCATGAAAAAGTGTTTTGGGAAGAAGGCTGAGCAAATAGCACTCTTTTTCTTCCACTGTGCTTCGTGAAGATAAAGTACATTAGGACGTCAGTTTAGGCGAGGTAAAGGTAAAGGCTACGGAATGCTAGTCACAAAGAAGTGTTTCCATACTCTCTCACAGGGAATAAAATATCACCTGAAGATAGCAATAATATTTACTGAAATTAGACGTCCAGGTACAGGAATGTTGAGACATATAGCATATTTTTATTTAATTTGTTGTTCCTTCCTCTGTGCATCTGCTGTTATGAGTTCATATTATAATTACAAATCATAATAGACAAATAGATAAATAGATAGATAAATAGACAGATAGACAGCTCTATGCGAGCCTGGGAATGGGAAATGATCTTGCAAGTTACACTGAGGAAAAGCTGACGACAGACTAGGAAGTAGCCAGTCAAGAGATGATGCAGTTAGTTGGTCAGCGATCACCAGGTGAACACACATACACACACACTCACACACAGGCTTCTAGTACTTTCCAACCACAGGGAACACACGTGATACGACTCCTGTTTCACCAGAATTTAGGAAAGAGAGCTCAGAAGGAGAGAGGCCATAGAAGCGGCAGGGTGTAGGGAGGAAGGCTTAGCAACTTAAGAGAGAGAGAGAGAGAGAGAGAGAGAGAGAGAGAGATAGGGAGATAGCTAGTGGGACTATACTTTATACTTCGCCCTGTGTGAGAGACTTATTAATATTTCCAAGAAAAATAAAAATAGTCCTATACTATTCTTTACCTCTCCTTGTCATTGAATGACAAATGGGAAAGAAGATTATCTACTTACAAAGCTACTCAAGTATAACAACCGCTCGTCCACAAGTCTAATATATATAACTTCTCTACAAGTAACTACAAAGTTCTTTTTATGACATTTGGTAGCAGCGAACGTATACGAACCTCGTCTACGAATCAACAGTGAATTCCTACAAAATATCAAGATTGAAAAAAAAAAAAAAAACTCCCACAACCATCAACTCACAACCAGCTCCTGACAGTATTCTCTCCAACCCCCCCTCCGTCTCCCCGATCATCACGCTGATGTAGAGGTGAAGAGGTCACAGGACGCCTTGCAAGTAGTTTAACAAAGTACTGATACAAACAATCTTGACATTTCTACGTCGAACCAACGAACTACAACCATCTACAATCAACTACAAGTAACAACTCTACGAGTCGTCTGTATAATCTTCTACACGCACCTACAAGTAGCTGCAGTCTTCATCCCACAACGAGTAAATCACAAGAGAAAAGGACCGAGAAAACGTCGACAAAGAAAAACAAAACAAACAAACGAAGAATGAGACATTACTCATAACTCACAACTACCAGACCTCACCCTCCTCTCTCTGCTACATCCACCCAACCTCCACCGCTGACGCAGGTGTGAAGAGGTCAAGACGAAGAAGCAAATACCAACCCCATATTCACAACTCATCTTACTCACTCGTCTTCACTCAAGTTACTCATCGCTACTCATTCACTCAACACAGCTGCCAGTGTGGGAAGTCTACGTCATCATGCGTGCTTGCTAAAAAGACGCCACGTCAGTCAACTCACCACCTGCACCATCACTAACACCATTCCCACCACGGTAAAAATTAGTGAGTTACATAGTTACTTCATTTATACAATACACAGTGATAGACAATAAGCTTCTGCACAAACATATAAAACGTTCTGTATAGTTACAGCTTCAATACACATACTTACTTCAGTTATCTGCATAACTCAATCACTAAATAATCACCAACAATAAATATTCTACACTGTATATATTCATTCATTTATTATAACATTTATTTACTACCAACGAGTGTTACCATTTATACCTACATAAAATACGTGTTGCATACATACAGCTATACATTATTACATCTATAAAGTAATAAAGAAAATATACCATCACAGTTACTCAGTGAGCGATTAAGAGAACTGTATTAAACATTTATTAATTAAACCTACCTAGTGGAAACAGATATTTTAAATTATAAGGAAAACCAGAAAAAAAAAAAAAAGGCCAACACAAATGACGTTAGCAAGAGTGAACATCTTCAACACAATCGTGAAGACAATGATTTCCACACAGTGCTGACACATATATTGCCCACGATAGGTACAAGTGAACAACAAGTCAGTGTATATAGTTAATACTGTATATAGTGTATATATTTTTATTTTTATATAAAATAACAAAATATGGGACTATATAATATCATTTTCAGTAATATCTGTGCAATATAAACTTAACTTTAACAAAGTATCCCAAGGAAATTAGCCAGTAATTATGCAACCATGAACAACATAGAAAAAGCGTACACAAGCAAAGAAAAACAAACTATAGAAAATCAATACATACAAAAAAAAAAGAAAGAAAGAAAAAGTAAGAAAGAAAAAAGAGAGAAATTGAGTAAGATCACATAACAAACAAATGAAAATAAGTGTAAGTGTTACTACAAATGCCAAAATACCACATAAACTACAAACAAAAAAGCAAATTGTTGTCTCCACAAGCAAGTGGCATGGCACATCATAACTATCATCGACCACAGCATGGCCGGATTCATATGTCAGGACTGCAATTATTACAATTATGTAACGACAAACGATTGCATTATGTTACACTTGCTACAATTATGTAACTACAAACGATATGTAACAATTATGTAACTCCATATTATAATTATGTAACGACAAACGATTGCATCATGTTACACTTATTACAATTATGTAACTACAAACGATATGTAACAATTATGTAACGACAAACGATTGCATTATGTTACACTTGCTACACTTATGTAACTACAAACAATATGTACCATTTATGTAACAGTTGCATTAACAAGATGTAACTTTTATTAACTTTAACTACAGTTATAAGGCCAAGACACCTATGTAACAGTTGCATTAACAAAATGTAACTACAGTTAGAAGGCCAACACAATTATGCATTACCACGATATTTTGTAACAATTCATAAAATGTTACAATTATGTATTACCACAATGCTACTACAATGTTATAAGTCATACAACTATATCACACAATTCTGTATTACCAGTATCATCATACACGTTAGGTGAAACAGGAGTCGTATCACGTGTGTTCCCTGTGGTTGGAAAGTTCTAGAAGCCTGTGTGTGAGTATGTGTGTATGTGTGTTCACCTGGTGATCGCTGACCAACTAACTGCATCATCTCCTGACTGGCTACTTCCTAGTCTGTCGTCAGCTTTTCCTAAGTGAAACTTGCAAGATCATTTCCCATTCCCAGGCTCGCATAGAGCTGTCTATCTGTCTATTTATCTATCTATTTATCTATTTGTCTATTATGATTTGTAATTATAATATGGACTCATAACACTACTATAAAAGAAAAAGGAAAAAAAGAACTAGATAAAATTGACATTCTTCTTGGTTTCGAAATGGTGTGAAATATAGCACCTTTTTTATTATTTATTTTTTTCTTCCTCTGTTCATCTTCTGTAAACACACACACACACACACACACACACACACACACACACACACACACTAGACTACTACTGTCCGTATCGATATGGTGAGAAATTGGGCAACTTTTAACAATTTAATTTGTTTTCTCTTCCTCTGTTCATCTTTAGTTAAAAAAAGGAAGAAATGAAACAATACAATAAATTGCCACTCCCCGTAACAAAATAATGAGTAATATAGCATCTTTATCTATTTTTTTCCTTCCTCTGTTCACCTTCTGTAAAAAAGAAAAAAAAGAAAAATTGCTGCTTTCCGTATAGAAATAATGAGATATATAACATCTTTCGTCTTATGTAATTTGTTTTTCTTTCATGTTTCATCTTCCATAAGAAAAAAGCAAGAGCAAGAACATTGAATTAGTTAGCATTTCTCCGTATCTAAATGGAGAGAAATATAGCAACTTCTGTCGGTGTATGCTTTTTCCGTCCTGTGCTCATCTTCTGAAAAAAGGAGAAAGAAAATGTCTGGAAAAAAAGAAAAATATATATTTAATGAACTGTCACTCTCAGTATCAAAACTGTGAGAAATATAGCATCTTTTTTTTATCTAATTTGTTTTTAACTCCTAATCATCTGTGAAGAAAAAGAAATAGGATGCTTTGCCATTCCCGGCGTCAAAATGATGAGAAATGTGGCATCTATTTTCATTATATTTGTTTGTCATTCCTCTGTTCTTCATCCGTAAAAAAAAAAAAAAAAAAAAAAAAAACACGAGAGAAGGCTAATTTGCTACAGGTATGAAGATGGTGTGATAGATGGCATCTTTTGTTATTATTATTAACTTTACGTTACTGTACATCTTCTGTACAAAGGTAGGGACAGAAAAATAGGATGAACTACCACTCCCCGTACCGAAATGGTGAGAAGAGTAGATTTTTAACATTTGTTTTTCGTTTTTCTGTTCATCCACTGCAAAACTAAGAAAAAAACGGCGAGAAATGGTGAGAGATAGCGCAACTTCTTTCTGACTTCATCTGTTCGTCTTCTGTAAAAAAAAAAAGAAAAGAAAAAAAAAAAAAAGAAAGAAAATGTAAGAAATGGTGAGAATGAGCGCAACATTTTCTTCCTTCAGCTGTTCTTCTGCAAAAAAGAAAAAAAATGAATGAACTGCCACTCTCACGCCGTTCAAGACGTCCAACCACGTCACCATCCTCGTTTCCTTGCCTCAAATTGGCCAGATTCACACCTAACGAGCCAGTTGTCCAGCTTATCAATGCTTCCAGTAGGTCATTCAGCAAATCACCCTCATTCTGTCTCCCTGACTATCCGCCTGGCTATTGATTTGTCTGTCTCTGAATGTCTGTCTTCTTTTGTGTTTGTTTTTATTTGTCTGTTTGTCTATCTATCCATCTGTCTGTCTGTCTTTCTCTTACTATCTGTCAGTCTTAATTTACCAATCTATCTGTTTGTCTGTATATCTGCTATCTGTCTGTCTGCCTGTCTGTCTGTCTGTCTGTCTGTCTGTCTCTCTCTCTCTCTCTCTCTCTCTCTCTCTGTTCTTATTGAATGTTTCCATTCACCTCTCTTGCCATACTGAGACCCGCTGAAGCAGGTGAGAATCGGGTGGGTGAAGAAGGAAGAAACGATAATTGGAAAGGAAGTAGGAAGGATTGGAAGGGCTGGGAAGGCGGGTAAACAGGAGAGGATGGAAAGGAATGTGGGAAACAAGAGAAGGAAAGCAGAGGGACCAGGAGGAAGAAAAGGGAAAAGACGGGAGGCAAGGAGAGCAAAAAGATGGTTGGAGAAAGGTGTCAATAGTACACAAGAATACAAGTAAGGAAAATAATTGTACTTCATCTTTTGGCCCCGGATGGCAGAGAGAGAGAGAGAGAGAGAGAGAGAGAGTTACCCATGACAGTGAAAACGAGATAATGACACAAAAAAAGCGCCATTACATAATTATTGCAGACCATAATCATGCACTACATAAATGAAGGAAAAAATGCACACCTCCCACCACCTCGTTTTTCTCCCCTCTAAATATTCCCCACTTACCCCTTCCTTCTTCCCTCCCCTACACTTATAACTCCCATATTCTCGCCTCCAGTCACCACTTTTCCTCTTACCCTCTGCTCTCTTATTCCACTTCTTTGTTACTCCCCTCCTACTCTTCTATCCATCTCCTATCCTATTATTTTTCCTTTTTCCCTCTTTCTATTCCCTCACTCAAACGAAAGTAACCTAACCCTGCTCTCATTCCTCTATTCCCTTTCCTCTCTTCTCTCCACTACTTCTACCCTACGTACCCCTTTTCCTTCAGCCCTTCCCTTCCCAAGTCCTACTAAAAATACAGACCATAGAATAATGGGGAAAAAATTACTAGTGTCAGACCACAACTGTGATGTACTGGGAATGAGGTAAAATTTACCTGGTAAGGGATTCACACACACACACACACACACACACACACACACACACACACACACACGTGTGTGTGTGTATTCATAGTCTTTGGATATGTTGCTGCTATGATGTTTTGTTTTTTCCTTATTGAACATCATCAGTTTTCCACATTAAATTAATACATAGATGCTGAAGCTGTGTATTTTGGGAGTTTTTTTTTTTTTTTTTGAATTTCAGTTTACATTTCTGTGTGTAGGTGTAAATACTCAAAAAGCTTCTGTGGCTGTGTGGTGTCTGTATGCCTTTGTGCTCTGTCTTTGCATTGGAGTGTGCTGTGTTGTGTCTGTGTAGTTGTGTTATATCCTTACGTTGTTGTTTGTGTTGTGCTTGTGATGGGTTGGATATCCGTGAATTGTCAGTGTGTGTGTGTGTGTGTGTGTGTGTGTGTGTGTGCGCGTGTGTGTGTGTGTGTGTTGTGTGTGAGAGAGAGAGAGAGAGAGAGAGAGAGAGAGAGAGAGATTTTTAAACACATGTGTATGTTAAGATCAGTGTGATGTGTGGTGGTGTGAGGTGTGGTAGTTTGTGACGTGGCAGTGTGTGGTGTGGCAGTGTGAGCTGTACCAGTGTGTGGTGTGACAATGTTAGCTGTGGCAGTGTGTGGTGTTGTAGTGTGAGGTATGGTAGTGTGATGTGTGGCAGTGTTAGATATGACAGTGTGTGGTGTTGTAGTGTGAGGTATGGCAGTGTGAGGTGAGGCAGTATGTGGTTTGGTACTGCATGGTGTGGCAGTGTGAGCTGTGATTGTGTGAGGTGTGACTGTGAGGTTTAACAGTGTGAGGTGCGGCAGTGTGAAGTGTAGCAGTGTGATGTGTGACAGTGTGAGGTGTGGCAGTGTGGTGTGGTGTTGTAGTGTGTGGTGTGGTAGTGTGAGGTGTGGCAGCGTGTGGTGTTGTAGTGTGTGGTGTGGTAGTGTGAGGTGTGGCAGTGCGTGGTGTTGTAGTGTGTGGTGTGGTATAGTGTGAGGTGTGGCAGTGTGTGGCGTGGCAGTGTCAGATATAGCAGTGTAAGGTGTGGCAGTGTTAGGTGTTGTAGTGTATGGTGTGGCAGTGTGTGTGGTGTTACGGTGCGAGATATGGTAGTGTGAGGTGTGGCAGTATGAGGTGTTGTAGTGTATGGTGTGGCAGTATGAGGTGTGACAGTGTTAAGTGTGGCAGAATGAGGTGTGGCAGTGCTGGGTGTTGCATTGTACAAGTATGCTGTGGCAGTGTGAGGAGTGGCAGCATGAGGTGTGGCAGTGTGTGGTTTGGCAGTGTGAGATATTGCAGTGTACGAGTATGGTATGAGAGTGTGTGATGTGGCAGTATGAGATCTGGCAGTGAAAGGTGTGGCAGTGCGAGGTGTAGTAGTGTGTGATGTGGCAGTGTTATTTGTGGCAGTGTGTGGTGTTGTAGTGTGTTGTGGCAGTATGGGGTATGGCAGTGCGATGTGTCGCAGTGTGTGGTGTGGCTGTGTGACTTGTGGCAGTAAGTAGTGTAGCAGTTTGAGGTGTGGCAGTGAGGTGTGGCAGTGTTAGGTGTGGCAGTGAGGTGTGGCAGTGTTAGGTGTGGCAGTGTGAGGTATGGTAATTTACGAGTACGGTGTGAGGTGTGGCAGTGTGTGGTGTTATAGTGTGTGGTGTTGTGGTGTGTGGTGCGGCAGTGTGAAGTGTCACTGTGTGAGGTGTGGCAGTGCGAGGTGTGGTAGTGTGTGCTGTGGCAGTGTGTGGTGTTATAGTGTGTTGTGGCAGTATGATGTTTGGCAGTGTGAGGTGTGGCAGAGTAAGGTGCGGTAGTGTGTAGTGTGTCAGTGTGTGATGTGGCACTATGAGGTGCATCAGTATAAATATTTCATTGTGCGTTCTTTTTTCTACAACTGACCTGTTAAGTTATTTTTCTGGTTGATTACGAAGAACATCAAGTTATTTACTCGTATATTTACCTTTTATTTGCCTCAGTGTGGATATTCAGTAGCAAAATAATGACCGTTGTTGAATGATGGTTAATATCTTTCTGTTAGATGCAAATTAATTTTATCTTTAGTGAAATACTTGTCAAGTAAATACAGCAGGGAAAGAGATGAAAGCAGGGAAAGCTGCAGGTATGGATGGGTGTGCTGTGGAATGCCTGAAAGGTGATGGAGCAACTATTGATGAGTGGTTAGTAAGATTGCTGAATTTGTGTTTTGTAACCAGAATGATGCCGGTTGACTGGGCAAGTGCTTGTGTGGTTCCGTGGTATAAAGGCAAGGGTGATAAATATGAATGTACTAGCTTTAGGGATATAAGTCTTTTGAGTGTCGTTGGCAAGGCGTATGGTAGAGCATTAATTAAGAGTTAGAGAGCGAGCAATGTGGCTTTAGGATAGGGAGGGGATGCATGGATCAGGTTTTTGCTGTGAGACAGGTATGTGAAAAGTATTTAGGGAAATGTAAGGATGCTTTTTGGGCGTTCATGGATTTAGAGAACGTGTATGATAGAACTGATATTGAGGCTTTGTGGACTGTTTTAAGATTGTATGGACTTGATGGTAGGTTGCTAAAAGGTGTGGAAAGTTTTTATGTAAATAGTAGAGTGTGTAAGAGTGGGATATCCTGTGAGTGATTGGTTTCCCTTGAGAGTGGGGCTGCTTCAGGGATGTGTGTTGTCGCCATAGTTGTTGAATAATTATATGGATTAATTTGTAGGGGAGGTTAATGTGAGAGTGTTATTTGGAAGTTTGACTCTAGTGAATTGCTGATCGTAATGAGTGGAATCTGAATCAGCTGCTGTTTGGAGATGATATTGCACTGGTGGCTGATTCAGAGGAGAGATTGAGACATTATTGTAGGTAGAGGAGTTTGGAAGGGTGTGTGAAAGGAGGAAATTGAGAATAAATGAGAAAAAGAGTAAAGTGATGAAGTGTACGAAGTTGGTAGATGGTAGGAGGATGTATATCGTTTTGAATGGTGAGTTGCTTGAGGAGGTCGTGTGTTTAAGAATTTAGGGTCACGTGTTGCCGTGGATGGAAAAATAGATGTAGAAGTGAAGATTAGAATGAATGAAGTAGGAAAGGTGCTGGGAGGAGTGAAAAAAGTGTTTAGATGTCATTCGCTTAGAATGGATGTATAGAGAAGGCTGTATGAGGGTGTTGTGGTACCAACTGCATTGTATGGGGCTGAAACATGGAATATGGGTGTAGCAGAGAGGAAGAGTTTGAATGTAACGGACATGAGGAGTCT
The DNA here is from genome assembly GCF_032717465.1 of Coenobita brevimanus. Lineage (NCBI taxonomy): Eukaryota > Metazoa > Arthropoda > Malacostraca > Decapoda > Coenobitidae > Coenobita > Coenobita brevimanus. The sequence goes on from NC_137057.1 coordinate 12,386,932, forward strand.
GAGGAGTACGTGTGGAGTGACACGTACGGGTCGAGTGAGAAATGATGAAGTGTGAAGGGGAACTGGAGTTGTGTGGGAGATGGCCAATAGAGGCTGAGCAGAGGGTGTTGCGATGGTCTGGGTATATGAAGAGAATGGATGAAGAGCAACTGGTGAAAAAGATAACTGGATCGGATGTGAGGTGTAAGGCTGAGAGGAAGACCACGAATAGAATGGATGGACAGTGTGAGGAGTGCATTAGATGCAAGAGGGATGTCTGTTGAGCAAGGAAGAGTGGTGGCGCATGATAGGAATGATTGGAGAGATACTGTGAATGAATAAATTTAATGATGACATGGCGCCGAGGGGATATTCTCTCGCATTTAATCTGATCAGATGATTAGGTCAGGTGCGGGTGAGGGAATGGATCTATTATGATGTGGCAGGGGTAAACCAGCTCTGCTGTCGGGCCCTACTGCGGATGTTGCCGATTGCACTTCGCAGTTGACCCTCGTGCGGTGAGGTGTTGTGAGGCTCTGTCCCTTCTCTCCTTTGGGGCTTTGGTACAAATAAATGTGTGTGTTTGGATGAGTAAATTGGCAGTGTGTCGTCCTGTCTCGGCTACCTCCCTTTCTTTGGGGGAAGTAGCTTAGGTATATAGAGATATAAATAGTGGCAGTAGTAGTGGTGGTGGTGGTAGTGGTGGTAGAATAACAGTACAAGAGGATGATAATCATGAAAAAGTGTTTTGGGAAGAAGGCTGAGCAAATAGCACTCTTTTTTCTTCCACTGTGCTTCGTGAAGATAAAGTACATTAGGACGTCAGTTTAGGCGAGGTAAAGGTAAAGGCTACGGAATGCTAGTCACAAAGAAGTGTTTCCATACTCTCTCACAGGGAATAAAATATCACCTGAAGATAGCAATAATATTTACTGAAATTAGACGTCCAGGTACAGGAATGTTGAGACATATAGCATATTTTTATTTAATTTGTTGTTCCTTCCTCTGTGCATCTGCTGTTATGAGTTCATATTATAATTACAAATCATAATAGACAAATAGATAAATAGATAGATAAATAGACAGATAGACAGCTCTATGCGAGCCTGGGAATGGGAAATGATCTTGCAAGTTACACTGAGGAAAAGCTGACGACAGACTAGGAAGTAGCCAGTCAAGAGATGATGCAGTTAGTTGGTCAGCGATCACCAGGTGAACACACATACACACACACTCACACACAGGCTTCTAGTACTTTCCAACCACAGGGAACACACGTGATACGACTCCTGTTTCACCAGAATTTAGGAAAGAGAGCTCAGAAGGAGAGAGGCCATAGAAGCGGCAGGGTGTAGGGAGGAAGGCTTAGCAACTTAAGAGAGAGAGAGAGAGAGAGAGAGAGAGAGAGAGAGAGAGATAGGGAGATAGCTAGTGGGACTATACTTTATACTTCGCCCTGTGTGAGAGACTTATTTATATTTCCAAGAAAAATAAAAATAGTCCTATACTATTCTTTACCTCTCCTTGTCATTGAATGACAAATGGGAAAGAAGATTATCTACTTACAAAGCTACTCAAGTATAACAACCGCTCGTCCACAAGTCTAATATATATAACTTCTCTACAAGTAACTACAAAGTTCTTTTTATGACATTTGGTAGCAGCGAACGTATACGAACCTCGTCTACGAATCAACAGTGAATTCCTACAAAATATCAAGATTGAAAAAAAAAAAAAAAAAACTCCCACAACCATCAACTCACAACCAGCTCCTGACAGTATTCTCTCCAACCCCCCCTCCGTCTCCCCGATCATCACGCTGATGTAGAGGTGAAGAGGTCACAGGACGCCTTGCAAGTAGTTTAACAAAGTACTGATACAAACAATCTTGACATTTCTACGTCGAACCAACGAACTACAACCATCTACAATCAACTACAAGTAACAACTCTACGAGTCGTCTGTATAATCTTCTACACGCACCTACAAGTAGCTGCAGTCTTCATCCCACAACGAGTAAATCACAAGAGAAAAGGACCGAGAAAACGTCGACAAAGAAAAACAAAACAAACAAACGAAGAATGAGACATTACTCATAACTCACAACTACCAGACCTCACCCTCCTCTCTCTGCTACATCCACCCAACCTCCACCGCTGACGCAGGTGTGAAGAGGTCAAGACGAAGAAGCAAATACCAACCCCATATTCACAACTCATCTTACTCACTCGTCTTCACTCAAGTTACTCATCGCTACTCATTCACTCAACACAGCTGCCAGTGTGGGAAGTCTACGTCATCATGCGTGCTTGCTAAAAGACGCCACGTCAGTCAACTCACCACCTGCACCATCACTAACACCATTCCCACCACGGTAAAAATTAGTGAGTTACATAGTTACTTCATTTATACAATACACAGTGATAGACAATAAGCTTCTGCACAAACATATAAAACGTTCTGTATAGTTACAGCTTCAATACACATACTTACTTCAGTTATCTGCATAACTCAATCACTAAATAATCACCAACAATAAATATTCTACACTGTATATATTCATTCATTTATTATAACATTTATTTACTACCAACGAGTGTTACCATTTATACCTACATAAAATACGTGTTGCATACATACAGCTATACATTATTACATCTATAAAGTAATAAAGAAAATATACCATCACAGTTACTCAGTGAGCGATTAAGAGAACTGTATTAAACATTTATTAATTAAACCTACCTAGTGGAAACAGATATTTTAAATTATAAGGAAAACCAGAAAAAAAAAAAAAAAGGCCAACACAAATGACGTTAGCAAGAGTGAACATCTTCAACACAATCGTGAAGACAATGATTTCCACACAGTGCTGACACATATATTGCCCACGATAGGTACAAGTGAACAACAAGTCAGTGTATATAGTTAATACTGTATATAGTGTATATATTTTTATTTTTATATAAAATAACAAAATATGGGACTATATAATATCATTTTCAGTAATATCTGTGCAATATAAACTTAACTTTAACAAAGTATCCCAAGGAAATTAGCCAGTAATTATGCAACCATGAACAACATAGAAAAAGCGTACACAAGCAAAGAAAAACAAACTATAGAAAATCAATACATACAAAAAAAAAAAAAAGAAAGAAAAAGTAAGAAAGAAAAAAGAGAGAAATTGAGTAAGATCACATAACAAACAAATGAAAATAAGTGTAAGTGTTACTACAAATGCCAAAATACCACATAAACTACAAACAAAAAAGCAAATTGTTGTCTCCACAAGCAAGTGGCATGGCACATCATAACTATCATCGACCACAGCATGGCCGGATTCATATGTCAGGACTGCAATTATTACAATTATGTAACGACAAACGATTGCATTATGTTACACTTGCTACAATTATGTAACTACAAACGATATGTAACAATTATGTAACTCCATATTATAATTATGTAACGACAAACGATTGCATCATGTTACACTTATTACAATTATGTAACTACAAACGATATGTAACAATTATGTAACGACAAACGATTGCATTATGTTACACTTGCTACAATTATGTAACTACAAACAATATGTACCATTTATGTAACAGTTGCATTAACAAGATGTAACTTTTATTAACTTTAACTACAGTTATAAGGCCAAGACACCTATGTAACAGTTGCATTAACAAAATGTAACTACAGTTAGAAGGCCAACACAATTATGCATTACCACGATATTTTGTAACAATTCATAAAATGTTACAATTATGTATTACCACAATGCTACTACAATGTTATAAGTCATACAACTATATCACACAATTCTGTATTACCAGTATCATCATACACGTTAGGTGAAACAGGAGTCGTATCACGTGTGTTCCCTGTGGTTGGAAAGTTCTAGAAGCCTGTGTGTGAGTATGTGTGTATGTGTGTTCACCTGGTGATCGCTGACCAACTAACTGCATCATCTCCTGACTGGCTACTTCCTAGTCTGTCGTCAGCTTTTCCTAAGTGAAACTTGCAAGATCATTTCCCATTCCCAGGCTCGCATAGAGCTGTCTATCTGTCTATTTATCTATCTATTTATCTATTTGTCTATTATGATTTGTAATTATAATATGGACTCATAACACTACTATAAAAGAAAAAGGAAAAAAAGAACTAGATAAAATTGACATTCTTCTTGGTTTCGAAATGGTGTGAAATATAGCACCTTTTTTATTATTTATTTTTTTCTTCCTCTGTTCATCTTCTGTAAACACACACACACACACACACACACACACACACACACACACACACACACACACTAGACTACTACTGTCCGTATCGATATGGTGAGAAATTGGGCAACTTTTAACAATTTAATTTGTTTTCTCTTCCTCTATTCATCTTTAGTTAAAAAAAGGAAGAAATGAAACAATACAATAAATTGCCACTCCCCGTAACAAAATAATGAGTAATATAGCATCTTTATCTATTTTTTTCCTTCCTCTGTTCACCTTCTGTAAAAAAGAAAAAAAAGAAAAATTGCTGCTTTCCGTATAGAAATAATGAGATATATAACATCTTTCGTCTTATGTAATTTGTTTTTCTTTCATGTTTCATCTTCCATAAGAAAAAAGCAAGAGCAAGAAAATTGAATTAGTTAGCATTTCTCCGTATCTAAATGGAGAGAAATATAGCAACTTCTGTCGGTGTATGCTTTTTCCGTCCTGTGCTCATCTTCTGAAAAAAGGAGAAAGAAAATGTCTGGAAAAAAAGAAAAATATATATTTAATGAACTGTCACTCTCAGTATCAAAACTGTGAGAAATATAGCATCTTTTTTTTATCTAATTTGTTTTTAACTCCTAATCATCTGTGAAGAAAAAGAAATAGGATGCTTTGCCATTCCCGGCGTCAAAATGATGAGAAATGTGGCATCTATTTTCATTATATTTGTTTGTCATTCCTCTGTTCTTCATCCGTAAAAAAAAAAAAAAAAAAAAAAAAACACGAGAGAAGGCTAATTTGCTACAGGTATGAAGATGGTGTGATAGATGGCATCTTTTGTTATTATTATTAACTTTACGTTACTGTACATCTTCTGTACAAAGGTAGGGACAGAAAAATAGGATGAACTACCACTCCCCGTACCGAAATGGTGAGAAGAGTAGATTTTTAACATTTGTTTTTCGTTTTTCTGTTCATCCACTGCAAAACTAAGAAAAAAACGGCGAGAAATGGTGAGAGATAGCGCAACTTCTTTCTGACTTCATCTGTTCGTCTTCTGTAAAAAAAAAAAGAAAAGAAAAAAAAAAAAAAAGAAAATGTAAGAAATGGTGAGAATGAGCGCAACATTTTCTTCCTTCAGCTGTTCTTCTGCAAAAAAGAAAAAAATGAATGAACTGCCACTCTCACGCCGTTCAAGACGTCCAACCACGTCACCATCCTCGTTTCCTTGCCTCAAATTGGCCAGATTCACACCTAACGAGCCAGTTGTCCAGCTTATCAATGCTTCCAGTAGGTCATTCAGCAAATCACCCTCATTCTGTCTCCCTGACTATCCGCCTGGCTATTGATTTGTCTGTCTCTGAATGTCTGTCTTCTTTTGTGTTTGTTTTTATTTGTCTGTTTGTCTATCTATCCATCTGTCTGTCTGTCTTTCTCTTACTATCTGTCAGTCTTAATTTACCAATCTATCTGTTTGTCTGTATATCTGCTATCTGTCTGTCTGCCTGTCTGTCTGTCTGTCTGTCTGTCTGTCTCTCTCTCTCTCTCTCTCTCTCTCTCTCTGTTCTTATTGAATGTTTCCATTCACCTCTCTTGCCATACTGAGACCCGCTGAAGCAGGTGAGAATCGGGTGGGTGAAGAAGGAAGAAACGATAATTGGAAAGGAAGTAGGAAGGATTGGAAGGGCTGGGAAGGCGGGTAAACAGGAGAGGATGGAAAGGAATGTGGGAAACAAGAGAAGGAAAGCAGAGGGACCAGGAGGAAGAAAAGGGAAAAGACGGGAGGCAAGGAGAGCAAAAAGATGGTTGGAGAAAGGTGTCAATAGTACACAAGAATACAAGTAAGGAAAATAATTGTACTTCATCTTTTGGCCCCGGATGGCAGAGAGAGAGAGAGAGAGAGAGAGAGAGAGTTACCCATGACAGTGAAAACGAGATAATGACACAAAAAAAGCGCCATTACATAATTATTGCAGACCATAATCATGCACTACATAAATGAAGGAAAAAATGCACACCTCCCACCACCTCGTTTTTCTCCCCTCTAAATATTCCCCACTTACCCCTTCCTTCTTCCCTCCCCTACACTTATAACTCCCATATTCTCGCCTCCAGTCACCACTTTTCCTCTTACCCTCTGCTCTCTTATTCCACTTCTTTGTTACTCCCCTCCTACTCTTCTATCCATCTCCTATCCTATTATTTTTCCTTTTTCCCTCTTTCTATTCCCTCACTCAAACGAAAGTAACCTAACCCTGCTCTCATTCCTCTATTCCCTTTCCTCTCTTCTCTCCACTACTTCTACCCTACGTACCCCTTTTCCTTCAGCCCTTCCCTTCCCAAGTCCTACTAAAAATACAGACCATAGAATAATGGGGAAAAAATTACTAGTGTCAGACCACAACTGTGATGTACTGGGAATGAGGTAAAATTTACCTGGTAAGGGATTCACACACACACACACACACACACACACACACACACACACACACACACGTGTGTGTGTGTATTCATAGTCTTTGGATATGTTGCTGCTATGATGTTTTGTTTTTTCCTTATTGAACATCATCAGTTTTCCACATTAAATTAATACATAGATGCTGAAGCTGTGTATTTTGGGAGTTTTTTTTTTTTTTTTGAATTTCAGTTTACATTTCTGTGTGTAGGTGTAAATACTCAAAAAGCTTCTGTGGCTGTGTGGTGTCTGTATGCCTTTGTGCTCTGTCTTTGCATTGGAGTGTGCTGTGTTGTGTCTGTGTAGTTGTGTTATATCCTTACGTTGTTGTTTGTGTTGTGCTTGTGATGGGTTGGATATCCGTGAATTGTCAGTGTGTGTGTGTGTGTGTGTGTGTGTGTGTGTGTGCGCGTGTGTGTGTGTGTGTGTGTTGTGTGTGAGAGAGAGAGAGAGAGAGAGAGAGAGAGAGAGAGATTTTTAAACACATGTGTATGTTAAGATCAGTGTGATGTGTGGTGGTGTGAGGTGTGGTAGTTTGTGACGTGGCAGTGTGTGGTGTGGCAGTGTGAGCTGTACCAGTGTGTGGTGTGACAATGTTAGCTGTGGCAGTGTGTGGTGTTGTAGTGTGAGGTATGGTAGTGTGATGTGTGGCAGTGTTAGATATGACAGTGTGTGGTGTTGTAGTGTGAGGTATGGCAGTGTGAGGTGAGGCAGTATGTGGTTTGGTACTGCATGGTGTGGCAGTGTGAGCTGTGATTGTGTGAGGTGTGACTGTGAGGTTTAACAGTGTGAGGTGCGGCAGTGTGAAGTGTAGCAGTGTGATGTGTGACAGTGTGAGGTGTGGCAGTGTGGTGTGGTGTTGTAGTGTGTGGTGTGGTAGTGTGAGGTGTGGCAGCGTGTGGTGTTGTAGTGTGTGGTGTGGTAGTGTGAGGTGTGGCAGTGCGTGGTGTTGTAGTGTGTGGTGTGGTATAGTGTGAGGTGTGGCAGTGTGTGGCGTGGCAGTGTCAGATATAGCAGTGTAAGGTGTGGCAGTGTTAGGTGTTGTAGTGTATGGTGTGGCAGTGTGTGTGGTGTTACGGTGCGAGATATGGTAGTGTGAGGTGTGGCAGTATGAGGTGTTGTAGTGTATGGTGTGGCAGTATGAGGTGTGACAGTGTTAAGTGTGGCAGAATGAGGTGTGGCAGTGCTGGGTGTTGCATTGTACAAGTATGCTGTGGCAGTGTGAGGAGTGGCAGCATGAGGTGTGGCAGTGTGTGGTTTGGCAGTGTGAGATATTGCAGTGTACGAGTATGGTATGAGAGTGTGTGATGTGGCAGTATGAGATCTGGCAGTGAAAGGTGTGGCAGTGCGAGGTGTAGTAGTGTGTGATGTGGCAGTGTTATTTGTGGCAGTGTGTGGTGTTGTAGTGTGTTGTGGCAGTATGGGGTATGGCAGTGCGATGTGTCGCAGTGTGTGGTGTGGCTGTGTGACTTGTGGCAGTAAGTAGTGTAGCAGTTTGAGGTGTGGCAGTGAGGTGTGGCAGTGTTAGGTGTGGCAGTGAGGTGTGGCAGTGTTAGGTGTGGCAGTGTGAGGTATGGTAATTTACGAGTACGGTGTGAGGTGTGGCAGTGTGTGGTGTTATAGTGTGTGGTGTTGTGGTGTGTGGTGCGGCAGTGTGAAGTGTCACTGTGTGAGGTGTGGCAGTGCGAGGTGTGGTAGTGTGTGCTGTGGCAGTGTGTGGTGTTATAGTGTGTTGTGGCAGTATGATGTTTGGCAGTGTGAGGTGTGGCAGAGTAAGGTGCGGTAGTGTGTAGTGTGTCAGTGTGTGATGTGGCACTATGAGGTGCATCAGTATAAATATTTCATTGTGCGTTCTTTTTTCTACAACTGACCTGTTAAGTTATTTTTCTGGTTGATTACGAAGAACATCAAGTTATTTACTCGTATATTTACCTTTTATTTGCCTCAGTGTGGATATTCAGTAGCAAAATAATGACCGTTGTTGAATGATGGTTAATATCTTTCTGTTAGATGCAAATTAATTTTATCTTTAGTGAAATACTTGTCAAGTAAATACAGCAGGGAAAGAGATGAAAGCAGGGAAAGCTGCAGGTATGGATGGGTGTGCTGTGGAATGCCTGAAAGGTGATGGAGCAACTATTGATGAGTGGTTAGTAAGATTGCTGAATTTGTGTTTTGTAACCAGAATGATGCCGGTTGACTGGGCAAGTGCTTGTGTGGTTCCGTGGTATAAAGGCAAGGGTGATAAATATGAATGTACTAGCTTTAGGGATATAAGTCTTTTGAGTGTCGTTGGCAAGGCGTATGGTAGAGCATTAATTAAGAGTTAGAGAGCGAGCAATGTGGCTTTAGGATAGGGAGGGGATGCATGGATCAGGTTTTTGCTGTGAGACAGGTATGTGAAAAGTATTTAGGGAAATGTAAGGATGCTTTTTGGGCGTTCATGGATTTAGAGAACGTGTATGATAGAACTGATATTGAGGCTTTGTGGACTGTTTTAAGATTGTATGGACTTGATGGTAGGTTGCTAAAAGGTGTGGAAAGTTTTTATGTAAATAGTAGAGTGTGTAAGAGTGGGATATCCTGTGAGTGATTGGTTTCCCTTGAGAGTGGGGCTGCTTCAGGGATGTGTGTTGTCGCCATAGTTGTTGAATAATTATATGGATTAATTTGTAGGGGAGATTAATGTGAGAGTGTTATTTGGAAGTTTGACTCTAGTGAATTGCTGATCGTAATGAGTGGAATCTGAATCAGCTGCTGTTTGGAGATGATATTGCACTGGTGGCTGATTCAGAGGAGAGATTGAGACATTATTGTAGGTAGAGGAGTTTGGAAGGGTGTGTGAAAGGAGGAAATTGAGAATAAATGAGAAAAAGAGTAAAGTGATGAAGTGTACGAAGTTGGTAGATGGTAGGAGGATGTATATCGTTTTGAATGGTGAGTTGCTTGAGGAGGTCGTGTGTTTAAGAATTTAGGGTCACGTGTTGCCGTGGATGGAAAAATAGATGTAGAAGTGAAGATTAGAATGAATGAAGTAGGAAAGGTGCTGGGAGGAGTGAAAAAAGTGTTTAGATGTCATTCGCTTAGAATGGATGTATAGAGAAGGCTGTATGAGGGTGTTGTGGTACCAACTGCATTGTATGGGGCTGAAACATGGAATATGGGTGTAGCAGAGAGGAAGAGTTTGAATGTAACGGACATGAGGAGTCTGAGGAGTACGTGTGGAGTGACACGTACGGGTCGAGTGAGAAATGATGAAGTGTGAAGGGGAACTGGAGTTGTGTGGGAGATGGCCAATAGAGCTGAGCAGAGGGTGTTGCGATGGTCTGGGTATATGAAGAGAATGGATGAAGAGCAACTGGTGAAAAAGATAACTGGATCGGATGTGAGGTGTAAGGCTGAGAGGAAGACCACGAATAGAATGGATGGACAGTGTGAGGAGTGCATTAGATGCAAGAGGGATGTCTGTTGAGCAAGGAAGAGTGGTGGCGCATGATAGGAATGATTGGAGAGATACTGTGAATGAATAAATTTAATGATGACATGGCGCCGAGGGGATATTCTCTCGCATTTAATCTGATCAGATGATTAGGTCAGGTGCGGGTGAGGGAATGGATCTATTATGATGTGGCAGGGGTAAACCAGCTCTGCTGTCGGGCCCTACTGCGGATGTTGCCGATTGCACTTCGCAGTTGACCCTCGTGCGGTGAGGTGTTGTGAGGCTCTGTCCCTTCTCTCCTTTGGGGCTTTGGTACAAATAAATGTGTGTGTTTGGATGAGTAAATTGGCAGTGTGTCGTCCTGTCTCGGCTACCTCCCTTTCTTTGGGGGAAGTAGCTTAGGTATATAGAGATATAAATAGTGGCAGTAGTAGTGGTGGTGGTGGTGGTGGTGGTAGAATAACAGTACAAGAGGATGATAATCATGAAAAAGTGTTTTGGGAAGAAGGCTGAGCAAATAGCACTCTTTTTTCTTCCACTGTGCTTCGTGAAGATAAAGTACATTAGGACGTCAGTTTAGGCGAGGTAAAGGTAAAGGCTACGGAATGCTAGTCACAAAGAAGTGTTTCCATACTCTCTCACAGGGAATAAAATATCACCTGAAGATAGCAATAATATTTACTGAAATTAGACGTCCAGGTACAGGAATGTTGAGACATATAGCATATTTTTATTTAATTTGTTGTTCCTTCCTCTGTGCATCTGCTGTTATGAGTTCATATTATAATTACAAATCATAATAGACAAATAGATAAATAGATAGATAAATAGACAGATAGACAGCTCTATGCGAGCCTGGGAATGGGAAATGATCTTGCAAGTTACACTGAGGAAAAGCTGACGACAGACTAGGAAGTAGCCAGTCAAGAGATGATGCAGTTAGTTGGTCAGCGATCACCAGGTGAACACACATACACACACACTCACACACAGGCTTCTAGTACTTTCCAACCACAGGGAACACACGTGATACGACTCCTGTTTCACCAGAATTTAGGAAAGAGAGCTCAGAAGGAGAGAGGCCATAGAAGCGGCAGGGTGTAGGGAGGAAGGCTTAGCAACTTAAGAGAGAGAGAGAGAGAGAGAGAGAGAGAGAGAGAGAGAGAGAGAGAGAGAGATAGGGAGATAGCTAGTGGGACTATACTTTATACTTCGCCCTGTGTGAGAGACTTATTTATATTTCCAAGAAAAATAAAAATAGTCCTATACTATTCTTTACCTCTCCTTGTCATTGAATGACAAATGGGAAAGAAGATTATCTACTTACAAAGCTACTCAAGTATAACAACCGCTCGTCCACAAGTCTAATATATATAACTTCTCTACAAGTAACTACAAAGTTCTTTTTATGACATTTGGTAGCAGCGAACGTATACGAACCTCGTCTACGAATCAACAGTGAATTCCTACAAAATATCAAGATTGAAAAAAAAAAAAAACTCCCACAACCATCAACTCACAACCAGCTCCTGACAGTATTCTCTCCAACCCCCCCTCCGTCTCCCCGATCATCACGCTGATGTAGAGGTGAAGAGGTCACAGGACGCCTTGCAAGTAGTTTAACAAAGTACTGATACAAACAATCTTGACATTTCTACGTCGAACCAACGAACTACAACCATCTACAATCAACTACAAGTAACAACTCTACGAGTCGTCTGTATAATCTTATTCTAGCACCTACAAGTTGATGCAGTCTTCATCGCACAACGAGTTAATCACAAGAGAAAAGGACCGAGAAAAACGTCGACAAAGAAAAACAAAACAAACAAACGAAGAATGAGACATTACTCATAACTCACAACTACCAGACCTCACCCTCCTCTCTCTGCTACATCCACTCCAACCTCCACCGCTGACGCAGGTGTGAAGAGGTCAAGACGAAGAAGCAAATACCAACCCCATATTCACAACTCATCTTACTCACTCGTCTTCACTCAAGTTACTCATCGCTACTCATTCACTCAACACAGCTGCCAGTGTGGGAAGTCTACGTCATCATGCGTGCTTGCTAAAAAGACGCCACGTCAGTCAACTCACCACCTGCACCATCACTAACACCATTCCCACCACGGTAAAAATTAGTGAGTTACATAGTTACTTCATTTATACAATACACAGTGATAGACAATAAGCTTCTGCACAAACATATAAAACGTTCTGTATAGTTACAGCTTCAATACACATACTTACTTCAGTTATCTGCATAACTCAATCACTAAATAATCACCAACAATAAATATTCTACACTGTATATATTCATTCATTTATTATAACATTTATTTACTACCAACGAGTGTTACCATTTATACCTACATAAAATACGTGTTGCATACATACAGCTATACATTATTACATCTATAAAGTAATAAAGAAAATATACCATCACAGTTACTCAGTGAGCGATTAAGAGAACTGTATTAAACATTTATTAATTAAACCTACCTAGTGGAAACAGATATTTTAAATTATAAGGAAAACCAGAAAAAAAAAAAAAAGGCCAACACAAATGACGTTAGCAAGAGTGAACATCTTCAACACAATCGTGAAGACAATGATTTCCACACAGTGCTGACACATATATTGCCCACGATAGGTACAAGTGAACAACAAGTCAGTGTATATAGTTAATACTGTATATAGTGTATATATTTTTATTTTTATATAAAATAACAAAATATGGGACTATATAATATCATTTTCAGTAATATCTGTGCAATATAAACTTAACTTTAACAAAGTATCCCAAGGAAATTAGCCAGTAATTATGCAACCATGAACAACATAGAAAAAGCGTACACAAGCAAAGAAAAACAAACTATAGAAAATCAATACATACAAAAAAAAAAAAAGAAAGAAAAAGTAAGAAAGAAAAAAGAGAGAAATTGAGTAAGATCACATAACAAACAAATGAAAATAAGTGTAAGTGTTACTACAAATGCCAAAATACCACATAAACTACAAACAAAAAAGCAAATTGTTGTCTCCACAAGCAAGTGGCATGGCACATCATAACTATCATCGACCACAGCATGGCCGGATTCATATGTCAGGACTGCAATTATTACAATTATGTAACGACAAACGATTGCATTATGTTACACTTGCTACAATTATGTAACTACAAACGATATGTAACAATTATGTAACTCCATATTATAATTATGTAACGACAAACGATTGCATCATGTTACACTTATTACAATTATGTAACTACAAACGATATGTAACAATTATGTAACGACAAACGATTGCATTATGTTACACTTGCTACAATTATGTAACTACAAACAATATGTACCATTTATGTAACAGTTGCATTAACAAGATGTAACTTTTATTAACTTTAACTACAGTTATAAGGCCAAGACACCTATGTAACAGTTGCATTAACAAAATGTAACTACAGTTAGAAGGCCAACACAATTATGCATTACCACGATATTTTGTAACAATTCATAAAATGTTACAATTATGTATTACCACAATGCTACTACAATGTTATAAGTCATACAACTATATCACACAATTCTGTATTACCAGTATCATCATACACGTTAGGTGAAACAGGAGTCGTATCACGTGTGTTCCCTGTGGTTGGAAAGTTCTAGAAGCCTGTGTGTGAGTATGTGTGTATGTGTGTTCACCTGGTGATCGCTGACCAACTAACTGCATCATCTCCTGACTGGCTACTTCCTAGTCTGTCGTCAGCTTTTCCTAAGTGAAACTTGCAAGATCATTTCCCATTCCCAGGCTCGCATAGAGCTGTCTATCTGTCTATTTATCTATCTATTTATCTATTTGTCTATTATGATTTGTAATTATAATATGGACTCATAACACTACTATAAAAGAAAAAGGAAAAAAAGAACTAGATAAAATTGACATTCTTCTTGGTTTCGAAATGGTGTGAAATATAGCACCTTTTTTATTATTTATTTTTTTCTTCCTCTGTTCATCTTCTGTAAACACACACACACACACACACACACACACACACACACACACACTAGACTACTACTGTCCGTATCGATATGGTGAGAAATTGGGCAACTTTTAACAATTTAATTTGTTTTCTCTTCCTCTATTCATCTTTAGTTAAAAAAAGGAAGAAATGAAACAATACAATAAATTGCCACTCCCCGTAACAAAATAATGAGTAATATAGCATCTTTATCTATTTTTTTCCTTCCTCTGTTCACCTTCTGTAAAAAAGAAAAAAAAGAAAAATTGCTGCTTTCCGTATAGAAATAATGAGATATATAACATCTTTCGTCTTATGTAATTTGTTTTTCTTTCATGTTTCATCTTCCATAAGAAAAAAGCAAGAGCAAGAAAATTGAATTAGTTAGCATTTCTCCGTATCTAAATGGAGAGAAATATAGCAACTTCTGTCGGTGTATGCTTTTTCCGTCCTGTGCTCATCTTCTGAAAAAAGGAGAAAGAAAATGTCTGGAAAAAAAGAAAAATATATATTTAATGAACTGTCACTCTCAGTATCAAAACTGTGAGAAATATAGCATCTTTTTTTTATCTAATTTGTTTTTAACTCCTAATCATCTGTGAAGAAAAAAGAAATAGGATGCTTTGCCATTCCCGGCGTCAAAATGATGAGAAATGTGGCATCTATTTTCATTATATTTGTTTGTCATTCCTCTGTTCTTCATCCGTAAAAAAAAAAAAAAAAAAACACGAGAGAAGGCTAATTTGCTACAGGTATGAAGATGGTGTGATAGATGGCATCTTTTGTTATTATTATTAACTTTACGTTACTGTACATCTTCTGTACAAAGGTAGGGACAGAAAAATAGGATGAACTACCACTCCCCGTACCGAAATGGTGAGAAGAGTAGATTTTTAACATTTGTTTTTCGTTTTTCTGTTCATCCACTGCAAAACTAAGAAAAAAACGGCGAGAAATGGTGAGAGATAGCGCAACTTCTTTCTGACTTCATCTGTTCGTCTTCTGTAAAAAAAAAAAGAAAAGAAAAAAAAAAAAGAAAGAAAATGTAAGAAATGGTGAGAATGAGCGCAACATTTTCTTCCTTCAGCTGTTCTTCTGCAAAAAAGAAAAAAAATGAATGAACTGCCACTCTCACGCCGTTCAAGACGTCCAACCACGTCACCATCCTCGTTTCCTTGCCTCAAATTGGCTAGATTCACACCTAACGAGCCAGTTGTCCAGCTTATCAATGCTTCCAGTAGGTCATTCAGCAAATCACCCTCATTCTGTCTCCCTGACTATCCGCCTGGCTATTGATTTGTCTGTCTGTCTCTGAATGTCTGTCTTCTTTTGTGTTTGTTTTTATTTGTCTGTTTGTCTATCTCTCTATCTGTCTGTCTGTCTTTCTCTTACTATCTGTCAGTCTTAATTTACCAATCTATCTGTTTGTCTGTATATCTGCTATCTGTCTGTCTGCCTGTCTGTCTGTCTGTCTGTCTGTCTGTCTGTCTCTCTCTCTCTCTCTCTCTCTCTCTCTCTCTCTCTGTTCTTATTGAATGTTTCCATTCACCTCTCTTGCCATACTGAGACCCGCTGAAGCAGGTGAGAATCGGGTGGGTGAAGAAGGAAGAAACGATAATTGGAAAGGAAGTAGGAAGGATGGGAAGGGCTGGGAAGGCGGGTAAACAGGAGAGGATGGAAAGGAATGTGAGAAACAAGAGAAGGAAAGCAGAGGGACCAGGAGGAAGAAAAGGGAAAAGACGGGAGGCAAGGAGAGCAAAAAGATGGTTGGACAAAGGTGTCAATAGTACACAAGAATACAAGTAAGGAAAATAATTGTACTTCATCTTTTGGCCCCGGATGGCAGAGAGAGAGAGAGAGAGAGAGAGAGAGAGAGAGAGAGAGAGAGAGAGAGAGAGAGAGAGAGAGTTACCCATGACAGTGAAAACGAGATAATGACACAAAAAAAGCGCCATTACATAATTATTGCAGACCATAATCATGCACTACATAAATGAAGGAAAAAATGCACACCTCCCACCACCTCGTTTTTCTCCCCTCTAAATATTCCCCACTTACCCCTTCCTTCTTCCCTCCCCTACACTTATAACTCCCATATTCTCGCCTCCAGTCACCACTTTTCCTCTTACCCTCTGCTCTCTTATTCCACTTCTCTGTTACTCCCCTCCTACTCTTCTATCCATCTCCTATCCTATCATTTTTCCTTTTTCCCTCTTTCTATTCCCTCACTCAAACGAAAGTAACCTAACCCTGCTCTCATTCCTCTATTCCCTTTCCTCTCTTCTCTCCACTACTTCTACCCTACGTACCCCTTTTCCTTCAGCCCTTCCCTTCCCAAGTCCTACTAAAAATAAAGACCATAGAATAATGGGGAAAAAATTACTAGTGTCAGACCACAACTGTGATGTACTGGGAATGAGGTAAAATTTACCTGGTAAGGGATTCACACACACACACACACACACACACACACACACACATACACACACACACACACACACACACGTGTGTGTGTGTATTCATACTCTTTGGATATGTTGCTGCTATGATGTTTTGTTTTTTCCTTATTGAACATCATCAGTTTTCCACATTAAATTAATACATAGATGCTGAAGCTGTGTATTTTGGGAGTTTTTTTTTTTTTTTGAATTTCAATTTACATTTCTGTGTGTAGGTGTAAATACTCAAAAAGCTTCTGTGGCTGTGTGGTGTCTGTATGCCTTTGTGCTCTGTCTTTGCATTGGAGTGTGCTGTGTTGTGTCTGTGTAGTTGTGTTATATCCTTACGTTGCTGTTTGTGTTGTGCTTGTGATGGGTTGGATATCCGTGAATTGTCAGTGTGTGTGTGTGTGTGTGTGTGTGTGTGTGTGTTGAGAGAGAGAGAGAGAGAGAGAGAGAGAGAGAGAGAGAGAGAGAGAGAGAGAGAGAGAGAGAGAGAGAGAGAGAGAGAGAGAGAGAGAGAGAGAGAGAGAGAGAGAGAGAGAGAGAGAGAGAGAGATTTTTAAACACATGTGTATGTTAAGATCAGTGTGATGTGTGGTGGTGTGAGGTGTGGTAGTTTGTGACGTGACAGTGTGTGGTGTGGCAGTGTGAGCTGTACCAGTGTGTGGTGTGGCAATGTTAGCTGTGGCAGTGTGTGGTGTTGTAGTGTGAGGTATGGTAGTGTGATGTGTGGCAGTGTTAGATATGACAGTGTGTGGTGTTGTAGTGTGAGGTATGGCAGTGTGAGGTGTGGCAGTGTGAGGTGAGGCAGTATGTGGTTTGGTACTGCATGGTGTGGCAGTGTGAGCTGTGATTGTGTGAGGTGTGACTGTGAGGTTTAACAGTGTGAGGTGCGGCAGTGTGAAGTGTAGCAGTGTGATGTGTGACAGTGTGAGGTGTGGCAGTGTGGTGTGGTGTTGTAGTGTGTGGTGTGGTAGTGTGAGGTGTGGCAGCGTGTGGTGTTGTAGTGTGTGGTGTGGTAGTGTGAGGTGTGGCAGTGCGTGGTGTTGTAGTGTGTGGTGTGGTATAGTGTGAGGTGTGGCAGTGTGTGGCGTGGCAGTGTCAGATATAGCAGTGTGAGGTGTGGCAGTGTTAGGTGTTGTAGTGTATGGTGTGGCAGTGTGTGTGGTGTTACGGTGCGAGATATGGTAGTGTGAGGTGTGGCAGTATGAGGTGTTGTAGTGTATGGTGTGGCAGTATGAGGTGTGACAGTGTTCAGTGTGGCAGAATGAGGTGTGGCAGTGCTGGGTGTTGCATTGTACAAGTATGCTGTGGCAGTGTGAGGAGTGGCAGCATGAGGTATGGCAGTGTGTGGTTTGGCAGTGTGAGATACTGCAGTGTACGAGTATGGTATGAGAGTGTGTGATGTGGCAGTATGAGATCTGGCAGTGAAAGGTGTGGCAGTGCGAGGTGTAGTAGTGTGTGATGTGGCAGTGTTATTTGTGGCAGTGTGTGGTGTTGTAGTGTGTTGTGGCAGTATGGGGTATGGCAGTGCGATGTGTCGCAGTGTGTGGTGTGGCTGTGTGACTTGTGGCAGTAAGTAGAGTAGCAGTGTGAGGTGTGGCAGTGTTAGGTGTGGCAGTGAGGTGTGGCAGTGTTAGGTGTGGCAGTGAGGTGTGGCAGTGTTAGGTGTGGAAGTGTGAGGTATGGCAATTTACGAGTACGGTGTGAGGTGTGGCAGTGTGTGGTGTTATAGTGTGTGGTGTTGTGGTGTGTGGTGCGGCAGTGTGAAGTGTCACTGTGTGAGGTGTGGCAGTGCGAGGTGTGGTAGTGTGTGTTGTGGCAGTGTGTGGTGTTATAGTGTGTTGTGGCAGTATGATGTTTGGCAGTGTGAGGTGTGGCAGAGTAAGGTGCGGTAGTGTGTAGTGTGTCAGTGTGTGATGTGGCACTATGAGGTGCATCAGTATAAATATTTCATTGTGCGTTCTTTTTTCTACAACTGACCTGTTAAGTTATTTGTCTGGTTGATTACGAAGAACATCAAGTTATTTACTCGTATATTTACCTTTTATTTGCCTCAGTGTGGATATTCAGTAGCAAAATAATGACCGTTGTTGAATGATGGTTAATATCTTTCTGTTAGATGCAAATTAATTTTATCTTTAGTGAAATACTTGTCAAGTAAATATAAGGAAAATTTGGAAGGATCTGGAGTAATCTTCCATAATCTATTTGTTTTGCTCCGCCAATAACATCTTATCTTTTGTGAGTCTTGAAGTGTTTTTTTTTTTTTTATTCTTTTGTGAAACTTTTGAGCTGCTCTTTTAGGCTGGCTTTCTTTTCATCAAGTTTGTTTGGAATAATGAAACACCATATGCCAACACCTCGTTATGAAGTGAAATTTTCACGATGTAAATTTTCTTGCTTAAAATCTCTCGAAACACTGCGATATTATCTACTACTTCCATGGAAATATTTTGTGGTTTAAAGTAAAGGTACTTGGCGTAGTACTGTGCTTTAGCCAGATGACACAAAGGAAATATCTGTTGACTTTGTCTGAATAAAGGTGATTTGGCGCAAAAGGAATTTGTGTTCGCCTTTGGTGAACCTGGCTAATAAGGCTGACACACCTGAGGAACATCTGGACGTATTCTCGTTGGTTGAAGAAGTTCCTTAACACCTCTTTCTAAACGATTTATTTTCCAAACTACTCATCAATATTCCTTGTAAATCTGGGTAATAAGGCTGACACCTGAGGAACACCTGGATCTGTATTTTTGTCGGTAAAGGAAGCTCCTAACGCCTCTTCCTCAATGGTTTATTTTCCAAACCACTCATTTTTATCTCTTGGTTTGCTTTTTCTGTCTTTTCAAATCGACGTAGATTGCATGAATAGCACACATGAATACCGTAACGAAGCAGAGTTAGAAACAAATCGGCAAGGAAATTGTTAGTAAGGTTACCAACAGAACTAGAATACCACCCCAAGACCTATATTCTCGTCGGTTAAGGAAGCGCCTCAACACTCATTCCTAAGCGAATTATTTTGCTTATTTCTCCTTAATGTTCCCTTCTGTGCCATTTAAATAATTCAAGTACCACCATACTCAGCATAAATAACATACACATTGATATTAACCAGCCGTATCCAAAAACAAGCAGCTAAGGAGGAAGTGCTAATCGACAAGAATACAGGCCCCAGCTTCATGGTTCGTATTCTCATCGGTTACGGAAGCTCCCTAACGGCGATTCCTTAGCAATTTATATTTGAGTAATATCCAATTTTACGATATGTATGCAGAGTGTGGTGATACTGGAAGGATTTATGTAACAGAACCGGAGAGAAGTGTGTAATAAAAAAATAAAAATCGCCAAGGGAAAGGTGCTAGGAAGCTTTCTTATCCGACGAGAATAAAGGTATATTTTCGTTAGTTAAGAACGCTCCCTAACACGTTCTCTTAAGCAATTTATTTGTTTTATATCCTAAGAAGCGGCAGGGGTACGCTACCACATAAATGGATCTGGAATTTGGCTCTCTGTTATCTTCTTTTTGTTTTTTCTTGGAAGAAACAGTCTTGCTGTGTTTTTTTTTTTTTTTTTTTTGTGTCCGACTCTGGGCAAAGGCTTCAGGGTCTATTTCTCGGGGGCAGTAGCCTATCCCAAGGCCCAGTAGTCCTCCTACACCTCCACATGTCACCACTTCGGCACTAACACCCACCGTCCATATTGAATACATGCTAGGGCTGTCTCATACAGGACTGATGTATTGGTATTAGCGGGGGTATTTTTACGACATGTCGGCGGGTAATCTGGTAGATCAAGAAAGTCTGCTTTTTATGAAATTCAAATCCTTAAACTGTTCCCTGCCCCAGCCGGGATTCGAACCTGCGTCCATAAGGACTGCAGACCGCCTCTCTACCGATTCAGCCACCGTTTTGTCCATTGGTTCCTTCTTCCTCGCATTAAAACAACACAAAACCCTGCAACACAAGGCCAAGGTCACAGGTAAAAGGTGAACTTCAGGTGTGAGAGAATCAGTTTCAATCTGTTAACTCTTTAGCTCCGAAATGCGATTTTTTTTTTTTATAAGACACGAGTTTTTTCATGGCATATAGACCTAGCACCTCATAATAAAATAAATGAATAAACAGATAATAGATAAATGGATAGATAAATAGATTATACATACATACATAGATGTTTGTGTGTATGTACAAAAGAGAGTGTATATATCATTTGAAAGATTTCAGTCACAGTTGACACTATCACATCATTCAAACCAAAACACATACACTAACCAGCAGATTGGTTTTGTCTGTTTCTCCCCCTCTGGCTGCAACTCATTCACTCAGCAACACACACACACACACACACACACACACACACACACACACACACACACACAAATGACAGGGTTGAAGCAGACACTGTAACTGACAAAAACAGGGACAAACAGTAAAAACAATAATCCATCTACACACACACACACACACACACACACACACACACACACACACACACACAAACGAACATGCATGTCTCCTCTCTGCCCCATGCCATTCTCTACCCCTTGCCAACAACAGTTACATGGTCCCAAAGTTTGCATGTAAGGCAGGGTTGACATCCCGGCTCGTCGCTTGAGTTAGGGAAAGGGGGTGCACCTCACGAATTCTGTGTGTGTGTGTGTGTGTGTGTGTGTGTGTGTGTGTGTGTGTGTGTGTGTGTGTGTGTGTGTGTGTGTGTGTGTGTGTGTGTGTGTGTGTGTGTGTGTGTGTGTGTGTGTGTGTGTGTGTGTGTAAGAGAGAGAGAGAGAGAGATTTGTGTGTGTGTGTGTGTGTGTGTGTGTGAGAGAGAGAGAGAGAGAGAGAGAGAGAGAGAGAGAGAGAGAGAGAGAGAGAGAGAAGCCCATTATCACGTATTGCCTCCCGTTTGGTTGTCATCTATTTTGCTTTTATTCCCGTAATTCACCTTTAATAAGCTGCCCAAGATTTATAAACAATTGTATTTTTGTCTATGGCAGTAGGGTAATATAAGATAAATGATGCAGGAATTGTTAATAACTTGGTGCAAAATGTTATGGCTGACTTTAACACCATCAGCTCTACGACACAGCTATTCACATCCCCCTTTCCCCCCATTCCTCCCACTCCTCCTTCCCTCCCCTCTCCACTCCTCCCACTTTCCCTTCCCTTCCTTCACCTACCTCCCAGACTCCATGTCCCCCACCTGCCTCTCCTACTGTTCGAAAAGTGAATTTGGCTGGATAATTTTTTTGCTGTCAATACTCTGTAGCACTTTTTGTTGCCATATGCATTGTCCAATCTGTTTTCTTGCACGTAAATCATGAAGGAAGAATTATGTTTCATGTGTTTTAGTATCTGTAAATGTGAGTTAATTAAAAATAAGTACTGTACAAATTTAAAGGGCATACAAGTGCGGTTCAGTGTGGGGTAGCCGGCTTGAGGTTGCTGAGGGATGCCGGTTATGTCGTGCTGTTTGCTGAATGAGGTTAAATGACTTTATAGTTCCTTGATTAAAGTGACTGTGGAGCTCCTAATACAATGTTGCTCTGGAGTTTCTTATAGGTAAACGTATCTTGACGTTACGGTATGAAGCTCATAATAAAAGTTGTTAGATGAAGTGACGGTGCCAGTCGATTGTTTAGTAATGCATGTATGGAATTACCTACTAATGTTGCATAGTGAAGCGACTGTGTGGAGTTCTTTATGAACCTTGATTGGTGTTGTGACTGTGTGGAGTTCCGTATAAATGTTTGTACAGTAAGTGCGGAAAATGTTTGGAGTTCCTTAAAAAGTTGCTTGGGGAACTAGCTCTCTGTATATACGTTGCTTTATTAAGCAACCTACTGTAGTGTTCCTTATGAACTTTGATTAATGAAGTTACTTATTATGATGTCCTTATTAATGTTTCTTGGTGAACTGGCTATTCATATATGGAGAGAATTCGAAACGGAGGGGATACAAAACGTTAATTAGAGTATTCATGCATTGTAAATACTACAAAATTGTAATTACTGCTTGATGGAATACCGTGATTGTTAGAGCGATCATGATGATGATGATCATCATCATCACCATCATCATCATCATCATCTCCCCGTTCTCCTTCATGCTCGGCGAGGTGAGTAGACTGCCATCCCATTGAATTTAGTTGGTCATTTCTTTTATTTCTCTCTTTTTTTTTTAGGTTATTTGCACATCTCAATATCCTCTTGTATGTTATTGATGAAAATTACATGGATATTAAGCTAAACAAGTTACTAAGAAAAAAGAGTAAGAAATTTTTATACGGTATTGAATCAGATGGTGTGTGTGTGTGTGTGTGTGTGTGTGTGTGTGTGTGTGTGTGTGTGTGTGTGTGTGTGTGTGTGTGTGTGTGTGAAGTGTATGCTGTGTATTATTATGTGTATGGTGAATTTGTCATATGTTTTATGTATTGTGCTTTGTTTGTCTCTCTCAGTAAAAGGAAACAACAGTGTGTTTTGTATCTATGTGAAAGACAAGAGAGATTGATAAAACTGGACTCTAATTGTCGCTATATTTTTTCTGTATGCTACGGTGAGGTGCATGAATCAAAATACATCTCTCTCTCTCTCTCTCTCTCTCTCTCTCTCTCTCTCTCTCTGACTCAACCCAAGCTAATCTCAGTTTAACCTGATTTCCAGTAACCTAATCTGACCTCGCTTATCCTTTCCTAATGAAACGTAACCTACAAAGCAAACTTACCTAAGTCTATTTGATATAACTTTACGTGACCTTACCTACCTTAATTTTCATTAACCTAATCTACCCTAAAATCACCTAACCTATCATAACCCAAAATTAACCTAATTTTGCTTTCTATACCCTACCCTCCCTACTCTGCCCTATCCTACCCTACCCTACCCTACCCCACCCCACCCTACCCTGCCCTACGCTACACTACCCCATCCCACCCTCCTCACCCTACCCTACCCCACCCCACTCTACCCTACCCTACCCTACCCTACCCAACACCACCACACCCCACCCTACCTTAATTTACCCTACCCTACCCCACCCCACTCTACCCAACCCTACCCTACCCAATCCATATGTAATCTAACTTAACCCCACCTAACTTAACCTAACCTGGCCTATTTTCAAAGGCAAAGGACTTACCAAAATAGAGAAAAAAAAACGATTTCCATCCCCGATTTTTAAAGTTTCTGGGGGGCCTACAGCCTTGGCCTGGCCCAATTAGGCCCAAAATTTAATTAGGTGATCAGAATGTCATAGAGCATCATTTGTAATTCTAGTCAAAATCGCACCACTAGTTTTTGCGTAAAGTTATCAACGGACAGACAGACAGACAAACAAAGACACACACACACACACACACACACACACACACACACACACACACACACACACAGTGAAAACAATACCCGTCCCGAGTCCCTCCGGGGCGGGGACAGGTAAAAAACATCGCTTAACTACGCTAACTCGTAATCACTAACTTGTTTATATCCACTCGGGGTAAAATCACATTAAAAGTACAGTGAGAGTGACATCCTCCACTCAGACTCTCACTCACAATATGATATCCAGTCATTGAAAACAGACCAATGAGTGTATGCATATAATTCCTTTCACCATAAATAGACCTTGTTCTTCTTTATTTTTACAGGTTCATTCATGTAGTTCAGTGACAGAAAAATATAATATTGTTCTGTATCCTTTCCATATCATTTAGTGTTAAATTCTATTGCACTGAAATCTCCCTAGAGCATTTTTAGTGACTAGCATCTTATTCCATTGCTAATCTATTATTGCAACTTATCATTCAGGAAGGAGAGATGATAGTTTTAAATCTTGTTAGATTAAAAAATATAGTTTTAGTCACTGAAAGCAGATCAGGAGCCATATCAACAAAATCTCATTAGGAAAAGTTGTGTCTATGATTGCTTATATATATATATATATATATATATATATATATATATATATATATATATATATATATATATATATATATATATAAAATTTCTTGCCTCATACAGGTAATGTAAAATGTAATTAGCTTAAGATAAGTTTATTCATGATTGTATGTCACTCTGGTCTTCAATTACACATCTGTAAACTCTTCATAGCTTGATGTTCATGATTGCCTGTATATAAATTTTTCATTGATGCAGCTTGAATGCATTCTAATAAATTTGTATTACGTTCTATACGTTTGTCTTCATCTGTATCCACCAAACACTTCACTACCAGAGGTAAAATGATTTCTTTAAAATAAAAAATGAACAGATGAAGAGGGAAAAACCCATACACCAAATTACAGGTGTACCAAAATGCAATAATAGGAAAAAGCAAACATGACATTATAATTAATTGATATAGCAGCTTGATTACCATAAAAAATTCTTTGATATTGGTTAACTGAACACTATACTCTGTTCACTTTACCTTGGCCTAAAATTGCCATCCTTTCACTTCAGTGCTGAGTTATAGCCGTAAATCAACACTACAATATGATGCAAGTTACGAAAAAGTGCTACAGGAAGGTTATAGAACCACAGTGTTTTCTTTTTCTGCCACTGAGCCAAGTGAAATACGCCGCAAAAGGATAACAATAATATGGGCCAAGTCAAAGCGACTGAACTACAGGTAAGAAGTGTTGATAGTCCTTGTTTTTCCTGTAAACTAATTAGGACACTTTAAAAATGCCAGTTGTTCATCCTGCTAATCAAATAGGACACTTTGTGAATTCGAATTTATCATGTGAATTAAACAAGACACTTGATTTCTAGCTGTTCATCCTGCAATTAAACAGGACACTTTATAAATTCGAGTTGCATATCCTGTAATTAAAAATTACTATGAATTCGAAGCCCAGGTAAATTAGAAGTGATTTCACGGTTAATTAATGAGGTCGCATTAACCAAAATACTCGCAACAATCTCTCTCTCTCTCTCTCTCTCTCTCTCTCTCTCCCTGACTCAACCGTATACCTAACATTACCTACTCGAACCTGATCTCATTAACACGTCTAATGGGACTGCTTCGAACTCCCCGTGAGCGAACCACTTAATGCTTTGTCAATTAGCTGAGTGTTCGGGTGTGAGGAAGTGAGCTGAGTGTGATTTATGACTGAATGTGCTCCACTGCCAATAGATTAGCAGATCCTGTTTATCTATCTTTGTCTGTCTGTTTGTCTACCTATTTAACTATCTACTTTTTCTACATACGAGTGTGTGTGTGTGTGTGTGTGTGTGTGTGTGTGTGTGTGTGTGTGTGTGTGTGTGTGTGTGTGTGTGTGTGTGTTTTAGCTATCGTGGGAGAACATTTCTTTTGTATGTATGTGTATATGTATGTATGTACAGTATGCATGTATGTGTGTGTTCGGAGAGTGGGGATTAGTTTCTGTGTATGGAGTAGAGTTGCGTTTGTGTATTATACTTCTCTCTCTCTCTCTCTCTCTCTCTCTCTCTCTCTCTCTCTCTCTCTCTCACACACACACACACACACACACACACAGACACACACACACACACACACACACATTTTTCACTGTCCACGGGGAAGCTCAACATTTATAAAAAAAAAAGAGAGAGAGAGAGAATTACATTTTAAATTTTTTCCCCTTTTGGGTGAATATGGTGATATTTGTTAAATTTGAGATATTGTACGGTCTTCTTATTCATATTTTTATTTTTGGGGCGAAAACATGAAAGGTGGAAAAAGTTATAATTAGGAAAGTTTGCTACATGCAGTATTTTAATTCAATTTTTTGCTTGGTTACATTAGCTCATAGATTTTTCAAAAGTGTAAATTCTTTTCTTGTGTATATATCCCCTGATTATCCTTTTCTTTATTGTGTATGTGACAATAGAGTGCATGTCGGGAAAGCTAATTATAATCGGGGAGAGGTATAATAATAGTAACAGTGATGATAATAATAATATTAATCATCATCATCATCAAACCTAGTGTTTCCCCTTGAGAAGCGTAGAAGCCCGGGGCTAGGCAACTTGGTCCTGACATTTAACATGAGTGACCAGCCTCATTTATCCCTCAGTGGCATTACGTGAACGACAAACCCCTACCACCCTTTGTATATAAACCTGCACAGGCTCAATCTAGCTGAAGCGC
>NC_137057.1:12416110-12438554 GCF_032717465.1 Coenobita brevimanus
AATGGCGAAAGCCCCAGGAATGGATGGAGTGTGTGGTGAAATGCTGAAGCATGGGGGAGAAATAATAGCAGAATGGATGTGGAAGATGTGCAGATTGGCCTGGGAGGAAGGCAGAGTCCAGGAGGATTGGAAGTCAGGTATAAATATTCCCCTGTACAAAAGGAAAAGGGGAAAAAGAAATGTGTGGTAATCATAGGGGCATTTGTCTTCTTAGTGTAAAAGGAAAATTATATGGTAGGATATTTATTGACAGAGTGAGGAAAATAACAGAGGAATTAGTTGGAGAAGAACAGGGAGGTTTTAGGAAGAGAAGAGGTTGTGAAGATCAGATATTCATTCATACATATTTTTAGTGGGAAAGTTTCTAGAGAAGGGAAAGAAGTTGTATGCGGCCTTCATGGATTTGGAGAAAGCATATGATAGGGCGGACAGACAAGGATTGTGGAAAGAATTAAGAATATATGGAGTTGTTATTAATGCATCAATAAATCAGTTTTTACACCAATCAGCCGGACACAATCTTCCACAGGATTACCCACTAATGTTTAATAATATCCAGCTCAATCCTGCATCATCCTTGAACATGCTTGGAGTTTCATTCACTTGGGACTTATCTTGGAAAGATCATATTGCATCTCTTGTAAAATCTGCCTCCAAGAGAGTGGGTGTGCTTAGCCGACTCTGTACCTTCTTTACCTTTCCACAGTGTTTGGCTTTATACACGGGTTTTATTCGCCCCTGTTTAGATTATAACTCTCATGTGTGGGGAGGATCCCCACATACAGCTCTTCTCAGTAGGGTGAAGTCAAAGGCTTTTCGTCTCATCAACTCTCCTTCTCTTACTGGCTCCCTCCAACCTCTGTATCATCAGCGCACTGTTACATCTTTATCTCTTTTGTATCGCTACTTCACTGGTCACTGCCCCTCTGAACTGTCTGCTTGCATCCCTCCACCTCTACATCGGGCGCGTAGCACCAGTCTAGCAACAAACTCTCATCCGTTTTCTGTTCAACTCTCTAATGCAAGAGTTAACTGTTACTCCCGGTCCTTCATTTATGCAACAGGTCAGCTCTGGAACTCTCTCCCTCTGTCTGTATTTCCTACTTCCTATGATCTCCTGTCTTTCAAACGCAGTGTGTCCAGGCATCTCGATATGAACGGATCTTGAATTTGGCTGTCTTTTGTACGTTTTTTTTTTTTCCTTGGAAGGAACGGTTTGCGGGCCCCTGGCCTTTGGTTCCCCCTTTCTTGCTTAAAAAAAAAAAAAAAAGATCTTTAGTGGAAAATGTTTCTAGAGAAGGGAAAGAAGTTGTATGCGGCTTTCATGGATATGGAGAAAGCATATGACAGGGTGGATAGACAAGGATTATGAAAAGTATTAAGAATATATGGAGTAGATGGGAAGTTGCTGAAGGCCGTGAAGAGTATGTATGAGGGTGCTAAGGCTGCAGTGTGTGTGGAGAGTGAACTGAGTGAGCTTTTCTGTTTGAAGATTGGATTGAAACACGGCTGTTATGTCTCCATGGTTGTTCAATCTGTGTATGGGTGGGGTTATAAAATAGCTACAAGGTAGGGTAGTGGATGTTGGACCAGCCCTGGTGAGAGAGGGCAGTGTTTGGAAACTCCCTGTATTGTTGTTTGCAGATGTTACGGTGTTGCTAAGAGAAGACGAAGGAACGCTGCAAGGCTTGTTGGATAAGTAGGGGAGAGTGTGCAAGAAACGGAATCTAAAGGTGAATGTAGGGAAGTGTAAAGTTATGGTCATCGAAAGAAGTGAAGTCAGTGAATGTACATTGAGGTTCGTTGAGGAGGAAATGGAAAACGTGAGTGCGTTCAAGTACTTGAATAGTGTGATGAGTAAGGATGGAAGTTTGGAGGGTGAAGTGCTTAAAAGGGTACAAGAAGGAAGAAAGGTTGCTGGTTCTTTGAAAGCAGTGATAAGAAACAGGAGAGTGTGCATGGAAGTGAAAATGCTACTAAATGACAGTATTGGGATACCAACTCTAACGTATGGTAGTGAAGCTTGGACCTTATTGGGCGGGAAAGAAATCAATAATGAGGGCATTGGAAATGAGTTACTTGAGCATGTGGAGTCACATGGAGAGACAGAATGACAAATGAGGAAGTGAAGAAGCGTTGTCTTGTGGATGTGGATGCGATAGGAAGCGTTAGGAGAAACACAATGAGGTAGTCTGGCCATGTGGAGAGGATGGAGAGTGAGACTTGACGAGGAGAGTGTATGTGAGTGAGGTGGGGGGGGGGGAGAGAGGGAGGGAGGGAGGGAGAGGCCAAGGATGAAATGGAGGGATGGGGTGGAGGGCTTTATGAAAGACGGAGATGTGAGCTGGGAGGAGGGCAATGAAATGGCGGGGGACAGGGCGACTTGGAGGCGATTTGTTTGTGGCCACCCTTACGGGATTGAGGCGTCTTGGAATAGATAAATAGATAGATTCCAGTCAGACCTATAGTTAAGAAGATGGATGAGTATATATGGATAAGTACAGAGAGACAGACAGACAGACAGAGAGAGTAACAAAATAAATGCCGAAAACTCTGGCCACAAAGCGTCGCTTGGCATGACTCTACCAATCCTTTTCTGTACAGACTCGTCAAGCAGTCTTTGCAGACCCAGTCAGTCTCATTTTTTCATACTGTATCACTGACAATATTTTGGTCGAAATCCGTCGATGGGTTCAAGAGATATTGCGCCCACAAAGGATAAAGTCCTCATATGACGTTGACCTTTAACCTCTTGACCTAGCTGACCTACTCATTTCATCATCTCCTCATACTGCATCATTGACAAAAGTTTGGTGAAAATCCGTCGATGGGTTCAGTAGATACTGTATTTCGCCCACAAGAGTGTTACGGACGCATAGACCCACGCACGCATGCACGCACAGACAGACATAACAATCACTTAATGCCTCCTTCGCTATACGTGGGCTGTGGCATAAAAATACTATGAATGTAACTTGCCAGAGAAATTATATTGTACTGTAAGGTCCAAATTATTATCTGGATTTCAGTATACCGACAGGTTATGTCATCTTTCATTCATTTAGCCATCTGCCTTGTTTTGTCGATACGAGAATACACACACACACACACACACACACACACATATATATATATATAATTAGGAATGTGTGTTTTCTTCAGGTCAAAGTCGTACTTAACCCATTTCCATCTGAACAAGCTGCGGAGTGAAGGAAAAAAAAAAAAGGTGTCTCCTATAAATGGCAATTTTTTGTTTTCACAATATTGTTACGCTCATCTGACAGTTTTTTCATCGTAGCAATGAATTTTCCTAGTATTTTGGTATAAAACGACGAAATACTATATTTTTTTCTGGTCGCCATTACAAAAATCAGGAAAGAAAAACAAATACTGTTATATTTTTCCTACAGGGGGGAAAGGATTGCGGATGGGGTTGGCTTTCTAGGTTCTTTGATGCATGGGTGGAGCAGGTTACAGACAGACAGACAGATGGAGAGACGCAACAGAAATCAAGACAAATCAAAAATAATATGTCAAGTGTACTGTAAGTGCGTGTCGACACGTGTACTCGAACATGTGTTGACAACATAGCTGGCAACATGTTTGGATACATGTATGCAGCACTATGTGGACACATGTATGCAAATATGTTATAGTGCAGCTTCAAACCTGCTGACAGCAGAGGCGATGGGATGTGTCCATACTGAGACTTCATCATGATGTTGCCAACATGATCTGGACGCTGCTGTTCCCAGCATTTTTGCAGTGTGTTCGTTAGTGTGTTGTTTACATGTTGCCAGCACTTGCTCCATCACGCGTGGAAGCTCCCTAAGGATTAAACTTGCACCCAACTGCCAGTGTGTGTGTGTGTGTGTGTGTGTGTGTGTGTGTGTGTGTGTGTGTGTGTGTGTGTGTGCATTAGTTTTAGCCCAGGGAAATGATGGTGTTCGCTTGAGTGTAAGTGATAGTGTATGTCTCGTTGCAGGATGTTTATTGTACATTTTCGTCATCATGACCATCATCATCCATGGTCGTCATCCATCATTATCCATCATCCACCCATCCTTCATCAATTTATCCTGGATCCGTCATCCATCCAGTATACAATATCAGCATCAGCATCAGCATCATCACCTTCATCATTATAAGAGGTGTAAGTGCCTGGATAAAACTGTACTGTTTAACTTCCTCTCATCTAGACTAAATTGTCCTGCTGTGTCTTGAGTATTATAAACTCGTCCATAGCAACAAGATTTGTCCATGCAATAATGAAAACTGTATATCAGCACTTTTAGTGTGTATTTATGTATGTGTGTGTGTGTGTGTGTGTGTGTGTGTGTGTGTGTGTGTACAGCCTGAGATGTGTTGATAATATTTAGAGGAGGGAAAGGGATCGCTAAAAGTCCACCTGAAATTAAAGGCTGCTTAGGAGTATGAACTTATAAGAAAGGTTAAGATCCTTGCGGATTTCTCTAAGAACGAACCGTCTCAGGCAAAATTAAGATTAAAGTGAGGATTATGGATGAAGGAAGGATAAGGTCTCGCAGATGGTGAAATATGTGGAAGGGCCTGTGTCATAAAAGACTTTGTAGTTACTTGTAGAGAAGTTATATATATATTAGACTTGTGGACGAGTGGTTGTTATACTTGAGTGCTTTGTAAGTAGATAATCTTCTTTCCCATTTGTCACTCAATGACAGGAGAGGTAAAGAGTAGTATGGGACTATTTTTATTTGTCTTGGAAATATTAACAAGTCTCTCACACAGAGCGAAGTATAAACTAGAGTCCCGGGAGTTATCTCCCTGTCTCGCTCTCTCTCTCTCTTCCAAGCTGCTAAGCCCTTCTCCCTACGACCTGCCTGTTCTATGGCTAGCTTCCTTCTGAGCTCTCTTTCCTAAATTCTGGTGTAGCAGGGGTTGTGTCACGTGTGTCCACCGTGGTTGGAAAGTTCTAGAAGCCTGTGTGTGAGTATGTGTGTATGTGTGTGTATGGTCACGAGGCGCTGTCGTGTGCCTATAAAGCATTCCTTGAGTTAAGAGTGTGTAAGCATGTTTAGCATTGCTCGATTCTTGCAGACACAGTACCTTCTCATCATCTGACTTCCTGCTTCTATCTGTCTCTCTATCTATCTATTTATCTATCTATCTATTATGATTTGTAATTATAATATGGAGTCCTAACATATGCTCGGTCACGCGAAAATGGCGTACCATCGACAGATAATAGTCATAACATATTAATACATATTATATACACATTATAATGAACTTATAAGCTAATTAAGTGAAATACATAATATTGTAAAAGTAACATAATTGTATGAATATAGTATACATATAATATTCATAGTAAATAGCAATTATCCAGTAATATTACATTTTAAACAAGTTGTATACATTTTGTGAGATGTGTATGTATAACAGACATACGCATATACTTGTGCAATGGTAATACTGCTAGGTTATACATTACATATTGAGTTATCACTTTAGTAATGTCTAATATTTCACCTAACTTGTATCATGATACTGGTAATACAGAATTGTGCTATAGTTGTATGACTTATAATATTGTACTAACATTGTGATAATACATAATTGTAACATTTTATGAATTGTTACAAAAATATTGTGTGTAATGCATAATTGTGTTGGCCTTATAATTGTAGTTACATTTTGTTAATGCAACTGTTACATAAGTGTCTTGGCCTTATAATTGTAGTTAAAGTTACATAAAAGTTACATCTTGTTAATGCAACTGTTACATAAATGGTACATATTGTTTGTAGTTACATAATTGTAGTTAAAGTTACATAAATGTTACATCTTGTTAATGCAACTGTTACATAAATTGGTACATATTGTTTGTAGTTACATAATTGTAGCAAGTGTAACATAATGCAATCGTTTGTCGTTACATAATTGTTACATATCGTTTGTAGTTACATAATTGTAGCAAGTGTAACATAATGCAATCGTTTGTCGTTACATAATTATAATATGGAGTTACATAATTGTTACATATCGTTTGTAGTTACAGAATTGTAGCAAGTGTAACATAATGCAATCGTTTGTCGTTACATAATTGTAATAACTGCAGTCCTGACATATGAATCCGGTCATGCTGCGGTCGATGATAGTGATGATGTGCCATGTCAGTTGCTTGTGGAGACAACAATTTGCTTTTTTGTTTGTAGTTTATGTGGTATTTTGGCATATGTAGTAACACTTACACTTATTTTCAGTTGTTTGTTATGTGATCTTACTCTGTTTCTCTCTTTTTTCTTTCTTACTTTTTCTTTCTTTCTTTCTTTTTTTTTTGTATGTATTGATTTTCTATAGTTTGTTTTTCTTCGTTTGTGTACGCTTTTTCTATGTTGTTCATGGTTGCATAATTACTGGCTAATTTCCTTGGGATACTTTTTTACAGTTTAGTTTATATTGCACAGGTATTACTGAAAATGATATTATATAGCCCCATATTTTGTTATTTTATGTAAAAAATATATATACACTATAGACAGTATTAACTATATACACTGACTTGTTGTTCACTTGTACCTATCGTGGGTAATATGTGTGTCAGCACTGTGTGGAAATCATTGTCTTCACGATTGTGTTGAAGATGTTCACTCTTGCTAACGTCATTTGTGTTGGCCATTTTTTTTCTCTAGTTTACCTTGTAACTTAATTTATATGTTTCCACTAGGTAGCTTTAATTAATAAATGTTTAATACAGTTCTTTTAATCGCTCACTGAGTAACTGTGATGGTATATTTTTCTTTATCACTTTGTAGATTTAATAATGTATAACTGTATGTATGAAACATGGATTTTATGTAGGTATAAATGGTAACACTCGTTGGTAGTAAATAAATGTTATAATAAATGAATGAATATATACAGTGTTGAATATTTATTGTTGGTGATTATTTAGTGTTTGAGTTATGCAGATAACTGAAGTAAGTATGTGTATTTAAGCTGTAACTATACAACACGTTTTATATGTTTGTGCAGAAGCTTATTGTCTTTCACTGTGTATTGTATAAATGAAGTAACTATGTAACTCACTAATTTTTACCGCGGTGGGAATGGTGTTAGTGATGGTGCAGGTGGTGAGTTGACTGACGTGGCGTCTTTTCGGCAAGCACGCATGATGACGTCGACTTCCCACACTGGTAGCTGTGGTGAGTGAATGAGTAGCGATGAGTAACTTGAGTGAAGATGAGTCAGTAAGATGAGTTGTGAATATGGACTTGGTATTTGCTTCGTCGTCTTGACCTCTTCACACCTGCGTAAGCGGTGGGGGTTGGGTGGATGTAGCAGAGAGAGAAGGGTGAGGTCTGGTGGCTATGAGTTATGAGTCGTGTCTCACTCTTCGTTTGTTTGTTTTGTATTTTTTACTTGATGTGTTCTTGGTCCTTTTTTCTTGTGATTTACTCGTTGTAGGATGAAGACTGCCGCTACTTGTAGGTGCGTGTAGAAGTATTATACAGACGACTCGTAGAGTTGTTACTTGTAGTTGATTGTAGATGGTTGAAGTTCGTTCACTGTAGAACTGAAGTTAATCTTGCAGAGTGTCGCCTGCTTTTGTAGAAATTCACTGTTGATTCGAAGATGAGGTGTGCTCTGTTCGCTGCTACGAAATGTCATAAAAGACTTTGTAGTTACTTGTAGAGAAGTTATATATATATATATATATATATATATATATATTAGACTTGTGAACGAGCGGTTGTTATACTTGAGTAGCTTTGTAAGTAGATAATCTTCTTTCGCATTTGTCACTCAATGACAGGAGAGGTAAAGAATAGTATGGGACTATTTTTATTTGTCTTGGAAATATTAACAAGTCTCTCACACAGAGCGAAGTATAAACTAGAGTCCCGGGAGCTATCTCCCTGTCTCGCTCTCTCTCTCTCTTCCATGTTGCTAAGCCCTTCTCCCTACGACCTGCCTGTTCTATGGCTAGCTTCCTTCTGAGCTCTCTTTCCTAAATTCTGGTGTAGCAGGGGTTGTGTCACGTGTGTCCACCGTGGTTGGAAAGTTCTAGAAGCCTGTATGTGAGTATGTGTGTATGTGTGTGTATGGTCACGAGGCGCTGTCGTGTGCCTATAAAGCATTCCTTGAGTTAAGAGTGTGTAAGCATGTTTAGCATTGCTCGATTCTCGCAGACACAGTACCTTCTCATCATCTGACTTCCTGCTTCTATCTGTCTATCTATCTATTTATCTATCTATCTATTATGATTTGTAATTATAATATGGAGTCCTAACATCTGTTTACAGTGTTGAAATATATCTGTCGACCTACTATACCTATCTAACTACCTATCTATCTCATGTTAGACGCCTTCATCCCGTATGGGGTGGCCACAAACTAATAGCCTCAGTGTCAAAATGCTTTTACGTATTTTTCACGTTAGGTGACGGATGGTGGAGAGAGAGAGAGAGAGAGAGAGAGAGAGAGAGAGAGAGAGAGAGAGAGAGAGAGAGAGGGCGGAGGAAAAATGAAAAAGTAGGAGGAGATGAAGTTTACGCTTAATTATAGATACGCAATGATAGATAGATAGACAGCTAGACAGATAGGAAGACAAGTAGATAGACTGATAGATAAAGTCCATATCTGCCTTGCTTTAGCAAAGACACCACAGCTAGAGTTATGAAGGAAAACTTTAGCCCAGACAGCCAATTCCAACTTTAGCTTTCTGGCTAAGACGGAAGACTGTGAGTGAGGGGAGAGAGGGGAGGGAGGAAGGGGAGAGAGGGTGAGGAAGAGGGGGGGGAAGGCGGAAGAAGTGAGAGAGAAGTGAGAGGGAGAGAGGGCGATAAGAGGAAGGGGGAAAGAGGGGGAAGGGGGAGAGAGGGGAAGGAAAGGGGAGAGGAGGAAGGAAGGGTGAAAAAGGGGAGGGAGAGGGAGAGGAGAGGGAAAAGATGGGGAAGGGGTAGTGGGGGAGGGGATAGAGGGATGAGGAAAGGGGGAAAAGAGGGAAGAAGGAAAGGAGAGAGAAGAATGGAGAGTGAGGAGGAACGGGGTGAGAGGCAGAGGGAGAGAGATGAAAGGTGGCAGACAGAGGGAAGGGAAGAGGGGAGGGAAGAGGAGTTGGGTGAGGGGATGAGGAGTTGGGTGAGGGGAAGAGGAGTTGGGTGAGGGGAAGAGGAGTTGGGTGAGGAGAGGGAGGGAAGTGAAATTAGGAGAGAAAAACGAGGCTGCGAAAAGCTAGAGGGAGAGAGGGCGAGTGGGAAGGAGAAAGAGTGACGAGGAGAGGGGAGGTGAGGGGGAAGAGTTAGGGGGGAGGGATAAATTAAGGGGATGAGGGGGAGAAGAGTTAGGGAAAGGGGGTGAGGGAAAGGGATGGGTATTATATCCCCTCATATTCCTCCTTCCCTGCCGCTCTCGATTCGGTTTTACTTAATCTATCTCTCTCTCTCACACACACACACACACACACACACACACACACACACACACACACACACATGCATAAATTGTACCATGCCAAGGGCAAGGTAAGCCCAAGTAGACAACTCATTTCTGTACAATATGGAAATGTATAATTGCACTGAGCACGGAAATGAAATGCATATCAGGTTAGCGGTGAATTACAGATATGAAATATAAAATGTATAATGAAAATACGATATGAAACGTAAACGTGATAATAAACAATATGAAGAACTGTAATTTGAACCAGCAATGTAAATAGGTGAAATAATGAATCACCGATATGAAACAGCAACGTGAAGCAATGTTACGAAAAAATGTTAAAGCAATGTGAAACAATTCTACGATTATGGTAGGTTGGGCGCTCTTCATCCACTGACTGGATGTAGTGCTGCTCTCAGGTGACTGCGTTTTTGCTCTCTTCCTTCCTGCTTTCCTTCCTTCCTCCTCTGTCATTCTTTCCTTCGTTCTTATCTCTTCCTTCTGTCTACGGGTGAGTCTACACTGAGTGTCAAGACAAACTATTTCCTCTACACCAGGAAACCATTTACTACGTTGGTGGTAACCATTTAACCAAATTATGGGTCCGGATGGTTTAGTAGGTAATTAAGGAGCTCAAATCGGATTAAGCCTGTGCAAGTTACTATCTAAGGGATGGCTGGGGCTTATTACTCACATGATGTCACTCAGGGACGAGTGAGGATGGTCACTCCCATCTTAAATGTCAAAACCTACTTGACACTCCCCGGGCTCCTACGCTCCTCATGGGGAAACACAGGATTAGGTGATGATGATGATGATGATGATGAAACAATATGAAAGAATAATACGAAACATGCAAATGCCATGCTAAACGTTATTCGAAACAACAGAAAATTAAGAAACTACGAAAAATGAGAAACAAATGCAAAATTATATGAAAGCAATACGAAAGAATAATGTTAAACATGAAACCAATACAAAATACGAATTAACGAAACAGCAATACGAAACAATAGGAACCAGCAATGCGAAACCATTCGAACCAATAATACGAAATAATACGAACCAGCAATACCAAACAATACGAACCAGCAATACCAAACAATATGAACCAACAATACGAAATAATACGAACCACCAATATCAAACAATACGAACCACCAATACCAAACAATACGAACCACCAATATCAAACAATATGAACCACCAATACCAAACAATACGAACCACCAATACCAAACAATACGAACCAACAATATCAAACAATATGAACCAGCAATACCAAACAATACAAACCACCAATACCAAACAATATGAACCACCAATACCAAACAATACCAAATAGGAATACGAAATAGGACCACGAAACAATAAAAATAGCAGTAGGAAAAAGAAATACAACACGGGAATACGAAATACTAACACGAAATATCAATAAGAAATAGCTATACGACAAGGCAATAGGAAATAGGAACACAAAACTGCAGTACGGAATAAGAAACAGCAATAGAACAAGCAGGTTATAAATATCACGTTAGTAATAGGAAACAAAGCGAAATAGCAACTCGAAATAGCAATACGAATAAACGAACAAAAAGAAACTAAATGGCAGTTTATCATCAGCAAGTTAACAATACGAAACAATACGAAATGATAAGAAACCAGCAGTTCGAAACAATACGAAACAAAGCAAAATAGCAATAAAAAACATTATGAAATTGCCTTACGAAACAGCAGTACAAGACAAAACGAACTAAGAAATAATATGCAACAAAACGAATTAGTAAAACGAAACATCAATGCGAAAGAACGAAACAGCAATACGAAAGTATGGTACATTAACGCGAAAAAATACAGAAACCGTATGGACTAGCAGGTTATGAGCAGAGAGTTAGCCAAAAAAAAAAAAAAGCGATAAGGAACACCAGTACGAAACAATACAAACGGCAAAACGAAGTACTACGAAACAGCAATACCAAGCAGACAATTAGGATACAAGTGAGCAATTATCCAATACGAAATAAAGGTTTCTAATAAGAAAAATATCAAAAATGTGATCTGACACAGGATGACCTCATCAGAATTAGTTTATTCTTAAATTTTAGTCTCTGATCCCTTTAATCTGAATCCATTTTAAAATCCCGATTCTCTGATCCCTTTATTCTGATTCAATTTTTAAATCACAGTCTCTAATCCCTTTACTCTTACTTCATTTAAATATGTATTCCCTTATCTGTTTAATCTTATTATATTTTACAATATTATTCTCTCTATAACCAGTCGATTTTATTCCATTAACGCCCAGCAACCTTAACATACAAATCAATAACAATCATCATCATCATCATCATCATCCGGACCTCCTTTCCCACCCTAGGGCAGGGTGAGGAGTAGCAACGTCCAGACAGCCCAAGTTTGCCCATTTCAATGGGCCACGCTTCCCTTCACTCATCTTTCAAGCCCCCGGATTCCTGGCTCTATCCGATACGCCAAAAAACTTTCACCACATTCTGTAGCTTATCACAAACATATCTGATGGGGTCAGTCATGACACTGTCACGTTAAAAACTGGTGCCAAATCCCTGCTCTTGCACTTTTTTTTCACAACATTCATCCAGCCAGATCGTTCTCTTCTCAGTCCCCTAGCCTTACCGACTTCCATACATCTCTTCCTCAAACACTCATCCACCATATCCCTCCACCTTTGCCTTGGCCTACCTCGCCTCCTCCCTCCTTCAAATTCGCTCATATATACCTTTTTCACCACTCTATTTATATTCATTCTCTCCACGTGACCATATCACCTCGGTACACTCTCTTCGATTCTGCTGTCCACATACTTCCTTACTCCGCATCTTTCACTTATCGCATTATTTCGTATCATGTCCACTCTCTGTACTCCCCATACATTTCTCAATAGTCTTATCTCCACTGCTCTCGCTCTTGATTTTTCATTTTCATGCCGTACCACAGTCTCACATCCATATGTTAAAGTTGGCACTGACACTTCTTCATGTATGCCCCACGCAACTATAACACTCACGCCTCTGTTTCTCAAGGCCATCATAGCACCAGCTACTTTCCTTCCTTGTGTCACTCTACTTTCCACTTCTTTTGCACATTATCCTTTTTCTTCTCTTTTCTGTCACGGTACTTGAACTCTATCACAAATTCTCGCCATTCTCCATTAACCATTACATCACAGTGAGAGTCACCTTCTCTCTAAATTTCCATCACAAACACTCTTGAGGCACAATGCTCACATCAGAAAAACTCTGCACTAGTCTACCAAGTTCTTGTCCGGTAATCGAAAGTAGTACTGCATCATAAACATACAAATCTGAGATATTCCAGCCGTCAGCTTTCATTATCGATGCCATCGTTCTCTCTATTTCTCGTGTTTTTACTTCTCTCATTATCCCATCTCTCTCTCTCTCTCTATCTATCTATCTATCTATCTATATATATATATATATATATATATATATATATTGAACAACCATGATGACATCTTACAACCTTGTCGTACGCCCATACTGATCATGAATCATTCACTTAGATGCCTATTTACTCTTACACTCACTGCCATCACAAGAACTCTTGACGGCATCTAGCAGCTTGTCATCTACACTGTACATGCACCAGACTTTCAACAATCCTTCTCTCACTACTTTGTCGTTGCTTTTTTTTCTAGAGCCATAAATGCCATAAACACCTTATAGTCCTTCTCACAAGCCTTCTCCACTATCTGTCTCATTGCAAATTAATCTACACATCCTCTGCCACTCCTAAATCCACCCTGTTCATCACTCAATAGGACTTCTGATCTCTCTGTTACTTTCTTTATAATAATTCTTTCATAGTCTCACGAATTGGCGCGATCCTATATCTAAATTAACTCGTGACATTGAACTTTGGTGGGAAACCGCGAATTCTAGTGAATTCCCAATAAGTATCACTCAGTCAACCGTCCCTGTATTCACCCGATCGGGAGTGTTTTCAGAATATTATTCACCGTTTCATAAGTGATCGTCCTTGCGCGCGACATTGGTGCTTTCCCTGATTGATTTGTTATGAGCATGTATCGCTCGCATAAATTCCGTTAGCCGTTACCAAGAGCGCGGCCAACACTCACCCCTCTCTCATAATTTGAACCAGTCAGGATTAAGACATTGTGAGTGCAGGTTCGATTGGGCACAGTGTGGAGCAGTCCAGCCGTTGTCCAGTGAGTTCCTGAATCTCCACTTAGACAGTGATTTGGAGTAGAGGTTCAGCGTGTGTGGCAGCGTCCTTCCTAAGTAACGACTCCAGTTCATTCCGCTGAGCCCCCTTTTCTGACCAGTATTTTCCTTTCTGTTTTTCATAGGCTTAAGAGTTTAGCTTTTGAGTGAGCAAGTGAGTGTGTCCTTATTTTGAATTCATTTTAAACTCATGTAACATAAATTTATCTCATTGTAATTAATAGATTTTTCAGTTCTTTTCTTTGAGCTTGATGTAATGTAAACTCGTGTTTTAGTTCTCCACATTAAGCTTATTCTAGTTATCACTCCTAGTTTGCATAACGCTTACATTTATTCATAAACTCGTACTTAGGCCAGTCCTTTAT
Organism: Coenobita brevimanus; assembly: GCF_032717465.1. Classification (NCBI taxonomy): domain Eukaryota; kingdom Metazoa; phylum Arthropoda; class Malacostraca; order Decapoda; family Coenobitidae; genus Coenobita; species Coenobita brevimanus. The sequence goes on from NC_137057.1 coordinate 12,430,143, forward strand.
TAACTTAAATCCACAGTTGTGCCATCTAGGGAGTTAATGCACCGGGCAAGAACTTGTGTATCATTAATAGCATTAGATATTGAATGTCAGGGGTGGAGTTACTTTCTTCCAGAGGCTAACAGTACCAATATACAGCACATGTGGAGTAATTACTCTCTGCTGTGTACTGTTGAGAAAGTTTATAAATTCTCGTCCTTAGATAACTCGGCTATGAAGTAAGCCGGCATAAAGCTAATCATTGCTTTTGATTTTCACAGGTCATTTCATTGTCCTGTTCTTCAAGTAACATTTTAAAGTATCAAGTATTATTGAATATTGTTCTTTAATATTGCATATTCTCAAAAACCCCGTGACATCTGGCGAAACCCTCGCCAGGAATATTTACTCCTAGCTCTAAAGTTATTCACGAGATATTACTCACTCACTCACACTTAGGTATTTATCATTAAAGTCTATAAGCACTAATTCATTCACTGGTGATTATTGCTTCAGTTCTATTAATTTTACATCATAGTTTTTTCATAGTCAGTTGTTTAATTTTTTCTCTTACCAGTTTAACTATATAAAACTGGTCACCACTAACCTGTGTGCCTATACTCTTTATTCTCGAGATTTATTGGGATCTTTCTCTGCAAAATAGCAGGCAGTGCTTAGTCTCTAGATTCACTTAGGTTGACTTAGCATCATGTCTACCAATGTCTATGTACAGAGAGCTAAAGATATGGGGCTTACCAACCCCAAAGAAATAATAGATTATGTCCTCTTTCAGTTTAATTACGAGCAGCAACGTGAGAATGATGCTCATGAAGAGCGTAGAATCCAACGTGAACACGAGCAAGAACAACGTGAATACGAGCAAAAACAATGTGAACACGAGCAAAAACAATAGAACTCAAGTTAGAACAACAAGAGAGAGAACGCATATGGCTCACGAGCAAGAACGAAAGCGCGAGGAATACGAGAGAGAGAACGTCAACATGAGTTAGAACAACGTGAGAGAGAACGTGAATACGAGCGTGAACAACTAGACAGAGAACGAGAACACGAATGTGCCGAGCAAGAAGCACGTGAAAAACATGAGCTTGAAATGTTGAAGCTCAAGCGAGATTCTTTGGCTTCAGACACATCTGAATTGCAGCTGACCCCAAGCTCCATGAGTGCACTCCCTGCACATGTTCATAGTGACCCCACACATCAAGCTTCCCCCATACAAGAAAGGCAAGCGAATCAAACCATACATAGCTTGTTTTGAAGATATAGCTCAGCTTTACCAGCTGGATGATGCAGCTAAGCGGCTTCAGTTTCTTAGCCTGTTTGAGGGCCCTGCCCTTGATATTCTCCACAGAATTCGTGGAGGCAATCTCATGTATGAGATGATGAAGGCCGCACTCGTCGATTATGCGGATCTCTGAGTTGTGATGCCAAGAGTCAGTTCATGAGGAGCACGTTTACAGGAAAAAGAGACTGCCGTTCGGTTTCTTGACCAGCTTACTGCTTACTTAGATGAGTGGATGGAGAAAGATGAAACTCTTTCCACATGTGAGGGGATAATTGACCTTATGCTGCGCATGCAGCTAGAAAAGTCATGGCCTGCCGAACTTATGGCTCAACTTAAGATCTGCCAGGTGAAGGATGCCAGCCAAATGGAGAAGGCTGATGCATTCTTCACTGCCTATGGGTATCAAACTCGCAAGCAGCATACCTGGAACAGGAAAGCTGACAAATCTGGGAAACCTGTCTCAGACTGAACCCCAGCAACAAGGCCGTTCTCAGGAATATTGTGGAAGGTCGAAAACCACAGAAGAAGGACCAGGGGCAAAACGCTCAGAAACCTGAGTGGAAGCGGTACAACAAGTACACCATAACCAGCAACAGTATCAGCCACATAATCGACTGACGGGACAAACCTTTTTCTGCACCAGCCCCAGTGTATCGGAGGCAGGAGGCGAATGCAGCCTTCATTCCTCAGCAGCAGCACGGGTAGTGTTGTTCCTAGCAGTACGGGTACACCCCCACGGTTCTCTAGTCCCCCCAATGACAGTGAACACTCCTCCACAGGAGGTCAACGCTCCATCACCCCACACAGTGGGTACAACCCCTCCAGCATCTAATTCTTAGGGCACCATGTTTGCCGCATCATTTATGCAGCAGCCTCGTGAGTGGCTGGCTGCTTCCTCCCTGAAACCCTCCCACAGGTGACAGTGCCTTCCTTGTTTCCAGGGTTTGTGGGAGGTATTCCTGTGAAGGTCCTGAGAGACGATGGTTCCTCAGGCTGCTCTGTCAGGCAGAGTCTGGTTCGGCCTGAGGAGTACACAGGTCAACAGATCCAAGCTAACCTTATTGATGGATCAGTGAGATTGTTCCCTGAGGCACATATCCAGGTGGCAGCTCCATTTTACACTGGTACGACAGTTGCGGTTGTAATGCCAGAACCTTTGTTTGACCTTATCATAGGCAATATTCCCGGTGCCAAGGATAGTTGCACTGAAGATGACGCTACCCAGACTTCGGCTTCTGATAATATGAGCCATGGCTGAGGCTCTGAACTGTGTCACCCTGGTGACCATTGAATCGCCGCAAGATCTGATGTGTAGCCAAGTTGTTGTTCAAGAACAACATTCTGACCCAACACTTGCTGCCGTGCAGAAAGAAGCAAAAGGGTAGAGTGATAAAAGTATTCACAGGGAGGTCAAGCCAAGTTCCTTCGCAAACAAGGACAACTGTACAGTGAGTCAGGAACACCCCAGGGCGAGGTTCGACTGCAGTTTGTCGTTCCCGTTAACTACACTTCTAGCAGTGTTAGAATGGGGTCATTGTTCAGCTTCAGGAGTTCACCTGGGCAAAAGGAAAACCCAGGGCCATATCCATGCTGACTTTTTCTGCCCAGGGATGGGACAAGAGATAGAGTGTTTTGTGCGTTCCTGCAATGTGTGTCTACGTACCACTAATCAGGGACATGTCCTTCCTGTGCCGTTTGAAACCACACCCATAATCTCTGAGTCAGTTAAGAGACAGGGCAGTGGTGAAGTGGGTGCAGACCTGACGTCTCACCCGTTGGCACCACAGGACACAGTATGTCCAAGGCCTGTACATACATATGTACTGTAAGTTAAGGGGGAAGTTTGAGAACCCCACAGAGACAGTCCAGGCTGTGTATGAATTACCTTGTGGAACGACTCGAGCTGAGGGCCTCTCAGAGGATTCCCTGAGAATGCACATTATCCACATGAGGTGTTCACACCCACAGTGGGTGTTAAAATGTGACTTGCCCGAGATTCCGTAGGGATTCTCAGCTTCCTAATGTTAATTGTTAGTGTAGAGTTAGTTTAACCAGTAAACTGAGTTCCATTAGCCGAATCCACAGCGTTTGATGTCCTGCACAGACATGATCTTTTCGCTCATGACCACGTTCCCTGGTTAATTTAGCGAATTGCAGCGTTTGATGTCCTGCACAAACGCCCAGTCTTTTTGCAAATTAAGTTTAGGAGTTTAACCAGTAAACTGGGTCAGCGTTTGATGCCCTGCAGAGACGCCTTGACTACGTTTCCTGGTTAATAATGTAAATAGTGTACTTTATGTAACATAAGTACTGATTTCTAGGCAGAGAGAGAGAAATGACACTTTTGATGCTCCACCTTGATTGCTTTTGCAGGTGCAGCTGGCAGGTGCAGCATTGCCCGTGCAGAACAGCTGATCATCCCTGATACAGAAGCTACCGCCTCTTCTCTTCCTGCCTAAATCATCATCATTTACTATTGATTTGCATTATGTAACTTTACATGTGGGTACAGTTACTACAATTTATCACACCTACACTGTGTATTACATACATCCCGTTACATAACAAATAGTTGTTCGTATAAATGTAGCAGAATTTTTCGCTCAGTTTGACCTGGAGTACAGGATTTTCTCTCCTGTCGTCACGGAGTTTTTTCCTCAAGCTTGCTTCCATTAACGTAAATACGAGTTTTTTTTGCATACTGTCGACTGTGACTTTCTCCTGCTCTTGCAGGATGGCACACACACTACACTGAGAAACTTGTGTATTTGAGTTAGGATTTTATATGTATGTAAATTGAGATTTTTTTTCCTGAAGGAAAAAATTTTGGTTTTGATAGGTGATAATGTCACCCAATTGGCGCGATCCTATATCTAAATAAACTCGTGACATTGAACTTTGGTGAGGAAACTTGAAAATTCTATTGAATTCCCAATAAGTATCACTTAGTCAACCATCCCCATATTCACCCAATCGGGAGTGTTTTCAGAATATTTTTCACTCTTTCATAAGTGATCGCCCTTGTGCACGACATTGGCGCTTTCCTTGAGTGATTTGTTATAGGCATGTATCCAGCTCGCATTAATTCCGTTAGCCGTTACCAAGAGTTCGGCCGACACTCGCCCCCTCTCTCAAAAATTTGAACCAATCAGGATTAAGACATCATTAGTGCAGGTTCGATTGGGCCCAATGTGGAGCAGTGCCGCTGTTGTTCAGCGAGTTCCTGAATCTCCACTTAGACAGTGATTTGGCAGAGAGGTTCAGCGTGTGTGTAGAGTCCTTCCTAAAGTAACCACGTCCAGTTCATTACGCTGAGCCCCCTTTTCCTGACCAGTATTTTCCTTTCGTTTTTCATAGGCTTAAGAGTTTAGTTTTTGAGTGAGAGAGTGGAGGTGTGTCCTTATTTTGAATTCATTTGAGACTCATGTAACGTAAATTTGTCTCACAGTAATTAATAAATTTTCAGCTCTTTTCTTTGAAGCTTGATGTAATGTAAACTCGTGTTTTAGTTCTCCACATTAAAGCTTATTCTAGTTATCACTCCTAGTTTGCATAATGCTTTGCGTTATTCCAGGAACTGGTACTTAGGCCAGTCCTTTATTAGCTTAAATCCGTTGTGCCATCTTGGAGTTTATGCACCAGCAAGAACTTGTGTATCATAAATAGCATTAGATGTTGATTATCAGGGGTGGAGTCACTCTCCAGAGGCTAAGAGTACCAATAAACGCATGTGTGAGTAATTAGTCTCTGCTGTGTACTGTTGAGCAAGTTTATAAATTCTCGTCCTTCAGAGAATCGGCGAAGTAAACTAGATTAATGTAATCATTGCTTGATTTTCACAAGTCAATTCATTGTCCTGTTCTCAAGTAACATTTTAAAGTATCAAGTATTATTGAATATTATTCTTTAATATTGCGTATTCTCAAAAACCCCGTGACATAGACCTTCTCTAAAACACTAAAAAAACACTTGCGACACGATAATTCTTGCATTCTTGTTTGCTAATCTTTATTCTTCTATGGGTGTACAGTCACAGCCTTCTTTCACTCTGGTGGCAAAAGTTCACTCCTCCATGCCTTCTTCCATATGTCTAAAGAGCATTTAATTCAGGTCTCTCCACTACCCTTAATCAACTCTGCATACACATCATCAACCCCATTTGCCTTCCCATTTTTAGTTGTTTCACAGCGTTCTTCACCTTTCTGAGTGTCACATTTCCTGGCTTTGCATTCTTTCTCCAGCACACCCCCAAATCAATCATGTTTACAGCAGCTTTGCTCTAGCATGTTCCCATTCCCAATAGAACTAATAATAATAATAATAATAAAAAAAAATAATAATAATAATAATAAATAAATAAATAATAGTGCTGAGGAGCAGGATTTGCTAGTTAGATAGTGCTGGAGTATTCCTGACGATTCTCGAATTGTCGTGACGTGTCAGAGTTGCCAATTAGCCTGCTGTTTGTGAATGTAGTTATTTTGTAAGTTGTACATTTGTTTTTGTGCTCCTTTTTCTCTATAAAATTTTATTTATGTGATTGTTAAATTATGTAATTTTTTCTCAATTTGCATGCTACATAATTTAGAATGTTATGCAGTGTAAGTAAACTCTTGCATGTTTTGGATGTCTCCGAGTTGGTAACTGTTGTAACTGTTGTTCCATCGAGAATGTACGAGAAATTATGGAGTAGTCGATCATTCGAGAATATATAAAACTTATATAAGGATGGGAAAGAGACCAGAGCAAGTTCAACCAGTTTTAGTTCAGTTTGAGTGTCAGTGCAGTGTCAGTTAATTTCGTATATCTCCGGTACATGTGAAAACAGTAAAGTGTTGTTAACAATCATTAAGTGTAATTGGATTTAGTGAAGCTTGTATAGCTCCGGTACTTGTGAAAACAGTGAAGTGTAATTGGCAAGCATTAAGTGTAATTATTAGGCGAATGAAGACCGCGAACTTAAGAAGCCAGTGTTTATTTACAAAGCGTGAGCTGATCTTGTGTGCTGTACACTGAAAGGCTGACCATAGGAAGAAGCTTATTGGGCAACATCCTTCCTCTACTGTACTACTGCTTTTGGAGCCTGTGGCAGTGTGGGACTGGGATGTAGCTTTGGTGTCAGAAGTGTGGATCATTAGAAAGTGCTGCAGTGAGTCAGACCTTTGACATAGATGCAGAAGGTGTACAGACCAAGCTAGACAGGATGAGGCATTTCTGCCAGCAATCATGAAGCTATTACAAACACAGAATGACGGACACAAAGAACTAATTAACAATTACAAGCACCAGAATGAAGGACAGAAAGAACTCAAAGAACAGTTACAGGCAAAAAGTGTACTATTACAAGCACAGAATGAAGGACAGAGAAGAACTCAAAGAACAATTACACAGACACCAAATGAAGAACAGAAGGAACCCAGGAACAACAAAGAATATTTATTACAAGCACAAAGTGAACAGCAAAGGCACATTACAGGAGCAAAAGTGGATATTATAGCTGAGGATCCACAGGCAGCTATACAATTCATGGGGGATATGAAGGAAGAACAACAGCAGTTGAAGGAGGATGTATACGCTGAGCTACTGCAGCAGAAGTATGAGACAAGCAATAATATGGTGGGCCATAGACAGCACACAGACAACCTGCTGAATATTAGTGAAGGAAGAGTGATGGAGTGCAAACAGTATGTAGATAACCAGCTGAAGCATGTAGTCGACCATGTGAAGATAATTAGTGTAATTGAGGTTGGAGAGAAATATTGCACTGCTGAGCCTCGGAGTTAGATGTCCAGGGAGCATTTGAGAAGGATGGGCAGTGTATGGTGAATCCTGATGGATCCCAAGCATTTAAATGGTGGAATTACAGGGCTGAATAATCAGAACACAGAAGTTTTAAGTCCTGGCATTTAATTATGATGCCCCAGTTTTTAGGCCTTAAGGCGGTGAGGTATAAGGCTATAATGAGGGTCCAATTAAAAGAAGCCTCAGGAATTTGATAGTAGAGTATATTGGGAAGCTTACCATGCACAGTTTAGAGCTACTTAGCTGATCCGAATGGTTGGGATGATGGACAGAGAGCAGTGCAGCTGGCTACTAGCCTTAAGAGAAGATTGCCATGGTAAAATTCTGGGCCAGATGTCAGTAGAGAAGAGGAACATTTATCAGTCTTTACTAGAAGTACTGGAGCACAGATACCCAGGACCATGTACCAGAATGAGGTTTATCTGGACCTGTGTGTACAGGCTCGAGGGTAATCCCTCCAGCAGCTTGCTCATGACCTGGAAAGTATGGCACTGAAGGTGTACCCTGGAGCAACACCTAACCAGTTGGCTATTCTTCTGAAGGACCAGTTCATCAGTGATCTTGATAGGGCAGAGTTGAAAGTCCAAGGGAAGCAAGCACAACCCAGATGCATGCAAGATGCACTATCCAGGGCTCTAGAAGTTGAGTCTTACCACAGGTCCAGTATATCCACTTTTCAGACAGGTCGTAGTGCAGGACTGAAGGCAGGAAGGGGACAGGTAGGTGAAGAGCAAAAGTTTGGAAGGAAGTTGCTGGTACTGTGAAAAACCAGGACATAGGCAAGAGGAGTGCAACAAGTGGAAGATGGAACAGGAGAAGATCAGAGGAAAATGCTGGTATTGTGGAAAGCCAGGACATCAGAAAGTGAACTGCAACAAATGGATGAGAGGAAAAAATCAGAGGAGATTGCTGGTTCTGTGAGAAGCCAGGACTGAAGGTGGATTGTTACAAATGGAAGGAGTAAGAAAAGAACAGTGCAAGGAAACCCACGATTACAAGGAACAGCTGTTGGACATGTGGTGAGATGTGACACTACAGCTATAATTCCCCAAATGAGAAGGATGGCAACCAGTGTAGAAGGGAATGTTAATCTTAACAAGAAATGCTGTCGTACTTTCTGGTGACAGGGCCAGCATCGGATGAAGAAAGACCTGAAGAGGATGCAGATGGAGGATGCAGATTTACAACCAATGCTAGAGTGGCTGCACCACATAGTACAGTGTGACCATCTTGGGGAAGAGATGTCCAGGTTCAGTGCTGCAACCAAGAGCTACACAAGTCAGTGGGACCTTCTTCGTTTGAAACATGAACTACTGGAGCGTCAGTGGGAG
>NC_137057.1:12438654-12503654 GCF_032717465.1 Coenobita brevimanus
AGACAGAGGACTCATTCTTTTATTCTTACAAGCTCCAGACGATTTTATTCAACACTCGTGGGAGTTTTTGGGTTGGAGATATCACCTACAGGCCTGTATTCTCGTCAATTTAGGGAGCTCCCTAACACCTTTTCCTATGCGATTTATTTCGTTTATTACACCTTACTATACTCATCTGTGTTACATGAATCCTTTCAATCTTGCCATACGGTACTCTGCATAAATAACGTACACGAGGATAATAGCCATATCCAAGAACAAGGAAGAGGTGTTAGGGAGCTTCCTTAACCAACGACAATACTGGCCATGGGACGATATTATAGTTTCTTCTTTTTATGCTGGTAAGAAGGAACCAAAGGCCACGAGCGTGCAAACTGTTCCTTCCAAGAGAAAAACAAAATACAAGAGAGAGCCAAATTTAAGATCCGATCAGTTCAAGGTGCCTGGACACACTGCATTTGAAAGACTGGAGATCATAGCTAGCAGGAAATACAGACAGAGGGAGACAGATCCAGAGCTGACCTGTTGCATAAATGAAGGACTGGGAGTAACGGTTAACTCTTGCGTTACAGAGTTGGACAGAAAAGAGATGAGAGTTTGCTGCTAGACGGGTGCTATGCGACCGTCGTAGATGTGGAGGAATGCAAGGAGACAGTTCAGAGGAGCAGTGACCACTGAAGTAGCAATAGAAAAGAGGTAAAGATGCAACAGTGCGGTGAAGAGATAGAGATTGAAGGAAGCTAGTAAGAGGAGGAGAGTTAATGAGACGATAAGCCTTTGACTTCATCCTATTGAGAAGAGCTGTATGTGGGGAGCCTTCCCACACATGAGAGTCGTACTCTACACAGGGGTGGATAAAACCCGTATATAGAGTCAACAATTGTGCAGGGGTAAAGAAGGAACAGAGTCGGCTTAGCACACCCAATCTCTTGGAAGCAGAGTATACAAGAGATGTAATATGATCTTTCCAAGATAAGTCCCGAGTGAATGAAACCCCAAGCATGTTCAAGGATGATGCAGGATTAAGCTGAATATTATTGAACGTTCGTGGGTACACCTATGGAAGATTTTGTTGGGTTGATAGGTGTAAGAACTGAGTTTTTAATGCATTAAAACAACAGGATTATTTTTACCCCAGTCAGAGACACGAGCCAAGTCAGACATTAGGTGTGCCATAGCCTTATCTTTTGTTTGTTGAAGTAACTACTGAGATGGACGTTGCGGGAACCGAAAGGAAAGGTGAAGGGTGGAATCATCAGCATACGAGTGGATAGGGTTAGATGTCAAGCTTAGGTCACTGATGAATAAAAGGAAGAGAATTGGTGATAGGACAGAGCCCTGAGGAACACCACTGATGATAGATCTAGGAGAAGAAAGATGGCCGTCTACAACAGTGGCTAGAGAACGACCAGAAAAGAAGCTATAGATGAAGGCACAGATAGGATAGAAACCGTAAGTGGGCAGTTAGGAAATTAAAGATTTATGCCAGACTCGAACGAAAGCCTTTGAGATGTCAAGTGCAATGGTAAAGCTTTCGCCAAAGTCCCGAAAAGAGGATGACCAGGAGTCGGAAAGGTAGGTGAGAAGATCGCCAGTGGAGCGTCCCTAATGGAACCCATACTGACAATCAGAAAGAAGGTTGTGAAAGGAAAGATGCTTTAAATTTTTTCTATTAAGAATTAACTCGAAAAGTTTTGAGAGAATGTTAAAGCAATTGGACGATAGTTAGAGGGTTGGGAATCGTCACCCTTTTTTGGGATTGCCTGAATGAAAGGAAACTTCCTGCAAGAATTTTTGGGATTGCCTGAATGAAAGGAAAATTCCTGCAAGAAGGAAAGATACAAGTTGACAGACAAAGACGAAAAAGTTCATCGAGGTAGGGTGTAAGCACAGAAGCGCAGTTCTTGAGGACAACAGGAGGGACTCCATCAGGCACATATGCCTTGTTAGTATTGAGGCCAGTGATGGCAGAAAATACATCAGCTGAGGAAATTTTAATGTCAGCCATGAGGAAGTCATAGGGGGGAAGTGATGGAGGAACAGCACCGAAATTGTCTTAGGTGGAACTGGGGGAGAAAGTCTGAGTGAAGAGATCCGCCTCATCAGTAGAAGATATAGCTACAGAACAATCAGGGTAGAAAAGAGGAGGGAAAGATGTTCAGGTAAAGTTGTTAGAATGGTTTTTGGCACTTCTCTCTTTACCGGTTTATTTCTGATCCTGCTCTGTTATCATAATCGTTTTATTCACGGAATCTACCTCCTCACTCAAAATATCTAAGAAGGATAAACGATGATATTAACAGATAGTTCGGAAAGTAAATCGCTAAGGAATAGGTGTTAGGGAGCTTTCTTAACCAAAGACAATACGAGCCACAGTCTTCATTTACCACATCACAGCGAGGTGTATCTTAAGCTGAATAAAAACGTCTCATGGTAGCAAGCAAGAAAAATAATCAGTTGGAGTAGTAACGTCTGAGCAAATTATAAAGGTATTTCCTTATCTGAAGCCTAAGAAAGTAATTAAAGAAACATTTCAAGACGACTAACATCTTCAAAAAAAAGATTAAGATATATAATACTAGAAGTTGTTATAGGGTTATACTTTATAAAACTGCAGTATATTAATACGTAAGAGAATGTTGGAAAACTTAAGATAATGTTACAATTATTTCTTAAAATGTTAGAAATTATTAAGAAAATGTTGGAAGCATTTTAGATTATGTTAGAAATATTTAAATCTTACACATGCCTAAGAAAATGTTAGAAATGCATTAGAAAATGCTGGTAATACTGAAGAACATGTTAGAAATAACTGAATCTTGCAAATGCTTAAGAAAATGTTAGAAATACTTATGAAGATGTTATGAATGCTTAACCCTGGGGTACTAAACTTGGGTATAATATACCCGATGCATATGATGTTACTCGCGTTACACAGTGATCCCGCCAAGCCAGTGTGCTGGGACCCTCGGTACCCTCAGGGTTCCCCGAGTGCTCAAGGAGGTAGGTCACGTCGTGTTGCTGCTTGGCTGGGAATTGTCCATTGTGATGGGTTCGGGTATAGTGTACCCAAGTTTAATTATAATCGACCAGTGACATACTTGGGTATATTATACATGGGTTTGGTGCTAATAATCCCCCCTTGGAGCAGAGCCAGAAGTGCTTGGAGGGGTTTGGAGAAGTTTAGGGTAATTTGGTGGAGTGTTTGTGTGTGTGTGTGTGTGTGTGTGTGTGTGTGTGTGTGTGATTTTTTTTCCAAAAATTTGGTGACAATTTTACAGTGTTGAATGTTTTTTCTAAATTTCCCCACAATACCTCATTTAGAGTAATTAAGTGTTACTAACAGTTTAGGTAATATTAAGATGCCTTAAATTTAGTGTGTAAGTGATAGCTTTAATAAATTTGCATATTTACTATTTTTTTTTTCCAAACTCAGGTATAATATACCCATGTTTAGTTGCACTGTAACTGCCATTGAAGTTTAGTGGTCCAGGATTAAGAAAATGTTAGAGACTTAAATGTTACAAATGTTTAAGAAAATTTATAGATGCTCGAAAAAGTTGGAACCGTTTAAAAATTTTAGAAATATAATAATATATATTTAAGAAAATAGTAAAAATGATCTAGAAATGTTAGAAATACTTAAGAAATGTGAGAAATACTAAAGAATGTGTTAGAAACACTATGATGTTAGAAATACTTAAGAATTTGCTCAAAATACTATAAAGGTAGAAAGACTTAAGAAATGTTAGTATTTATGAAAATATTAGAAATACTTGAATGTTAGAAATATTTAACAAAATGTTAGAATTGCTTAAGAAAATGATCTTGGTCTTGTGTAAGGAAAAAAAAATGTGTCTGATTTAAACTCGGATCACGTTCCCTATAAAAATGAATTTGGAGTTGGGCTGCCGTAAAAAAAAAAAAAGAAAAAAAAAAGGTAGGAGGAGGAGGAGGAGGAGGAGGAGTTAAAGGGAAAGATAATGATGCGTTAGGGGCAAAAGAGAAAAAAATTTCTATAGACTATGAAGACAGTAAAGAGGAAAAGGGGAGGAAATTAGGAAAATGAGACGGACAGACAGACAGACAGACAGAGATTGGCGACAGCTAGCAGGGCAGGGCAGGGCGGGGCAAGAGAGGGGAAGAATAGGGAAGAATTTCTCCTATTATTAAAAATGTCGTTTCGCGTCAAAAGATATAAAATGCAAAATTAGTCATTCACAGTTACAGGGTTAATAACCTTGGAAATATTACTGACATGCTTGTCTAAGGAGTGAGGATGGGGTGAAGAGGTGAGGGGGAGAGGGAGAAGAAAAGTAATATTTTGGTAAGAGTGAGGAGTCAAATGCTAATTCATTTATGCTTAATCAGGCAACTCGGCTATATGGCAAATTTTCTGCGCCCGCGCGCGCGCGAATGTGTGTATGTGTGTGTGTGTGTGTGTGTGTGTGTGTGTGTGTGTGTGTGTGTGTGATCTGGTAGAGTGCGGTGTGGTAGTAACCGGTGTGGCAATGTGTGATGTGGTAGAGTGAGATGCGTGGTGTTAGATTAGACTGTGTATGATGTGTGTGTCGTGTAGTAATGTGTAATGTGTTGTGGCAGAGTGTAGAGTGATAGTGAATGGTGTGGTGTAGTAGTGTGTGGTATGGTGTGATGTGATATTGTAGTGTGTGGTGTGATGTGGTGTGGTAGTGTGGCGTGGTGGTTTGCTGTGGTGTAGTGTGGTGTGGTACGGTGTGGTAGTGTGGTTTTGTGTGGTAATGTGGTGTGGTGCGGTAGTGTGTGATGTTGTGTGATAGTGTGGTGTGGTAATGGGGTGTCGTAGTCTGTAGTGTGGTGCGGTGGTGTATGGTGTGGTGTGGTAGTCTGTGGTGTGGTGGTGTGGTATGGTAGTCTGGTGTATTGTGGTAGTCTGTGGTGTGGTGCGGTAGTCTGTGGTGTTGTACGGTAGTGTATGGTGTGGTGTGGTAGTCTGTGATTTGGTGCGGTAGTGTATAATGCGGTACGGTAGTGTATGGTGTGGTGTGGTAGTCTGTGATGTGGTGCGGTTGTGTATTGTGTGGTTTGGTAGTCTGTGGTGTGGTGCGGTAGTCTGTGGTGTGGTGCAGTAGTCTGTGGTGTGGTGCGATAGTCTGTGGTGAGGTGCGATAGTTAATGGTGAGGTGAGATAGTCTGTGGTGAGGTGAGGTAGTCTGCGGTGTGATGTGGAAGTGTGTGGTGTGGTGTGGTGTGGTGTGGTAGTGGGTGATGTGATGTGGTAGTGTTATGTGGTGAGGTAGTGTGTGGTTTGGTAATGTGTGGTGTGGTAATTTGGGGGGAAGTGTGGTGTGGTAATGAGTTGTGATAATGTGTGGTGTGATAGTGCATGGTGTGGTAGTGCGTGGTGTGGCAGTGTGTGATGTGGTAGTGTGTGGTGTGGTGTGAAATGGTAGTGTATGGTGTGGTGTGGTGTGGTAGCGTGTGGTGTGGTCCGATGTGATAGTGTGTGATGTGGTATGGGAGTGTGGTGCGGTAGTTTGTGGTGAGGCGCAATAATTTGTGGTGAGGTGAGGTAGCTTATGGTGTGGTGTGGTAGTGTGTGGTGTGATGGTGTGTGATTTGGTAATGTGTGGTGTATCAGAGTATGCTGTGTTAGTATGCGGTGTTGTAGTTTGCGTGGTGTAGTGTGATAGTGTGTGTGTGGTGTGGTAATGTGTGTGTGTGTGTGATGTCAAGTGGCAGTGTATGGTGTGGCGCGGCAGTGTATGGTGTGGTGCGGCAGTGTGTGATGTCGCGTGGCAGTGTGTATGGTGTGGTAGTGTGTGGTGTCGCGTGGCAGTGTGTATAGTGTGGTCGTTGTGGTGGGGTGTGATGTGGTAGTGTGCTGTTTGGTATGGTGTGACAGAGTGTGGTGAGGTGTGACAGTTGTAGTGTGATGTAGTATGGCACTGTGATGTGGTGTGGCAGTGCGTGGTGGTGCAATAATGGTGTGTGGTGCATGGCGTGGTGCAGTAGTGTGTGGAAACAGTGTGTGAAGAGCCAGTGAGTGGTGTGACTGTCCGCCGGATGGTCGTCAGGCGTGTGTGCGAACGTATAGGTAATGAAAATATGCGTTTCTTATGCTTGAATTCGCGTGTACGTGCTCGCAGGTGCACTGTCTGTCTATCCACGCTGAACACTGTTTAGGAAGAATGAAACGTATGCCTGGTAGGTGAACACATCAGTTCCACTATACAAAATTACGGTAATTACGAATTCAGTGAGTAACACTGGGGCGTGACTCCCCCCCCCCAGCCATACCCTCGTGCAAATGGCCGATGGGGGCGAGCACAGAGTTGCCGTGAATTCCACACTGGTTGTGACGTCATTATTCTACACGTTCTCGTTTAGTGGCCAGGATGACAGAGGATGTGTCGTTGGTACAACTAACCAAAAATTTGGTATACTGTGAATACTGGTAGAAAGGAAATTAATTTCTATGTCAGGCCTATTATAATTTAACTGAAACGATGTTAAACGATTAAAATAGTTGATAATTCAACAAATGATGTTTAATAACCAACCAGTGGACAAGTATGTTTATCTACATCTAAGTTTTCTAGCAGATCAACTGTACACGGTTCACAACGTTGTTTTGGTAGTTCTTTACTGTTACAAAGTAAGTGTGGATCGCTAATGGTTGGTATATGTCTCGTAAATAATTATTTTTTTTTTTCAGTAAGAATAATTGATATCGCCGGGTTGGTACCGATTTTCTTCGTTGTTTTAAATGACAGCATATTCACTAGTTTAACTGTGAAGTGTCTATATAACAATGTATGTTAATGTTTCCTAACCATCATTCAGTCCCCACCTATTCCTATAAAAAACATATCGCGAACGAGTGAGCAAAAAAAAATCACACTAGTCTGTAATGACCTCCGCCTCTCCACGTTCATGCTCGTTTTTTTTTTTTTTTTTCACATTAACAGACGAAATTCCACAAAACGGCAACTCTGGGAGAGCAGAGGGTCGGGTAGACCTGAACTTGGACCACGAGAACGAAACGAACCTTCGACTACAGCAACGAGAGTGTTTTGCGCCTTGGCTAAGGATACTAAAACCTGTTTCTTAGCAATGTCTTTGATCTATTTCATCTTATTATAATTTTACATGGATTTTTATGTAACATAGATGGGGATATTAACGTACCATAGGATGAAATAAACTAGAAAGGAAGAGGTGCTTGACCCCTTTTAAACTGAACGAGATAATGGGTTTGAGACTTAACTGAATACCGTGTGGAAGAGGAGGAGGAGGAGAAGGATGAGGTGATGGCAGTGGTGGTATGCTTATTCTTCACTTTTTTTTAATTCTTTCGTCTTAACATCTTCACAGCATGTTATTATCAACGTATAATATAATCACAGATATATAATTATCATCCTTACCCTCTTACCCTGTATAAGAAATTGAGTGAATAATATACAAAAGAGGTACATTGTAACTAATGGCAGCAAGGTTACAGAAAAAGATAGTGACTTACCTTCCATGTTACATACAGACAGTAACACACACACACACACACACACACACACACAGGGAGTCAACCGAGGCAGACGTCCGACATCGGCGCTCCGTACCGAACCAACACGGCCAGTGGCATTACCTAAATTAGAATCTTTGTATGAGTCAAGCTCTGTACCAGGTTAGACTAAATGATTTTTCATTATTAAAAGGAAAAAAAAAAAAAGTTTAAACAAGACTTGTTCAAACAGGAAAAAGAACCAAGAGGAAAAAATGCGCTGAGTCAGCTGAGGTTTGTTTAGACTACAGCAACACGGGGAAAGTGTACATACTCTGTAAGTACATACTCTGTTCTTTTAGTATTGCAAAATGGATACATACTTTAGTAAAGCAAATTTGGAAAAGAAAAGGGATAAAAGTAAAAAGCAAAATGATGATTTCTACCAAGAACTGGCTGAAGTGGAGACTCACAATAGACTGGTTGAACGTGTACACAAACTAGAAATGGCTTTCAAAAATGAAATTGATGAAATAAAGAAGCAAATGCACTTGCAAAAGGAAGAAATAGAAAAACTAGGAAGGGAGGCCAATAAGAAAGACACAACCATCAGTGAACTAACAGTGGAATTGAGTACGCTTAGGAAGAAAGTGAGTGAAATGGCAAGTACAGTAGTCAATCACGAGAGTGTTATGGAAGAGTTCAAAAATGACACAGAGACAATTAGGCAAGCAAGCAGTGTTATGGACCAGAGCAGTGATACTGAGGAGAAGATAACACAGGTGAATGAAGCTGTGCAAAGCTACAAAAATGATGTAGAAACCACGTATGCCGAAATGGTGAAAGTAAAGAAAGACTTAGAAACAAGGGTGGAGGAAAAAAGCTTTAAAAAGGAAGTGAAAAGAATAATCCAAAAACAATCCAAAGTTAGTCAGAGATTTAGTAGATATAAACAAATCTATAGTAATCACTGGTATAGAAGAGGAAGAAGTAAAAAACAGGATCACAAGAGACAAAAAGGAGGTGGCAAAGGTAATGAGCTTACTGAAAGAAGTATCAGAGGAAATCTGTAGTAAAGACATAGAGGAACACAAAAGGTTAGGGAAATATGAGAAAATCAAGACAAGACCTCTAAAGGTGACTTTCCAGAGTGTAAACACTGTGGAAGAGATACTAAAAAATGCAAAGAATCTTATGGAAAAAGAGGAGTTCAAAAATGTATGGATAAAAAGATGCCTAACACAAGAGGAACTGGAATTACTGAAAGAGAAAAGGGAGGAAGCAAAAACAAAAAATGAGGGAAGATCAGAAGAGGAGAAGAATTTTTTTTTTACAAGGTAATAGGATTGCAGGTACGAAAGTGGTACACAAACAGGATGGAAGAAAAAGGAGGAAGGTAGTAGAACCATGTCATGACAAGTATATAAACAAGATGATAAAGTTGATGTACTCAAATGTGGATGGAATGGTATCTAAATTACTAGAGATGAATGATTATGTCAGAGAAAATGAACCATAAATAATATGCCTAACTGAAACAAAATTAACACCAAGGATATCCAATGACATACTAAACTTAGAGGAATACAATATATGGAGAAGAGACAGAAATTTTAAAAAAGGAGGAGGAATTATAATATTAACTAAGAAAAATCTAAAAGTCAATGAAATAAAACTAGATATACCATAACAAGTAGAACTGATTGCAGTAGAGATCAACACATCTGAAGGTAAAGTAATTGTAGCCAATTTGTACATGCCACCCAGATCAAACACATGGGAAAGAGACAAATATGAGGACCTGGCGGAGAGTACAATTCAGAGTATAAGATCATTACTACATAAAATGGAAGAGAAATCGGAAAGAATTATACTAACTGGGGATTTCAATACAAATATAAATTGGAATACTCTAGATATAATTAGCCAAGAAGGCTGTTGGGACCAAAAGCTCCTGGATCTCGTGCAAGAGTTTTTCCTAACGCAACATGTGAGGGAAACCACCAGAAAAAGAGGACTTGATGTACCGTCAGTGCTAGATCTAATATTTACTAGGCAAGAAAATGATATTCACAGTTTAATATATCACCCTCCACTCGGCAAAAGCAATCATGCAGTACTAAATTATAACTTCAGGATAGCATATGACATAGTAAACAGCAATGACAATTACAAAATGAGCCTAAACTATAAAAAGGGAAATTATCAAGACCTAAAGAAGTATTTCTTAGAAGTTGATTGGGAAAATGAGCTTAGAAGACAAGATTTAAATGCTGTATATAAAAAATTCTGTGAATTTTATGAAATAGGAGTCCAGAAGTACATCCCACAGCACAAAGAAGCAGATAAGAAAATACAGAAATGGTTCAATACAGAATGTAAAAAATCAAAAGAAAGAAGAGATTTGCTGTGGAATAGATACAGAAGACACAATAGTGAAAGGGCGTATAATAATTACAAACAGGCAAGAAACGACTATACAAGAATAAGGAGGGAAGCCCAAAAACAGTTTGAGGAGGATATAATAAATAAAAGTAGTGATCAACCAAAGCTGTTTTACAGCTATATCAGAAGCAAAACCAAAGTACAAGATATAATACAATCCATTACGGACCAGGGAATCACTTATACACAAGAGAAAGATATTTGTGAAGCACTAAATAAGAAATTCCAATTAGTTTTTACAGAAGAAAAAAATTTTGAGAGGGACTATGTGGAACACGCATGTCCACACATACTACCAGATATACAAATAGCAGAAAGAGTAATACAGGAGGAGTTAAGTAGATTAGACAGAGGAAAAGCAAGTGGTCCTGATGAAATTTCATGTTGGGTATTACGAGAATGTGCAAAGAAGTTAAGTAAACCATTATTTTTAATTTTCAAGAAATCCTTGAGTCAAGGTAAACTACCTGATATTTGGAAAAAAGCAAATATTGTCCCCTTATTCAAGAAAGGACATAGACAAAATCCACTCAACTACCGACCAGTATCACTGACCAGTGTTGTAAGCAAGGTATTAGAAAAGCTTATAAGAAATGTTTGGGTAAATCATCTAGAAGAAAACAGTATGATAACAGAAAGACAGTTTGGTTTCAGAAAAGGAAAATCATGTGTTACTAATCTGTTGAGCTACTATGACAGAGTAACAAACAATACAGGAAAGGGAAGGATGGGTGGACAGTATCTATTTAGATTTCAAGAAAGCTTTTGACACAGTACCACACCAAAGACTTTTATGGAATCTGTACCATCAAGGAGGAATTCGAGGCAAACTGTTTTGTTGAATGCAAGACTTTCTCATAAAAAGAGAAATGAGAACAGTACTAAGAGGAAACTACTCATCATGGAAAGAAGTGACTAGTGGAGTACCACAGGGTTCAGTGCTGGCACCAATCATGTTTTTAGTGTATATAAATGATATAAACTGTAACACTGGAAATGAGAGCTATCTGAATATGTTTGCACATGATGCAAAAATACAAAGGAGAATTACTAACACAGACTCTTGTAAAGAGCTAAAAGAAGAATTAAATAAACTTCATGAATGGAGTAGTACATGGCAAATGGAATTCAAAGTGGACAAGTGTCATGTAATCAAGTTTGGTAAAAGTGGAAAAGGACCTGATTGGGATTATAAGTTAGAAAATAAAACCCTATACACATCAGAAAGAGAGAAAGACCTAGGTGTGATTATCAATAACAGACTATCTCCGGCTGACCACATCAGCGAGAAGGTACGGAACATGTATACACTGCTTGCAAATATGAGAATAGCATTCACATACATAAATGAAGACATGCTAAGAAGGATAATAACATCATTCATTAGACCAATCCTGGAATATGCATCAGTAGTCTGGAGTCCTCATCTCAAAAAGCATATAGACAAGATTGAAAAAGTTCAAAGGGCCGCTACGAGATGGATACCAAGCTTAAGGGACCTAAGCTACGAAGAAAGACTAAATAAACTGAATATACCAACACTACAGGATAGAAGGAAAAGAGGTGACATGATAATGCTATATAAGTGCATATCAGGGAAGGAATGATTACTTAACATATGGAGAAGAATCAGCAAGAGGACACTGCAAAAAACTGCATAAGAAGAGAGGTGATAAAGACGTAAGGAAATTCAGTTTCCCAAGCAGAGCAATTGATCAATGGAATGCACTACCGAATGAAATAGTGTGTGCCAAAACAATTCACAAATTTAAGGATATGTACGATAAATATGGTTTTAGACACGGGACAGTACAAGCTTGACTCATTCCTGTAAAGATACAATTAGGTAAGAACAACTAGGTAAGGTAAGAAACACACACACACACACACACACACACACACACACACACACACGTGTGTGTGTGTGTGTGTACAGAAACCTTTCATACACACCCCTTCACAATCACTACTAGCCACACAACGGCATATAACAAAGGCCTCACTTCCGCACTGACAGTAGATAAAGAAACAGACTACTGTTCTCAGCCGAAAATTGTCAGTAGGTTAGCAACAGACGGCACGGAAAAGGAACTGACGCAACATACTGACAGACAGACAGACAGACATCAAACAGATAAACAGATAGATAGATAGATAAACAGATTGTTTGACAGGCTGTCAGACAAAATAAAATGTAGAAAGGGACAGATGTTGCAACACAGATAGATACAGACTCAGACATACACTCATATAGACAGTTATAGACAGACACACAGACAAACATACAGACAGGGACTCAGATCTCCCTCCCAGGTAATCAGGAAGCACCACGCACCTGACCCACCCAGACCTCTTAGACGATAACTATGCCATTCAGGTGTGTGTGTGTGTGTGTGTGTGTGTGTGTGTGTGTGTGTGTGTGTGTGTGTGTGTGTGTGTGTGTGTGTCCATCAGAATAAGAGAGGCAAGTGTGCGGGAAGCTGCGAATGCTCCCTCGTTAATGACCAGTTAAACCTTATCAGACATCTGTATGTCTGCCCCTCCTTTCCTCTCTCTGACAGAGAGAGAGAGAGAGAGAGAGAGAGAGAGCACTTCCTACTTAACCTCTAATCTTACTCCCTAATTTTCTTTCTCCCTCAAGGTTCCTTCCACTTATTTCTAAGCCTCGGCACGGGGAGTGGAAAGACGGGGGCAACATTAGCAAAATATCACATATTCGTATGTGTGCGTGTATGTGTGTGTGTGTGTGTGTGTACACCCCATGTGCGTGTGTGAGACAGGAGTTTTTTTGCACACACGAAGACGCGCCACGCTCCTTGCCTAATGACTCACACGCTCAGCAAAAATTAAGTGGGCTGCTTTGAAGGGGTTGCTGTGGTGGTGGAAGAGGCTCTGTTGTCTAGCCAGGAGAAAGTTAAGGAGGGAGGAAGAAGAAGAAGAAGAAGAAAAAGAATTAGGTGATGATGATGATGAGGAGGAGGAGCTTGAGAAGAGGAGGAAGGAAGGTAAGATATGATAGCAAACTTGGAGAGATGTAGAATGGGAGCGAGAATAGGAGGAGGAAGATGATTAGTAGTAGTAGCAGTAGACGTAGTAAGAGGAGGAGGAGTGGGAGTAGTAGTAGTAGTAGTAGTAGTAGTAGTAGTAGTAGTAGTAGTAGGAGGAGGAGGAGGAGGAGGAGGAGGAGGAGGAGGAAGAAGAAGAAGAAGAAGAGGAGATAAGTTTTCCATTTCTCATCTTCACACGATTTTCTTCATCTGTTCGTTCTCTGAAGAGTTAGGAAATAACAGAGGAGCTGAAGTGGCAATTTAGAGAATAATGAAGATCGTAAGATTTTATTTAGACCAGAAAATAGAGTCTAACGAGAGAAGGTGGATATGGAGAAATAATATAGATAATAAAAAAAACAAGAATATTTGCGCATGTGAATATAGATAGACTGAATGATGGATGGATAGACAGACAGACAGATACTCGTAGATAGATATAGATATAGACAGACTGACTGATAGATATACAGACCAATGGATAAGTGGGTAGATGGCTAGGTAAGAGAGAGAGAGAGACACACACACACAGACAGATAGGGCGGGAAAGAAGTGTAAACAAATTATTAACTACGTTCATGAGGAAGGAGGGTGTAGAATGGTAAGGGTGTAGGGAAGGGCGGCCTCTGTTTAAGGTCTCACCAGGTGCAGTGTATATTCCCAAGCCACACCTGTCTGGTTTATAGTCACCCACACCTGTGCCCATACACACACACACGCACACACACACACACACACACACACACACACACACACACACACACACACACACACACACACACACACACACACACCTCCTCTCTCTCTCTCTCTCTCTCTCTCTCTCTCTCTCTCAGTAACCGTGGGACGTGGTAGTCAAGTGGTAAGACAGCGGACTTAAGGAAAGGACGCAAAGCCATCCCAGCCAATAGTCTAGATACCGACCGTGTGAGCTCAGAAATGTTTCCACCGATGTATTTTTATAGAAATATGATAATTGGGGTCAAGAGACTCAGAATTTCAGGGATGCTATCGTGTACATTTCGGGCAATTTATGTAATTAACATAATTAAATGCTAATTATGTCATTTAAAAACTACTATCTTCCATATAAATACACTTACAGATATAATTTTGATGTATATGCACATGTTTCCTACCCCAAGGAATTCGTTGAACATGTTTTCAACCTCGTATCTATGTTTCCTGTTTATCTATCTATTGCCAGACCCCATAATCCCGTACGGGGTGGCCATTTGACTTTGAGTTATTTGTTTTACAGGGAGGGACACTAACCCTCCACCAACGCACTTGTTGACACGTAGGGAGCACGTATGGTTTGGTTATATGGTTACCACCCGGCGTTGTAAATGGTTTCTTGGCTACTATCCACAATCCTTGTCTATTCACCCTGTCATATGCTTTCTTCAAATCCATGAAAGCCGCATACATTTTCTTTCCTTTCTCTAGAAACTCTTCCACTAAAGATCTAAGGATGAATATCTGATCTACACGACCTCTTCCATTCCTAAAGCCTCCCTGTTCTTCTCCAACTAATTCCTCTGTTCTTTCCTTAACTCTGTCAATAAGTATCCTACCATACACCTTTCCTATTACACTAAGAAGATAAATGCTCCTATGATTTCCACACACTGCTTTTTCCCCTTTTCCTTTGTACAAGCGAATAATTATATATACCTGACTTCCAATCCTCCGGGACTTTACCTTCCTCCCAGGCCAATGTGCACATCTTCCATATCCATTCTACTACTATCTCTTCCCCATGCTTCAGCATTTCACCACACACTCCATAAATTCCTGGGACTTTCCCCAATTTGACTTTCTTTATTGCTTCCACAACTTCTATCCTACTGATTTCTTCCTGTTTTCTCACCTCCCTCCTTCTCCCAGCCATTCCCCAGCCACTTATACTCGCATTACTTCCATCCTGTATGTTCAACAATTTCTTAAAGTGTTCTCTCCATCTGCTCACTTTTTCTCCCTTCTCCACTAGTAATCTACCATATTTATCTTTCATTCTCCTGCTAACTTCACTACCACCCTGTCTTACTCTTTTCACCTCTTTCCAGAACATTTTCTTACAGTCCCTCCACTTTACACTCAAATTCCTTCCAAATTCCTTAACCACTCTCTTCTTACTCTCTCTTACTAATCTTTTCACCTCTCCCTTCCTTTCTACATATAACTCTCTCTTCCGCCTTTCAACTTCTACCACGCCCCTATTTCTCATCCATTCATTGTATGCTTTCTTCTTTTGTGCAACAGCCTGTCTCACCTCTTCATTCCACCACGCTGTTCTTGCACCCCCCCTCCGTCTTCTCTTCACAGCACACACCACCTCAGAAACAAGGGCACTAAATTTGCTTACGAATTCGTCCGCAGAGATTGTGTTAGCAGACTTCTGTTCCCCCGAGATATCCAGCTGCCTTATTCCATGACGAATTTTGAAGCAACGTAACCAACCGTTTGAAAGACATACTTCACTTCTATGTTCATTTTTTCATGAAATTCTGTTTCTTTTTCATTCAACAGAGGACCCAAAATGCACACGCCCTCAGATCTCATTGTCTGGAACGATCGAGGTCCTCTAACTTTGCTGTGCACAGTGTTCGTCACTTTTCAATCCCATCATATGTTTAAGTTCTCATGAAAAATTCTTTAAGTTTCTGCGACTGTGCTCTCAACTGTAAATGGTGGATGAACCGATGTTGTACTCTTTCATCAACACACTGAGTTTCACACCTCTTCCAATTTTCTTACATATCTCTAGTTTTTTTTTTTTAGAGTTAACACCACTCTTTTCCTCTTGTTAGAATCATCCTTAGGCATTGCTGGATGATTTTGTAATAGACTCTTCCTGTAAAAGCGGCACAAAACACTGAGATAGTAGCGAAGTGGCAGCAGTGACCTACTCGGGTCGGCGACAGTGCAAACAAAGGTCACGCTGATGTATACTATACAAGGCCATCCAACTGTGTGGCCATCCACCCAGTGCAACCAAGAACCACAACCAGCACAGGCTAGAACCATCCACCCGGCACGGCCATAAGAGCGCACAAAATTCAAATTTATTTATTTTTTTCACTAGTCAAACATATCTATACACTCTGAATTTGCCGGTTTTTAAAAATTGCCAGTTTTTTAACTTCCGGATGAATGGGGTTCTACTGTATCTTGAAGGATATCATCGAGGATGGGGGTTACCCAGCAGAGCAAGGTTTTAAGGTGGACGAAAGCGGCCTTCAGTGGAAGAGAATGCAAGACAACAGCACAAGCAAAGGGACGGAAGGCCGACAAGAACAGGGTAACGGTTTTGATTTTTTGCAACGCTACAGGAAGATATAAAATGAGGCCAATATGCATAAAGTGTATAAGTATTAATCTATCTGTCTATCTATTGCCAGACGCCTTAATCCCGTTTGGGGTGGCCACAAACAAATCGCCTCCACGTCGCCCTGTCCCCCGCCTTTTTACTGCCCTGCTCCCAAGTCACACACCCCTCTCTCATATACCTCTCCACCCCATCCCTCTATCTCATCCTTGGCCTCCCCCTGCCTCTTCCCCCCTCCACCTCACTCATATACACTCTCTTCGTCAGTCTTTCACCGTCCATCCTTTCCACATGGCCAAACCACCTCAGTGTGTTCCTCATAATGCTAAGTTCTTAGCACATCCACATCCACACCACAATGCTCCTTTATATCCTCATTCGTCAGCCTGTCTCTCCTTGTGACTCCACAGGCTTCTCTTAAATAACCCATTTCCACTGCTCTCACTCTTGACTTGTGTCCTTCCAACAATGTCCAAACTTCACTTCCTTACGAGAGTTGGTATCACAATACTGTCATGTAGTAACTTTTTCACTTCCATGTTCACTTTCCTGTTTCTTATCACTGCTTTCAAGGAACCAGCAACCTTTCTTCCCTGCTGTACCCTTTCAAGCACTTCACCCTCCAAACCTCCATCCTTACACATCACACTACCCAAGTACTTAAATGTACTCACATTTTCCAATTCCTCATCATCCAACCTCGCTGTACATTCACTGACTTCACCTCTCTCAAAGACCATCACTTTACTCTTCCCTACATTCACCTTTAGATTCCGTTTCTTACACACTCTCCCAAACTCATCCATCAAGCCTTGCAGCTCCCCTTCGTCTTCACTCAACAACACAGTATCATCTGCAAACAACAGTACAGGGAGTTTCCAAACACTACCCTGTCTCACCAGGGCCACTCCAACATCCACTACCCTACCTTGTATCTCTTTTATTACCCCATCCATGTACAGATTGAACAACCATGGAGACATGACACATCCCTGTTTCAACCCAACCTTCAAGGAGAAAAATTCACTTAGTTCACCATCCACACGCACTGCAGCCTTGCACCATCGTACATACTCTTCACAGCATTCAACAACTTCCCATCTACTCCATATATTCTTAATACTTTCCACAATCCTTGTCTATCCACCCTGTCATATGCTTTCTCCAAATCCATGAAAGCCGCATACAACTTCTTTCCCTTCTCTAGAAACTTTTCCACTAAAGATCTAAGAATGAATACCTGATCTACACAACCTCTTTCCTTCCTAATGCCTCCCTGTTCTTCTCCAACTAATTCCTCTGTTCTTTCTCTAACTCTGTCAATAAGTATCCTACCATACACTTTTCCTATTATACTAAGAAGACAAATGCCCCTATGATTACCACACACTTCTTTTTCCCCTTTTCCTTTGTACAAGCGAATAATTATACCTGACTTCCAATCCTCCGAGAGTCTACCTTCCTCCCAGACCAATCTGCACATTTTCCACATCCATTCTACTACTATCTCTCCCCCATGCTTCAGCATTTCACCACACACTCCATCAAGTCCTGGGGCTTTCCCCAATTTAACCTTCTTCATTGCTTCCACAACTTCTATCCTACTGATTTCTTCCTGTCTTCTCATCTCCCTCCTTCTCCCAGCCATTCCCCAGCCACTTATACTCGCATTACATCCATCCTGTATGTTCAACAATTCTTAAAAGTGTTCTCTCCATCTGCTCACTTTTTCTCCCTTCTCCACTAGTAATCTACCATTTTTATCTTTCACTCCCCTGCTAACCTCACTTCCACCCTGTCTTACTCTCTTCACCTCTTTCCAGAACATTTTCTTACAGTCCCTCCACTTTACACTCAAATTCCTTCCAAATTCATTTATCAAAAACCGCCAATTTCCAATAATTATCAAGTAACTTCTTGGATAAAAATAATTTCATGGATAATGCTGTCTCTTTCGGATGGGATTACTTGTATTTAGGCAAATTTCAAGAAATTACTAATACGGGTGTGCTATATGGTGGGTTTGATATCATTGTCACCCTAAACCCACTGTGTCCCATTAATGTACAGCTGCCAGCACTCCTGCGTGGTACAGGAACACGAGGGTTTGAAGAGATGTGTCACCACTGTGATTATTAACTTCGGAATAGTCCACGTGAGTAAAGCAGAGTAACTTCGATATAGCTTCGTTAAGGAAAGATTTTTGTTATATGTGAGCTCCATTACGCAAGGTTGACATTTCAACCCCAATTTTTTGTATAATTTACATTGTTCTACCTAAAGATAATAATCGCCTTAATATGACGTTTTATGACTGTCCACAGTTTTCACATAAACTGACGTGTAAAGGAAGGTGGGAAGGAGGGAGGGTGTTCCCCAGCCCCACCTGGGGTAAGAGGGAGGATCCCACACATGGTGTCGGAGAGAGGGGAGGGGGGGGGGCTGTAAGCTTCGCACTTGACACGGTGAGACGAGACCACATCTGCTTCATTACCTTCAATTCGGAAACTCAGTAATACAGAACAATCATAAAATAATGAGTAACTTAATGAACTGTTTATGTGAGCAATAAATCATGATAAAAAGAGAAAACTATATGTTCCAGTTTATGTATTAAGGAAATATCACGCTATATAATCGTAAACTGTGGGTGACACCATGCCCATGACTTGAGAAAACACTGATCCAGACTGAGACTTGTGCATGGCAGCCTCCAGAGATCAAGGTCATCCCACTCCAGTAGTGTTAATCTTATCTTTATAATGATTGTAACATCTTAGGCTAAAAGACTAAATAACATGGTGATCCTAGCATGAACACCTACAGTGAGACAATAATTGATAATGGAGTTAAATTTGCTTAATAACTACCGTAATTAAGGATTTTCATACACCAAATGAATGTGGTAAGTATATAAATAAATATATAAATAAACAAATATATATATATATATATATATATATATATATATATATATATATATATATATATATAAAATGTGAGAGAGAGAGAGAGAGAGAGAGAGAGAGAGAGAGAGAGAGAGAGAGAGAGAGAGATTCACTCTTTGCCTATATTCTTTTTGTCGCTGTGACTTCCGTTGACGTTTGTAAATGCGTTGGAATTGCAAGGTCCGTCTTTTGCACATTTTTCAAATTTCGTGCGTGATTCTTGGTACGTATACGGGGGACACCTTCCTCTACCCGAGGCCAGGCAGGGACAATGCCTTACCCCAGGTGACCTTCCCCCGCACCGCACACCATTGTCTCAGCAACTCACCTGTTACCAGTGACCTGGCCAGTAAAGACATGTTGTGCCACGGTACGATATTCAAGGCGAGAGTGATTCCCCAATCGATTGCAATGTGGAAGACAAAGTTTACATGGTGTTAGAGAAAGAGACGTGCAGAAGTGATGAGGTGATAATGTCGCCAAAGAGGGTGCAGTATGTTGGTGCGTTTGGTGAGTGAAACAATGCTTATATTCCCTATATTACTGTGTGAGAACCAATATACATTGTACTATATATAAATTCGGACCAAATAAATAAATATCTACTATTCTGAGTGGTTAGGAATAGTTACCTCTCCCATAGAAAACGTCTTCTCTGGAACCTGGCTCGAGAGATCACGTTACCAGTAGAGGGCAGGGTCACCTGTATCGGGCATTTCTAAGCTTAGGTGAGCACTTTCTCTCTGAATTTTCGATGTTTCTCATAAAAAAGTGGAGGTTTTAGCCCTCCCCCAAAATCGAACATCAGCCGGGATTGCGGGGGGAGGTCACTGGTGAAAAACCTGCCAGGACGAGGCAGCTTAATTAATGACATGACGTCAAGAGTATCACTGTTAGTTCGAAACTATTCATGATGAACAAGTAAAATCGACTAAGTGCTTTATTTACAAATCCTTAATTCCACATAAAAAAAAACAATGAACTAGTCTTCTTTGTAATTCGCCTCTTCTCCCTCATCCGT
Source organism: Coenobita brevimanus (assembly GCF_032717465.1). Lineage (NCBI taxonomy): Eukaryota > Metazoa > Arthropoda > Malacostraca > Decapoda > Coenobitidae > Coenobita > Coenobita brevimanus. The sequence continues at coordinate 12,458,930 of NC_137057.1, forward strand.
CATCTTCATCATGAATAGTCAGTGGATTGTGACAACTATCCCCGCCTTCACAGGGACAACAGTCCATGCAAGACAAGCCAGCATATGTGCAGCTGCATTTATTTTGCCAACAAATGGTTGATGCATTGCAGCTGCAGCTGATGATGTTAAGGAGTTGTACTGGAGCCACAGGTTGATCTGCTCTATGTGACATTATTCCTTCTTGTATGATTTCCCAGAAATAGCACGAGATATCATTTGCATCAACTGGAGGGCCGTCTTTGTCAGCAGCTTTCTAAATCTGCAATTACAAATGAGCTCTGAGCGTATGGAAGAAGAGATTCTTGTCTGTTGAGGGCAGCTTCTTGAGTGGGGGTCGCTTCCTTTTGCTTTTATGATGTTATACCTAACTTCAGTCATGGAAGGGGATTTCTTTTGCTGATATAGTGCCAAGAAAAAGGCCTGAGAAGTTCTCTGAGTGTCATAAGGAGCAGCACCATCTTCACCAAGGACTGTGTCCAAACAATGAATGTCATTTTATGGCAGAAAGCTTGCCTCTCCAACGGGGAAATGTTGCTGTGTCACAGCCAGACAGTGCATACATTCCAAGAAGATCCTAACATTTGGCTGCAAGCTGTGCAACTGTAGCAATGATGTCAAGTACTGTCCCATCCCATTTTTCCATGTGTATGCAGCACATAATAGATCCTTTTTCCACACCCAGTACACTGCCAAAGGAAACACATCACTGTCATTGCATAGCAGACAGATGATGCGAGCTCCTTTAGCAGCTACTTTGAGCAGGTATCTTATGAGGATGACATCAGCTTTAGCATGAATGAAGAGACTGTTGGCTCAGCTAATCATGTTAACCCTCTGGCCAAGGTTAAAGGTACAAAGAAGTTGACTCAGCTGTCTCTTATTGATCTTGTTTTTCATGATGCTCTCTCGTACTGGAAGAGGAGAATTAAGTGAAAGGATATACTTTGTTCCACCTTCACTAGCTCTCCTCTGGCGCTCGTGATCCTTTCCATACTTTATTCCGTTGTACCGATCAAAGATCACAAACTTTTCAGCATATCCATACTGGTCTTCAAAGCTGCAACTTCATGTTGTCAGAAATATCGGACACAGTGCCAGGTACTGGACAGACAATCTGATACAACAGAAGACTTGCATCAACGAGAAGAACATCTGGAGTCGGGGCATTCTCATGAGGGTAACTTATTCGCCTGACAAGACAGACTTGTCCCCTTTCCTTAAACTGTTAAATTCGTCAACAAGGCTGCTGGAACTGCACTGAGCTCGTACTGGAAGATATCCTTCAGTTCGATGTCTCGCTGTTGTCTGACTACAAGTAGTCATGTAAATATAGCTTCCACATTATACAGAGGCTTTCCCTTCTGGGTGAAAGATTTCTTCATATGCTGCAATACTTTCACTTGTTTCTCAATCTTTTTATGAAAGCCATCATGAAGTGTTGCTGCAAAGAGTCCTTGCTCATCTTCTCTCTAATAGTGACAGAGTTATGTACGTTGACCTCCGAAGGGGCAACCTGTGCACTGACAGTGTCATACAAATGGGATGAGTTTGTTTCTAGCAGATGAAAGTGGTTTTTCAGTTCTTCGTATACCTTATTCCTATCTTCTGCATCGAGCTGTCTCCTTTTCTTCACATTCTTCCTTATGTTTTGCCCCTGACTGCTTGCAATCCTCCTCAGGGTCTGCACAGTACATCTCATTGATAGTCACTGAGAGGTGCGAGCAACTACTTGCTCAGCATTCTTTGATATCCCTTTCAGGCCACCTGCACCTTTACCCTGTTTGATGTAAGTGTGCTTGCCATATTGGTCTACAGGAACTGGGTTGCTAAATGATGCCATACATGTGCTCCAACCAGAAACTCCTTCTTGGCGGCATCTGGAATGTTGCTTATTTCACGGAGTTGCCATGTGTTCCAGTTGGCATAGTTATGATGCCCTTTTGCAAAGTACTTTTCCATTTAAGCGAAACAGTGATGCTCAAAAAGATAGTTGCCTGCATGTCATGCCCTCACGAAACAGTGTGCTATCATGGTGGGGATGATGAAGCAATCCACCCTTAACTTTCCAGTTGGATGTCCCTTTGCCTCCTCCATGTATACAGCAATGTTTTGATCTGTCTTTCAGGAAATCATGCAACATAACTGCCACTACGAATCGAAAGGCACGAAGTGTTATCGACCATTTCTTGCTGTTGAGAACAATGGTCAAGTTTGCAAAGCCTGAGTGGAGCTGCACTTTGAGGCCACTTGCCTTCATAAGCACTCCAATACAACCCAATAACAACATCAGCGTGTGCATCATACCTAGTCTTAGAAGTATGCTTTTCCATCGATTTTGGACACTCCATTTTATGAGGGAAGCCACAATGTACAGCTGCATGTTAAAGGTGAGAAATGTGTATTTCACCCCAAAGCTTTTCAAAGCCTTGTCCACGAAGGCCATGGCTTGCTGCACTGTATCAGGGTGTGACAGAGGTAGATCCCGTAGTGGGCCAAATACAAACACTGTCCTCTATTTCTCTGCAGCAGCCTCTATCCTGTCCTCATGAGCATTGTATGCTGACCAGTCAACTGCTTCTAGATCAGTATGTAACTGGGAGTACCAGGCACCATCAGTGCTCTTTGCCCTTACTAAACTGATTGCAAGATGTTTCTTATCGAATGGTGACAGGACCTTGTCTGGAAGAATTGGTGGGGCTAATTTAGGTGGATCCTTGTAGTGCTCACATTGTTAATATTGGTCTGTTAGATGGAGAGTTGAACCCACAGACTTCTTTATTCAAGGGATCGTGAACAGCATCACTCCAGTATTTCCTGGCATCACTATGTCTGTTGGATGTTGTGTGAACTCTGCAACCATGAGTGCTCTTCTGCCCACTGGGGTTGCAAATCATCAGATCAAAGTTATCTCCCCAGCCAAAGATAGGCCCATGCTCATTTGTGAGGCCCATTTCTTGTTGTACACATCAACATCCTCTGAGACATATGATGCTGCTGAGTTCCTGAATCGCAAGACTTTGTCGTATGTGGTTAATAAACCATGCTTATATGGGGTTTTTATCAGCTCAGAACTGTGTTTGTGGTGTTTGTGATGTAGTTTCTTGTTTTATTGATGTGCTGTTGGGTACATTGTGCTAGTGTAAGAGATGGCTTTGTGACCTTTCCATCTGAGACTAAGACAGAGACGAGTCTTGAAAAATCTCACTTGTTTCCTTGACAGTAACTCGTCTTAGTTGCGAGGTTGAAGCACAGGGCCTCCTTACTATCGTATCCACAAACATCGTCAATGGACCTTAAATGTTTCACAAATTTCAGAAATTTTGATGAAATCTTCCTAAATCCAATGACGGTGTCACAACCTTCCATGTTTATAACTAATATCCTCACCGAAATATTTACACAGGTGAACCAACATCTGCTTTTTTTATAGCTATCCAGACCCTTCTACATATAATTGTAATTCAGCTACTGTCCAAGTCTGATGCATGTCAACTTTCATATGATCAATTGCATATTTCCATGCCTCATAAGCAATGGGTTTGCATGAGTCTGCATATACTGTACTCATAAGGATATGGCGAAATCCGTCATAGCAGCGAACACGGTACAACGCATCTTAAGCAGGTAAGTCTGTATGTACACAACACAGCCTTAAAGTAACCTCTCTGCCCCAACCATCCTGACATTGATCACAAATATCAGACAAAACCTGTTTGAATGTAGGCACCCCTTCCCCTCTCTCTCTCCCTCTCTCATTTTTTTTTTTCCCACATTGCTTTACTGGATTCCAACGATCTAAATGCTTTGGATGTTTTTGGAGACACTCCTTGCGACATATCATCAGTCTTTTCTGAACTCATAAGTCATCTTTACATGAGATTTCAAGACTCTGTCAGACTCAGATGTCCATGGCACCTTTTTCTTGTTCTTACTTTTTGGTTTCTAATTCCTAGATCCTGAAATAGAGGTAGAGTAAGATGACTAATGACAGTGAATTGTTGCCGTTTCACCGTGTGAATCTACTAACTTCTCCAATTCAAATTGAAGAGAATCATCTCTCTCCTTGCTTGAAGAAAGTATAGTCTTCATTCCAGGAAGCTTGCAATTACACCATATTTCTTTGCCATGACAGGGAGCAAAGATGCAGTGCTTTGTCATGATGAATCTGAAAATAAACAATCAATTCATTATTCATGAGCCAACACATTAATTACACAACTATAATTTGATTATACACGTCATGAATATTAGAAACATAGATACGAGGTTGGACACATGTTCAGTGAATTCTCTGGGGTCGAAAACATGGGTATAGACACCAAGATCTTACTGTATCTGTAAGTGTAGTTCAGTGGAAGATATGAGTTTTTGAATAATATGATAATTACATAAATTGACCAGAATGTACAAATGCCCAAAGAGGTGATGACTCGATTCCCAATACCTTTCACTCAGAAAGTGGTATCTGGCAACTGCCATGGCCTAGTTGTATTATGAATAATCCACACCGGAAAGAGCTATATTTAAGTAAACAGCTCCCAAAAAACAATATATAAGAGTTTTTACCGTGTATATCTCGCATTACGGAAGAGGAAACCATAATGTACTAAAGCTGAGGCTTAGCCCTACGAAAGAATGTGAAATGTGTGCCTTATCGCTCAATGGTTTCAGAGTTTAAATGCGGAGAAACCTTCGTAATACTTATTTTACATCCTAAATCAACAATACTGAAGGAAAAATTTCCATAAAATAAAACCTGCAGATAATGGTAATGCCGAAATCACAAGTGCCACCAAATCAGAAAAATAAACGTCTAAACATATGTTATTATCGACATTTCTCTATGCGGGATGATATTTAAGCTGGAAAACCCGCGAGCACTAGCCGCTAAACAAGATGGATCGTCAACAAGATACTACAGCTTGTCAGTGCAAACAGATTATTGCTCTTTATTTGCCAAATATTCCTGTGTTACTGTCAAGAAACAAATTAATCTGCCGGTATTCAGTTTAGTGAAACCAATGCATTTATTTGGAACAATTGGTCATTTTTATTCACACGATGATAATCCAACATGTAATGACATACAGTATGTAGGGCAATTTCATAAAGGAACTAAAGAGGGAGATGATAGTCAAAAGCAAGAGTGCGACAATGAAGATAACTTATGGCGAAAAGGAGTATAAAAAAAAAAAAAAAAAGGGGGGGGGGACGGGGGAATCATCACTAAGACCAATGCACATCCTCTCACGCCCACAGCATGATGATGACTGACAGTCCCTTACGTAAGGTCTGGCGTGCAGCGTTGCCAAAGGAAAATTTAAGAAATCCGCTAGATTGGTCTCAAAGGTGTTTAAAAATCCACTAGGCTGAGGGATATTTAAAAAAAGAAAAATGCTGGACGGGACTTTAAAAGAGTGCCAGATATAGGGAAAATATTTATTTTTTTTTTCCAGCTAGATTGCTTTTAAAATCTCTAAATTTTGCGGGAAAACTGCTACATTGGTAACACTGTTGGCATGAGATGTGATGACGAGTGGAAACGTGCCAGATGTCGCTTTTTATTTAATTGTTATTGACCTAAATAAAAATACAGTAAACTTAATATTTTTGCAAGATTTTTTTTTTTTTTTTTTTTTTTTTTTAACACCATAAGTAATGTTTGCAGGGCAGGCAATGACTGTTTCTGTCTCCTAACTCCCAAACATTTGAACCTATCAGACCCAGGGAGTTTTGTCCGAAACTTAAAGAAAGCAAGATATCACTTGTTTGGGCGATCATAATGATAACATCTCTGTGATTCTGAGTCTCTAGACCTCAATGATAATATTTACTGGAAATTACTGCGGTGGAAACAACATTTCTTGGTATCACTAGAGGGGGTATAAGGTCAGCAACTGGACTAAAAAGATCGTTCATTGGTAGGCCCAAGGTCCAATGAGAACAGGTCTGGTCATTTTGCCTCCCTGCGCATCATTGTGACAGCATGCGGTACCCTTCTCCAGTGCACATCTACGTCTGCATGTTGAACTACATCAACCCAAGGTCTAGTGAGATACTCTACAACATCTACCCACGGTGTAGATCCACGTCCGCACGTTGCGGTGTGATACATGCCTGCATTTTCTTCAAATGTCACTCATCGTTTTATAAAACTTTATAATCAACTTTAATTTTCTTTGATAACATTAAACTTTTAAAGCTAATTTTGACCTCTTTAGCTTCGAAATCATTCCATATTTAAACTGGCTGTTTATAATGCAAGCAGTTTGCAAATATAAATATATATGTTAAAATAAGAAGAGCAGTAGATATACCATGCTACTCAGTGTTGCATTAACCAATGAGCAGACGGGTGAACTGCTGACATTAATGTTATCTTTATGACCAGAAAGATTAATCCACCTTTATTTCAATTCTTCATGCATCGGGAAATGACATAAATGTGTATTTCCATTTTCCTTATTTTTATGTTGCGAGGATGTGCACCCATAAACTGCACAGCTCACCATAGCCTAATCTGGACCGAAAAGTAAGGGGAAACTGAGGAACTTGACCCATGCGGAGTCTAAATCCAACTGACCGCATTAACCCTATTGAAGTGGTGGGCTCGGGTACCACGTGACGTCATGCGTGGACTGGGCCCATTTTTAGCCAGAAATTATCTGGCCTTATAGATTATCTCACTTGATGTTGGGGAGGACATTCACTTTATGATTTGAGTGTGCCCTAATTCATAAGTTCAAGCAGTTATGGGATATTTTAAAAACTCTTACTTCGGAATATATTCTGTGCCCTACACCTCAGTATTCCTGTGTACTGCACTGATGCACACTGTTGATACTAAGGGATATAAACGGAGGATGTTGATGTGTAATACATAGAGTAAATTTCTAAGGAGAACGTGCCACTGAGAACACAACCCATTTTTACATTATTATTTTTACCTAGGATTGTTAAAATTGTTTGGTATTGGCATAAGCTTATTAAAAAAACAGTAAAGAGAATGAAAATAAAAGAATATGATCAGTGATCTAGTGGTGGATAGGGGTGCCCATCATTCACTCACTCAGTGTAGGGATGCCCTACGGTCTCTACACTGAGCAACAAGCCAAATGGTTTCCTGTACCCAGGAAACCATTTACTACACTGAATGGTAACCATATAACCGGGGTTTTTGGCCGGGCTAAGTGTACCCCAGATTCTCCTATCCAAAATCACTTAATCACGGCAGTTCTTTCAGAGAGCCTCAGAGGGTCCAATACCTACCCAGCGCCCCAACAAAATGAGCAGATTCGCATGGCCATGTGGAATGTGAGAGGTGTAAATGAGAAGAGCAAGAGGGTGGAAGTGGTGAATGTGTTCAAGAGTGTGAGATATGCTGTGATGGCAGTGTGTGAAATAAAGATGAAAGGGACTGGGAGGGTATGAACTGTGTAAGATCGGGCATGAACACGCAAGGAAGATGCAAGGAAGGAGTTGCTTTGTTGATGAATGAGGTATGGCAGAGTGGAATGAGAAATTACAAATGTGTCAGTTCAAGGGGAATGTATGTCAAGTTCATGTCTGAGAAGGTGAAAGTGGCGGTGATTGTAGCATATGCTCCGTGTGAGGACAGGAGTGAGAGAAAGAAAGGTTTTGGGATCAGTTGGATGAAGCAGTGGGAGAAATGCCCAGGAGCAATAAAGTGAACATAATGGGCGATATGAATGGAAGAGTAGGCACTGGTCCTGAGGATTACATAATGGGTTGTAATGGAGTACCAGGAGAAAATTATAATAGGATGTGACTGAAGGATATGTGTCAGGAAAGGAGGTTGTGCATTTGTATCTCGTATTTCAAACACAAAGATGCACGTAAATATGCTAGGTATAGAGGAAACAGGGATTGTGTTGAAAGGAGCCTGATTGATTAAGTGCTTGTAGACAGGGCGATGCTGTGAATGGTTGCTGATACGAGGGCCGTGAGAGGGCGATGCGGAGGACTGTGAGATCATACTTATGATTGTTGTATGCAAGATGAAGCTGAGAGGAGTGAGGTGGACCATGAAAGAGAGGAGCAGTCAGGGAGAAAGACTGAAAGTCGAGAAGCTGAGGATCAAAGAATGGCACATGAATACAGGACCAAAGTAGGGGAGGAGTTAGAATCAGTGAATTGGAATGAAATGGATCTGAACAGCCTGTGAAATGCATATAGGAATTGCTTAGCAAGAAATGCTAAAGCGGTGTACGGTGTGGCAAGAGCAACAACAAGGAAGAAAGGTACGGCATGGTGGGATGATTAGGTTAAGAGAGCAGTGGAGGAAAAGAGGAAGAAGGGGCTAGAGTGGTAACAGAACAGGGATTCAGTTGAAACAAGAACTGAATATATTGAGAACAAGAAGCACATAAAGTGACTAGTGGAGAGACTAGTGAAGGAAGTAAATGACGATCTAGGAAGAAAAATTAATGCAAACTACTCTAAAAAAGGAGGTTAATCTGGAAAGAGGTGCAGATATGTAGTAGTGAAAGTGGAAAGAAATGTGATGGTATGAAGGATGTGGGTGGTAGATTATTAATCCATGGGGATGAATTAAGGACCAGATGGAAAGAATTTTAAAAATCTGATGAATGAGAATAGAGAGAGCAGAGCGGCTGTAAACATGATTGGTTTGGAGGGTGTGCAGAGAAGGAATGCAATGCCAGGAGACGTGACACTCGCACAGGTGAAGAGCACTGTGAAAAGGCTGGAAAATGGGAAAGCAGCTTGGGTTGATGAGGTGCATGCAGAGATGCTTAAGTGCATTGGAGAGAGCGGAATGAAGTGCTTGTTGTGGATATGTAAGTCCCAGCAGAGTGGAAAAAGGTTGTGATTGTACCCCTGTACAAAAATAAAGGTGAGCGAAGTGAATGCAAGAATTATCGTGGCATAAGTTTATTGAGTGTGGTAGGCAAGGTATATGGAAGAATTATTATAAAATAAGAGAGATATCAGAAGTCCTAGTGGGTGATGAACAGGGTGGCTTTAGAAGCGGCAGAGGATGTGTGGATCAAATATTTGCAATGAGACGGATAACGGAGAAGGCTTGTGAGAAGGACCATAAGGTGTTTATGGCATTCATGGATCTGGAAAAAGCACATGACAAAGTGGACAGTGAAGCATTGTGGAAGGTTTTGCTCATGTACGGTGTAGATGGTAAGCTGCCGGGTGCCGTCATGAGTTTTTTATGATGGGAGTGAAGCGTGGCTCAATCGGTAGAGAGGTGGCCTGCAGTCCTAACGGACCCAGGTTCGAATCCCGGCTGGGGCAGGGAACAGTTTAAGGATTTGAATTTCATTAAATCAGGCTTTACTGATCTACCAGAAGACCCGCCGACATGTCGTAAAAATATCCCCGCTAATACCAATACACCAATCCTGTATGAGACAGCCCTAGCATGTATTCAATATGGACGGTGGGTGTTAGCGCCGAAGTGGTGACATGTAGAGGTGTATGGTATGTAGGAGGACTGCTGGGCCTTGATAGCAGGCTGTGAAGCCTATGCCCAGAGTCGGACACATAAAAAAAAAAAAATGTGCAAGTGTTAATGGGCATCTAAGTGAATGGTTCACGATCGGTGAGGGCGTGCGACAAGGTTGTGTGATGTCCCCATGGTTGTTCAATATATATATGGATGGGGTGATGGGAGAAGTAAAAACACGAGTAATAGGGAGATGGATGGCGTTGGTAATGAACGGTGATGGATAGAATATCTTAGATTTGTTGTATGCTGATGATGCAGTACTACATGCAAATACAAGACAAGAACATGGTAGACTAGTGCAGAGTTTTGCTGATGTCTGTGAGCGTCGTGCCTTGAGAGTAAATGTAGAAAACAGTAAAGTGATGGTTACTGAGTGAGAAGGTGACTCCCAGTGAAATGTTACAGTGAATGAAGAGAGACTGGAATTAGTGAGTGTTCAAGTACCTGGGTACAGTGATAGGAAAGAAAGGAAAATATGCAAAAGAAGTGGAAAGTAGAGTGACACAAGAAAGGAAAGTAGCTGATGCAATGAAGACCTTGATGAGAAACAGGGGCTTGGGTGCTGCAGCTGCATTTGGCTTACATGACGGAGTGTTAGTGCCAATTTTAACATATGGATGAGAGACTATAGTGCTACATGAAAATGAGAATTCAGGAGTGAGATCAGTGGAGATGGAACTGCTGAGGAATGTATGTGGAATACAAAGAGTGGATAGGATACGAAATAATGTGATTCGTGAAAGATGTGGAGTGAGGAAGTCTGTGGACACCAGAATCGAAGAGAGTACTGAGATGGTATGGTCATGTGGAGAGAATGGATAACAATAGAGTGGTGAACTAAGTATATCTCAGCGAATTTGAAGGAGGGAGGAGGTGAGGTAGGCCAAGGAGAAGGTAAAGAGATATGGTAGATGAGTGTGTGAGGAAGAGAGGTTTGGAAGTCGGTGAGGCTAGGAAACTGACAAGAGATCTAACTGGCTGGATGAATATTGTGAGGAGAACTGCATGATCAGGGATTTGGCACCCCCTTTTAGCGTGACAGTGTCCGGATTGACTCTATCGGATACATTTATGTGAAGATAGAACGTGGTGAATGTTTTTTGCGTATCCGATAGAGCCAGGATTCCGGAAGCATGAATGATGAGTGAATGAAAGAGTGGCCCATTGGATAGGGCAAATAAGGGTTGTCTGCACATTGCTACTCCTCACTTTGCCCTAGGGAAGGAAAGGAGGTCCAGATGATGATGATCATGATGATCTGCGTTGTTCATAAAGTGAAAAATTGCCCAGGAGTAAGACTTTCATGTTACGATAAAACAGTGAAAGACTTCAAAGGACTGGATGAAAGTAATACAGAAAAGGCGTTAGTATCATAAACAGGACTATAATTACTCTCTCTCTCTGTCTCTGTCTCTGTCTCTGTCTGTCTCTCTCTCTCTCTCTCTCTCTCTCTCTCTCTCTCTCTCTCGCCGCCAACATTTCCGCTCTCCATCAGTCGCTATCCTTATCTCACTCTTTCTCTCTCCTCTGCTGACTCACAAGCTGGCTCCACTCCAGCCGTATATTCAACTTACTCTCACTCCCGCCTCTTCTCTTTCACTCATCGTCTCTTTCACTTAGCCTCTTACAGTCTAAGCCTGCCAGTAAACACCGTCAACCTCTGCGAAATACTGAAATCAAAACCTGACTAGCGTAGCATTTACATTACGTTTACTAAATTCCTCTGACTGCCTAAAACTGAAGAGAATGGCTGTATACACCACCAAACTTAACACCTTTACGTTTTTCAGCGCTACCAAGAAAACATCATGCTAACCTCTGCAGAATCTAAAATCGGAACCATTGCCAGAAAACATTTCAACAGTACTAAATTCCTTTGGCACAGCAAAAGGAGAAGAGGAGGGGGAGAAGGAGGGAGAATCATAATAATAATGATTCTTTTTTTTTTTATGTGAGGAAGAAGGAACCAAAGGCAATGAGCCCGCAAAACTGTTCCAAGAGAAAAACAAAATACAAGAGAGAGCCAAATTCAAGAATCATTCATTTCGAGATGCCTGGACACACTGCGTTTGAAAGACTGGAGATCATAGGAAGCAGGAAATACAGACAGAGGGAGACAGTTCCAGAGTTGATGATACTAGTAATAATAGTAGTAATAATAATAATAATCCATCCATCCATCCATCATCCACTCCTACATTACCCCATGAGGAGCGTAGGAGCCCGGGGCCAGGCAGTTGGTCTCGACATTTAAGATGAGAGTGACCAGCCTCACTCATCCCTGAGTGGCATTACATGAGCAATCAACCCCAACCATTCCTTGGATATAAACCTTCACCGGCTCAATCCGACTGGAGCGCAATAATTACCCATTCAACCACCAGGTGCCAAAGTTTGGCTATATAGTTACCACCCAGCGTAGTAAATAGTTTCCTGGTGTACAGGAAACCATTTGGCTTGTCACTCAGTGTAGAGTCACCCACAGGCAGAAGGAAAAGGAAAGAATGAAGGAAAGAAAGACAAAAGTGGGAGTGTAAAGTCACCCGTAGCCAGAAGGACAAGGAAAGAATGAAGGAAAGAACAGAAGAGGATGGAAGGAAAGAAGGATGGAAGAGAGGAAAGGGCAGACACCCTAGAGCAGCACTACATCAAGTGAGTGGATGGTGAGCGCCCCCACCTACCACAATAATAATAATAATAATAATAATGATAATAATAATAATAATAATAATAATAAAAATAATAATAATAAAATAATAATAATGAATAGAAGAAGAAGAAGAAGAAACAGAAAAAGAAAAAGAACAAGAAAAGGAAGCAGAAGAAGAAGAAGAAGAGGAGGGGGGGGAGGAGGAAGATTATGAGTCCTATAAAGTAGCATAAAATAAGCGCTGGGGAGGAACGCCTTCACTGGTGGCATTGCTTTAAAATTTTACACAAGTCATTGAACTCCCTATCCCCCAAAAGTAGAATTGTTGACCATAGAAGGAGGAAAACTAGAGCCGGCAGTTCACTGAATTCACACCTGAATAAGCCTGGGTCCACAACACCACCACCACCACCACCACCACCAGCAACAACAACAACAACAGGAACAACAACAACAACAACAACAGCAAGAAAGCAAGCAACCTATAAGCCTAGGCATCCATCTCATATTACGGGAAATACATAGGTCCAAACTCATGTCACGTTTCCTATTAATTTCTCAATCTATCTGTCTATTATCAGATGCCTTAATCCCGTAAGGGGTGGCCACAAACAAATCGCCTCCATGTCGCCCTGTCCCCCGCCATTTCACCGCCCTGCTCCCAGCTAACACCCCCCTCTCTCATATACCTTTCCACTCCATTTTTCCATCTCATCATTGACATCTCCCTCCCTCTTCCCCCTCCACCTCACTCATATACACTCTCCTCGTCAGTTTCTCACTCTCCATCCACTCCCCATGGCCAAACGACCTCAGTGTGTTTCTCTTAACGCTTCCTATCACATCCACATCCACATCACAATGCTCCTTCACTTCCTCATTTGTCAATCTGTCTCTCTATGTGACTCCACATGCTCCTCTCAATTAACTCTTTCCACTGCTCTCACTCTTGACTTCCGTCCCTCCAACAACGTCCAAGCATCACTTCCATACTTTAGAGCTGATATCACAATACTGGCATATAGTAACTTTTTAATTTCCATGTTGACTTCCCTGTTTCTTATCACTGCTTTCAAGGAACCAGCAACCCTTCTTCCTTGCTGTACCCTTTCAAGCACTTCACCCTCTAAACTTCCATCCTTACTCATCACACTACCCGAGTACTTAAACACACTCACATAATCCATTTCCTCCTCACCCAACCTCACTGTACATCCAATGACTTCATTTCTCTCAAAGTCCATAACTTTACTCGTCCCTACATTCAACTTTTCATTCCGTTTCTTACACACTCACCCAAACTCATCCACCAAGCCTTGCAGCTCCCCTTCATTTTCATTTAACAATATAGTATCATCTGCAAGAAACAGTACTGGGAGTTTCCTAACACTGCCCTCTCTCATTAGGGCAGCTCGAACATCCACTGTCCTTCTTTGTATCACTTTTATAACCCCATCCATATACAGATTGAACAACCATGGGGACATGACACATACCTGTTTCAATCCAACTTTCAAATAGAAGAATTTACTCAGTTCACTATCCATATACACTGCAGCCTTCGCACTTTCATACATACTCTCCACGGTATTCAACAATTTCCCATCTACTCCATATATTCTTAATACTTTCCACAATCCTTGTCTATCCGCCCTGTGATATGCTTTCTCCAGTTCCAAGAAGGCCACATACAACTTCTTTCCCTTTTCGAGAAACTTTTCCACTAAAGATCTAAGAATGAATATCTGATCTACACAACCTCTTCCCTTCCTAAAACCTCTCTTTTCTTCTCCATCTAATTCCTCTGTTATTTCCTTAACTCTGTCAATAAGTATCCTACCATATCTATCTATCTATCTATATACCTAGGCTGCTTTCCCCAAGGAAAGGGGAAGACAAATCCCTCTATGATTACCATATACTTCTTTTTCACCTTTTTCCTTTGTATAGGGGAATAATTATACCAGACTTCCAATCCTCTGGGACTCTACCTTCCTCCCAGGCCAATCTGCACATCTTCCACATCCATTCTACTACTATCTCTCCCCCATGTTCCAGCATTTCACCACACACTCTATCCATTCCTGGGGCTTTCCCTATTTTAACTTTCTTCATTGCTGCCACAACATCCTCCCTACTGACTTCTTCCTCTCTTCTTTCATCCCTCCGTCTCCCAGCCATTCCCTAGCCACTTACACTCACGTTGCTTTTATCTCTGTGTTCAACAATTCTTTAAGTGTCCTCTCCATCTGCTCACTTTTTCTCCCTTCTAATATACTATAGACCTAGCCGTGTTTTTGTGTATGTGTGTGTGTGTGTGTGTGTGTGTGTGTGTGTGTGTGTGTGTGTGTGTGTGTGTGTGTGTGTGTATTTTGGGCAGCCGAAACTACACATTCAAATCGCACCAAAATTTACACGAAAATGGCAAAATATTCCTGATGTGAAAAAACTTGGTCCCATCATGATTGAAAAACTTTTACTATATTTAATGAGCAATCACATTTTGACCAAAATACACTGCTCTCGGCACCTGGCCTAGGATCTCCATAGAATTTTTTGCCCACAGCTATAACTAAAACATATAATAGCAGCATGAGAGCCCTCCGCTGGAGCAAGTGCGAGGGGCCCGAAGGGCCCACGAGCACTTGTCTCTACTAGTAATCTACCATTTTTATCTTTCACTCCCCAGCTAACTTTTTTGGCACTCTGTCTAACTCTCTTCACCTCTGTCCAGAACATTTTCATACATTCCTTCCACTCAATCGGTAGAGAGTTGGCTTGCAGTCCTGATGGACCCGGGTTCAAATCCCGCTGAGGCAGGGAACAGTTTAAGGATTTGAATTTCTGAAAAATCAGACTTTACTGATCTACCAGAAGGCCCGCCGACATGTCGTAAAAATACCCCCGCTAATACCAATACACCAGTCCTGTATGAGACAGCCCTAGCATGTATTCAGTATGGACGGTGGGTGTTAGTGCCGAAGTGGTGACATGTAGAGGTGTGCGGTACGTAGGAGGACTACTGGGCCTTGAAAGCAGGCTGTGAAGCCTATGTCCAGAGTCGGACACATAAAAAAAAAAAAAAAAAAAAAAAACTTTACACTCAAATTCCTTCCAAATTCCTCATCCACTCTCTTCTTACTCTCTGTTCCAAATCTTTTCACCTCTCTCTTCCTCTCTGCATATAACTCTCTCTTCTGTCGCTGAACTTCTTCCACACCTTTGCATCTCATCGACTCACTATATGCTTTCTTCTTTTGTGCCACAGCCCGTCTCATCTCTTAATTCCACCATGCTGTTCCCTGCACCCCCTTTCGTCTTCTCTTCAACCCACACAGCACCTCACACACCTTCCTCATCCCCCATCTGCTCCAATCCAATTTTGCCCAATCACTCCTCCATTTCCCTCTTATATTGTGGCTTTTTTCCATCCTCTTGCAACCCTTCTGCTCTTCTTGCATGAACTACATCTTCCCATCCTTCCCTTCTTCTATTTCTCCATTGGTGGTGGCCAGAAAGTCCACTCCCTCAACCTCTATATACTCCTGCATCCGTTACACACCTTCTCATCCTTTTATCCACACACACATAATTAACCATTTCCTTCCTTTCATTCATTCACCACCCACCCTTCTCATCACTCGCCACATATACCTATGGATCTTTTTGTGCATGAAGAGGGTGTTGGCTATCACGAACCCCCTCCCAGCACAAATGTCCACTAAAGCACTGCCATTCTCATCCATCTCTGCAGGCACACCCCACTCGCCAACTACCCCATCCACCTTCACATTCCCTACTTTTCCATTCATATCTCCAGTCAAAAACACTCTCTCATTCCTTTCAAACTTTTCCATGCGCGCTTCCACATTTGACCAGAACCCTTCTGTCACTCTGCTTGCACGATCTTGTGTTGGCGCATACACACACACAATCTCCCACATTCGTAGTCCAACTTTCAATCTTACCCACACAATCCTCAAGCCAACCGATCCATACTTTCTTATATTCTTCTTCCATCTTTTACTCACAACAATACACACTCCTTCTCTTGCCATCTCATTCTCACTCCCACGCATATACCCCATCCATATTCACATTCTCTCATTTTCACTACCCCAGTTAGTTTCAGTTAATCCACATACATCCACTCTTGCACCCTCAAGCACCTGGGCAATTTCTCTTTCCTTCATCTAATTATTTGCTCCCCGTACATTCCAAGTAGGTATCTGTACCATGCCCTTTGTTCGGTCCTTAGTCGTCACCTTTTGGTCAGTCCTGGTCCGAGGCTTCCTGTTCGTATTTTTAGTTAGTTGCTTCCTGGTGAGGGGCACTAACCCTCCTCCAACACACTTATTGTCAAGTAGGGAACACGTGTTGGTTGGTTATAAGGTTACCACCCAGCGTTGTAAATGCTTTCCTGGTTTACAGGAAATAATTTACAGTAGCTTGCCACTCAATGTAGAGCTACCTTAAAAACAGAGTACCACTACACCAAGTGGGTGGATGATAGGCGCCCCCACACTCGCTGAAATATATATACTATAGAGGCGAGAGTGTTTTTTTTTCTTGTGTGTGTGTGTGTGTGTGTGTGTGTGTGTGTGGGTGTGTGTGTGTGTGTGTGTGTTGTCGAGGACTTTTTCACTAGGTCGAGAAAGGGGATTAAAATGTAAACGTGGAAAGGAAAAGAGAGAGGAGAGGAGAGGAGGTATGTGTGGAAAGGAAAAGGTAAGATGAGAGAGAGAGAGAGAGAGAGAGAGAGAGAGAGAGAGAGAGAGAGAGACAGGCAGACAGACAGACAGACAGAGAGAGAGTTTGACCTATTTCACTGTATATCTCGTTAAATAATCATTCTCCTGAGACTGCTATTTCCTGCTATTTCTGAATTCTTTCCTCCCTATTTATAGCAAGGGTATGGAGGAAGAAGAGGAGGAGGAGAAGGAGGAGGAGGAGGAAGAGGAGATGGAAGAGGAGGAGAAGGAGGAGGAGGAGATGGAAGAGGAGGAGAAGGAGGAGCAATAGAAACCGGAGGTTATTACATATTTCAAAGCTTTCAAAGGGGGGATTAGATTTTTTGCTTATCAACTACACGAGGGCAAAAGCAGATAACATACACGAACTGAGTCCGCATCTTCCCTTAGAAAACAACATGAATTAGTCAGTTTACACCCAGGTCCTTAATTTTAATGCGGGATGATAAGAGAAAAAATGAGTCAGCCAGACTGATTGGCATAAGAATTAGACTTGGTCTCTTTCAGCTGCGACTTTGATCTGCCAACCACTGCACCACCGACTCCCCCATTCCGAAAACGTGTAACTGTTATATTCTGAGCGGGTGGGTTTAGCCAGAGTAAAATCTGAGATGCTCCGAATGTCAAACGAATGTGACATCAAACCCAGACGTGAGAGTTTTACATCTATCAGTGGTTGTAGTTGGTTATATACACAAGGCTTAACAGAGAGAGAGAGAGAGAGAGAGAGAGAGAGAGAGAGAGAGAGAGAGAGAGAGTAAGAATCTGAATGCCAAGTGGCCTCAAGGCAGGAATGAAAGAGGGATGAGAAATTATGGTAGAGGGGAAGGAAATGGTGGAGAGATGGAGAGAAAGTGACGAGATGGAAAGAAAGTGGAGATGGAGAAAAAGTGCAGAGATGGAGAGAAAGTTGATAGATGAAGAGAAAGTGGAGACATGATGAGAAAGTAGAGAGATGGAGGGATAGACTAGAGGTGGGGGAAAACTGGAGACAAGAGAAAGACGGAAGGAGGGGAGTAGGGAGGGAAAGGGAGACAGAATATAACAGTAAATGAGAAACAGCAGAGGAGAGAAGGAGACAAGAGGACATGGATAATGAACAGAAGAATGGAGAGAATGTGGGAAGAAAATGAGAAACTAGTGAAGGAAAGGACATGTGGAGACAAGGAAAATGGCGGTGGAAAATGATTCAGAGAGAGAGTTCTGCAAGTCCTTAGCCAATTCCACTAAGTTCTCTCTCCGTTCTGCATCGTCTGACATCGTCTCTCTCTCTCTCTCTCTCTCTCTCTCTCTCTCTCTCTCTCTCTCTCTCTCCCTGCTCGCCAGCCAACATTCCTACTGTCCATCAGTCGCTATCCTTATCTCAGCCTCTCCTCTGCTGCCTCACGAACTTTCTCCATTCCAGCTGTACTGTATATTCAACTCACGCCCGTTCCCTCCTCTTCTCTTTCACTCACCCTGCCTTTCACTTAGTCTCTTACAGCCTAAGTTTGCCAGGAAACAGCGTCAACCTCTGCGAAATATTGAAATCAAAACCTGACCAGCGTATCATTTACATTACGTATGCTAAATTCCTCTGACTGACATAAACAGAAGCGAATTGCTGTCTACACAACTAAACAGAACTTTTACGTTCTTCAGAACTACTAAGAAAACAACATGCTAATCTCAGCCGAATACTGAAATTGAAACTCCCAACAGAAAATTTTAAGAGTGGTAAATACCTCTTGCGTAACAAAAGAAGAGGAAATGAAACAGGAAGAGGAAGAGGAAGAGGAAGGAGAAGGAAAGGAAGAGGTTAAATAAGAAAAAAACGGAGAGGAAGGGGAAGTAGAAAAAAAAAAAAATTATAATAATAGCAATAATAATTAATAATAATAATAATAATAATAATAATAATGAATAGCAGAGAAGAAGAAGGAGCAAGAATCCTCTCAATTAGCAAGAAAATAAAGGTTTGAGAGGTACGCCGTCACGTGGTGGCCTTCCCTTTAAGGTTATGGAAATGTCCATCAGCTCCCTATCCCTTAAAAAGAGGATGGTGGACTACATGAGAGAAACTCGAGCCTACTGTACAGTCCACAGAGTTCACGTCTAAATAAACTTGGGGTCACAACAACAACAAAAACATAAAAGCAAGAGATCTAAGCGGCTTACCATGTCATATTACGTGAAACACAGTTGTCGAAACCCAAGCCATGAATCTTACTAATCTCTCACAGGAAAATATATATATATATATATATATATATATATATATATATATATATATATATATATATATATATATATATTAGAGGGAAGTTTGTGTGTGCGCGCGAGCGTGCGAGTGTGTATATGTGCGTCGAGCGGTTCCGTTATAAACCACTGCTACACATTTTAATACAGCCTATAGTAATGATATTTTTAAAGTATACTGTTTCACGATACTGGATATTCTTTCTATTTGTAGGTATCATACCTACAAAGGGATATGACAGCAGAGAGAGTAGATCGTTTAAACAGATATAACAATAATATAATGCTTTGTTTTAATTCCATATGACATTTTCGGTAAATAAACGCTTCACTTTTAGCAGTAGAAGCACCTTACCAAATCAGTTCTTCTTCCTGTTTGTCTGTTATATTTTTCTGATTATTTCTGGGGTGGCATATAAACCTTTCTTGTTAAATTTGTTTCCCAATTGTATTTAGCTGTTTTTTTCTGAGACGACTCTTGTTTGATTCATCAGCGTAATGGCGAAAGGGCCTGTCCTATGTGTATGACATAACCTAGGTGTAAAGTAACCTAACCTTGCTTAACTCAACCTAATAATTTAACATAACCTAACCTCCAGTTGGGAAATTGGGAAATGAAATCCACCATTGAGTACGTTGATTAGTTTTTTCAGTTATGCCGGAAACAAAGAATCGTAGGTACTGTTTAAGGAACGTGACGATAATACCAAGGTGAAAATTTTCTAGTTGGGAAACTGGGAAATGAAATCCGTCTTTGAGTACTTTTCTTTTTTTTTATTACAATGGAAACAAGCAATCGTAGGTTCTGCCTAAGGAGCGTGACGATAATAGCAGGGGAAACAAAATTTCAGCAGGAAAAGGTAATTTATCACCCTAAAAATGATCAAAAAATAAGGAAAACAAGCCGGTAGGCGATGATGGTCAGCTCTAAGCGGACCAAGCTTTGGCCCAGCCGAGGTACAAATTATACATGGTGATGCCAGCGACCGAAAGTGAGTTTCGACACTAAAAGTCATTTCTATATGGAGGTACTCCAGTGCAACATTACACCCAAGAATCATGTCCCTGGCTGAGTAATCTTCGGAGCCTTAGCATTTCACGGGAACAAGGATGTTTTTTAGTGCTTTTCATATTTTCTGCACTTGATGACCTTTGACCCCTGACCTGGCGGATAAAAGTCATGCATGTACGGAGCACACTTTTACAGTAGTATTTATTAACTTCTATAAACATGCAAAGTTTCCTTTGATTCCATCCACCCACTGTGGAGCTAGGAAACTTGAAATTCACAGAATGACCCACTAGAGGTACAACTTCTAGGTAGCGCTGCCAGCGACCAGAAGTGAGCCTTAGCATTTTGCACGAGCATAGTCGCGATTATAGTTATTTTCATCGTTTTCCCATTTGCTCACCTTTGACCCCTGACCTGATCAATGTAGCAGATAGGTATATGATAGAAAGTTGTAGTACTAGTCAATGTATATAAACATGCAAACTTTCATTCAATTTCATCAAGCCACTAGGGAACCAGGGGGGCATTTTTGAAAACCAGTACTGGATGTTAGGGATGCTGAGGCTAATCTTCGCTGGGTTGCCACGCGGAAGCTGTTCAAGAGAGGGAAAAAATGGATGTCACACTTCCGATAGAGAATGATCTCAGAATTACGTCTTAAAAAGTCAGAGCTTTCTACGCACAGTTGTAATGCATTTACAGCTCAAAACGTGAAGAGAACTAAAAAAAAGCGGTTTTTCGGCCGTTGCTAGCCAACGACTGGTTGCCTAGCAACCAAAACTTTGTGGACACAACTAGATCATAGGCTGGTCATTGTTTCCAGGTGTGGTTGGATTCGATTCATACTGAAGGGTAGAAGTGTCTGCCACAATTATGCAAGAAACCAAGCAACGTGACTAACAATAATGGCAGCAAGAAAAACACCAAGCAAGAAAACGCAAAACAATAAGGGCAGAACGAGCTGGCCAACAAACTGGAGGAATATGAACTGAATTGGCAAGGCCTTTCTGCTGATGCAAGCATGGCGTACACTTACCACCTTTTTAACTCACTTTCACAGCCTCTAGTATCAATTATGATTTTCGCCGAAATTACTTTTCATATTTTCGTTACTGTATATTAATTTATTTTACTCATATTTTATTATTGTATCTTTACTTAATATCTTTATTATGTTATTTTACTCTATTCTTGCAAATTTTGTGGGAATTATACTGCCTTCACTCTAATTCGACATAAAATTTCCATCTGCCTAGCTTGAATACCGAAATATAATAATGTGATATAACAATGTATTACTAGAATATGATGCTAGTCAAGAATAAGTGCTGTGGACAGGTGTAGAGCTATACTACTGTCCTATTCTGCCACTGTGCCATGCAAAATATACTTCAACAGAATGAAAATCTGATCCAGGTTCAGATGAAAGGTCTATAGTATATCCCAGCTCATCTGAACACCAACCCGATGTACTGCAGGCCAGGTTTCCCTTCTTCCGCAGTCCACTATCCTCCTTTCGAGGAAAAGAGAGAGAGAGAGAGAGAGAGAAAAAAAAAAAATTATCTATTTTGATACACACGCTGTTGATTTTATTTCCATGTTCTTTTCTGCCGCTACACAAAGGATGATACCTATTACGTAACTCACCCTCTCCTCGTCCCCTGAACTGCCACGGCCGCCATTTTGTATCCAGCTTCTCCTTTCCTATCCCGAGTCGAATTCCGGGCTATCCCCCCTCCCGACGCACCCATCCAGTGGGCCACAAATTCAGTGTGATATCTGGACAACTTTCTCTCTCTCTCTCTCTCTCTCTCTCTCTCTCTCTCTCTCTCTCTCTCTCTCTCTCTCTCACCAGAAAAAGCAACCACCAACAAAAAGGCACTGGCTACATCCTTGCTTGTGTTATGTCTCATCCAACAAAAAACGAGAAAAAAGAAAAAACAAGATCAAACATCTTGTACCAAAAATATCTTACGCGCTGGAGAGTGAGAGGAAGAGGATTTTGTGTCTTCCTCTTCCCTTTCTTCTTCCTCTTCTCCTTCCCCTCCTCCTCCTCCTCATCATCATCATCATCATCATCATCATCATCATTACCCTCCTCTTCCCTCTCTAAACCTTCCCCTGCTGAGAGAGAGAGAGAGAGAGAGAGAGAGAGTACTGCATGTCCTTAAACAGCTCTCCCCCTCACTGCACTCTATCCTGTCTGTCTGTATGTCTGTCACACACACACACACACACACACACACACACACACACACACACACACACACACACACACACACACACACACACAGTCAAGCATAGTTTGCAACACATTTACGGTCCAATCGTGGAACTTGATGAGACATTTCAATCAACACGGAATATACCACAGCCTGATCTTTTTTTTTTTTTTTTTTTTTTTTGACTCTGGCAATCCTCTTTCAAATCCATGTAGATAGTTGTGCTCCTCTATCCTTCTTCCCTCTATCTCTACCCTTTCTATTCTCCTCTGCCCTCTCACTCATCTCTCCTCTCTATTCTTCTCTTCTTCCCACTCACTCCTCTCTCCTCGCCACCTCACCTCCCTTCTTCCTTCCCTCTCTCCCATCTCCTTTCCATTTCCTCCTTCTCCACTCTATCTTCTTTCTCTCTCCTCTCCTCTCTTTCCCTCCATCTCCACCCACTCCATCCTACCTTCTCTACTCCCCTCTCACTGCTCTCCTCTCTCCTCGTCACCTCTCCTTTCCTTGGGAGTATCCGGAATACTCCCAAGGATCAAGGCAGAGAATAGCTTTTATGATAAGGCCTCCAGCACAAATAACCGTCTGAAATCTCTCTGCACGCAAGGAGTCGACAAGGAGTGGACAACTTATCTTGTCATCCATCCATCATCCAATCCTACACTGCTCCACCAGGAGCGTCCGAGCCCGGGACTAGGCAGTTGGTCCCGACATTTAAGATGAGAGTGACCAGCTTCACTCATCCCTGAATAGCATTACATGAGCAATCAACCCCAACCACTCCTTGGATATAAACTTTCACTGGCTCAATCCGACTGGAGCGCAATAATGACCCACTAAACCACCGGGCGCCAACATTTGGTTATATGGTTACCACCCAGCATTGTAAATGGTTTCCTGGTGTACAGAAACCATTTGGCTTGTCACTCAGTGTAGTCACACACAAGCAGAAGGAAGAGGAAAGAAAGACAGAAGAGGAAGTGTAAAGTCACCCGTAGGCAGAAGGACGGGGAAAGAATGAAGGAAAGAAAGACAGAAGAGGATGGATGGAAAGAAGGATGGAGGAGAGGAAAAGGCAGACACCCGACAGCAGCACTACATCGAGTGAGTGGATGGTGAGCGTCCCCACCTACCACATACAGTTAGCTTGTAAATACATGTAATTATTTGGTAAGTTCCATTGACTTACTGTCTGGCATTAGATGACGTGACTAGAGGATGAGAAGCCTCACATGAAAAGCAGATGTGGGTTTAATATATTTACATAGGTAAAGAGAATATTTGGGTTGAATTTAGTTTCATTAAAACTAAGAATAATTAGATTCGCCCTGTATATACCATGATGTAATCTAACTGTACATAGCATTGTAATTAAATAATAGTTGGCACCTCTACAATTTTATGGGGGAGATAGAGGCCCACCATTGGCACGCACTCAGCTCCTAGGTTTCGTCAAGCTATTATGTTGTATATACACACCTCAAGGACGCTTGGATGCCCAGGCAATTGATCTAAAGTCAGGCTCGTCATCATCTGCTGTCTGACTCTTTCTAGCTAAGTAACCTTTACGAACTGGCCAATTCAATGGAGGATTAGCTAGGAGATAGAAGAGTAATAATTAGGTGAGTTAAAGTACCAGTTACGGTACACTTAAACCTAAGAGACTTATGTGCATTGACTTAAGGACAAATTTTTGGTGCCTCGAGTGAGGATCTACGATTTGTTTACCAGAAAGTTCTTACATTTTTGGCGTCAAGTGAGGATACCGACTTGTATAAAGTCAAAATTTCTGACATTTTTGGTACCCCCAGTGAGTGAGGAGAGCAGATGTGTACCGAAGCACTGAATGTCTTTAAAGTTGCTTTTGTTGGGCATAGCCTACTACCATGTTCGGTTGAAGTGGATGACGTGGAAATACGTATATACTGAACTCCGGGTGGAAGGGCAAGTTCCCTCTCCGACGATGAAATGATGAATGCCGTATTAGATCGGAAGCAAACTTGGACATCTTTTGGGATCAGTTCAAATACTTAGTTCATGATAGAACCGGTCTCCCAAAGGTGAGCAAACTCACATATCTCTTAGGACAGGTCAAATGAACACCTTATCAGCTGATAAAGAAATTGCCAGTAGTAGAAAATGATTATGAGGTGGCCTTGTATTACCCCTAAACAAAACTATGAAGACAGGGAGCAAGTTATTACTCAATTACTGAAGGCACTAACTGAATTACCCATACCTAAAAACGATTTTGATTCCTTGCAAAAATTTAGAATTGCAATAAGTTTTAATTCAAAGGCCTTAGGTACTTACGAAGATATTAAGGCTTCAGACTAGGTGCTTTCAAGAACTGTGTCCTTAAAGCTTCTACCAAAAACCAAGGATGCTTTGTATGGTAGGTACCAAAAGGATAATTCCTCCTGCGAAGAGATTGAGGAAGGCTTGATGTAACTCTATAAACATTTGCAAGGAACAGTAAAACCTACTGAGATTAAACAGAAGACTGAAATAAAGAACAAACCCACTAACCAACTGGTTAGGAAACTTAGGTCAGAGATGACTATGTGCCTAAGGAAGAGATAGGTACTTTCCTTAGTTCCTTAAAGGCTTAGGATAAAAGTATTGAACACAAGGAATAGACAAGCTGATGAAATTAAGGAAGTAAAACCTTCCATGGTAAAGGACAGGAAAGTTTGTGCATTTTATGGTGAACAACATTCCAGTGCATCTTGTCTACATTACCCTGATTATGCTTCTAGAGTAGGAAAGCTTCAGGAACTGGGGTGTTGTATAATCTGTATGAATTTCGAACATACTTCCGCGACTGTAAGACCATTGTGAATCTTTGTTTTAAATGCAAAAGGGATCATCAACATAGTGCTTTATGCCCAAGGATGAAAAATGAGATTCCTAAACCTGCAACTGTCAATACGACAATTGCAAGGGAGACTGCTCCAATAGTTGTGGCAGCTGCAGTTCCAATAGCAGATGTGAAGGTATTGACTGAGAATAGAAACCTATTAGCATGTACCCTTTTTTAATATGGGTGCTCAGAAAACCTTCATTTCTGCAGACATTGTGAGGAAATTAAAGTTACCTATTATTGGCGAGGTAAATCTAGCCATTACGAGATTCTTAACAACTAAGAAAGCTCAGTCTTTTGATAAGTTAAACCTGTAATACAATTAGGCAGATATAAATGCCGTATAACAGCAGCTGTACTGGATAGTATGGAGACAAGTATATATATAAAAGGACTGAAGGAAACCTCTGATCATCTACAAAGCTCAGGGATAAAGTTGGCTAAACGGAATGTAGAATCAGATACTGTGGGTCCCATAATAATGATAACTGGTTCTGATTACTGTAGGAGATGCCTACATGGGACTTTCAAGAAGAATAAGGTATAGTTGTTCAAGAGTCCAGGAGGTAATCTTATTATGGGTCAGTTGCCTTTTTCAAAACAAGTTAAAGGAGAGGCCAAACTAGTAGATTCAGTCTTTGTTACCCCCACACAGTCATTGATGGTAGCTAGAATAGATGCAGAACACTACTCAGACAAATGACATGCTGAATGAAAATATTGAATCTGTACACAAATTATGGGACCTAGACAGTGTAGGAATACACTCTGAGGAACCAACCCCTGAAGATAACTTTGGATTTGTATAACCGGTCTGTTGAATTTAAAGATGGACAGTATTGGGTAGGATTACCATGGAAACTAAACCATTCGGAGTTACCAACAAATTACCAAGCAGCTACGGCTCAGTTAAATTCTCTTCTAAGAAAGTTGAGAGATAAGCCAGAACATCTAACCATATATGATAATATTATAAAAGATCAATTGAAGAATAAATTTATAGAAGAGGTAGAATTCCCTGTTAACCATAAGGAGGGACATTATTTGCCACATCATGGTGTAAGCAAGGATTCAGTAACTACTCCCATAAGGATAGTTTTCAATTGTAGTAGTCTATCTGTCTATTGCCAGACGCCTCAATCCCGTTTGGGGTGGCCACAAACAAATCGCCTCCAAGTCGCCCTGTCCCCCGCCATTTCACTGCCCTGCTCCCAACTCACACCCCCCTCTCTCATATACCTCTCCACCCCATCCCTCCACCTCATCCTCGGCCTCCCCCTCCCTCTTCCCCCCTCCACCTCACTCACATACACTCTCTTCGTCAGTCTTTCACCCTCCATCCTCTCCACATGGCCAAACCACCTCAGTGTGTTCCTCATAACGCTTCCTATCACATCCACATCCACACCACAACGCTCCTTTATATCCTCATTCGTCAGCCTGTCTCTCCACGTGACTCCACAGGCTCCCCTTAAATAACTCATTTCCACATTCGTCAGCCTGTCTCTCCACGTGACTCCACAGGCTCCTCTTAAATAACTCATTTCCACTGCTCTCACTCTTGACTTGTGTCCTTCCAACAATGTCCAAGCTTCACTTCCATAAGTTAGAGTTGGTATCACAATACTGTCATGTAGTAACTTTTTCACTTCCATGCTCACTTCCCTGTTTCTTATCACTGCTTTCAAAGAACCAGCAACCTTTCTTCCCTGCTGTACCCTTTCAAGCACTTCACCCTCCAAACCTCCATCCTTACTCATCACACTACCCAAATACTTAAACGTACTCTCATTTTCCAATTCCTCACCATCCAACCTCGCTGTACATTCACTAACTTCACCTCTCTCATAGACCATCACTTTACTCTTCCCTACATTCACCTTTAGGTTCCGTTTCTTACACATTCTCTCAAACTCATCCACCAAGCCTTGCAGCTCCCCTTCGTCTTCACTCAACAACACAGTATCATCTGCAAACAACAGTACAGGGAGTTTCCAAACACTATCCTCTCTCACCAGGGCCACTCCAACATCCACTACCCTACCTTGTACCTCTTTTATTACCCCATCCATGTACAGATTGAACAACCATGGAGACATGACACATCCCTGTTTCAAACCAACTTTCAAAGAGAAAAATTCACTTAGTTCACCATCCACACGCACTGCAGCCTTCGCACCATCGTACATACTCTTCACAGCATTCAACAACTTCCCATCTACTCCATATATTCTTAACACTTTCCACAATCCTTGTCTATCCACCCTGTCATATGCTTTCTCCAAATCCATGAAAGCCGCATACAACTTCTTTCCCTTCTCTAGAAACTTTTCCACTAAAGATCTAAGAATGAATATCTGATCTACACAACCTCTTCCCTTCCTAAAGCCTCCCTGTTCTTCTCCAACTAATTTCTCTGTTCTTTCTCTAACTCTGTCTATAAGTATCCTACCATACACTTTTCCTATTATACTAAGAAGACAAATGCCCCTATGATTACCACACATTTCTTTTTCCCCTTTTCCTTTGTACAAGGGAATAATTATACCTGACTTCCAATCCTCCGGGACTCTACCTTCCTTCCAGGCCAATCTGCACATCTTCCACATCCATTCTACTACCATCTCTCCCCCATGCTTCAGCATTTCACCACACACTCCATCAATTCCTGGGGCTTTCCCCAATTTACCTTTCTTCATTGCTTCCACAACTTCTATCCTACTGATTTCTTCCTGTCTTCTCACCTCCCTCCTTCTCCCAGCCATTCCCCAGCCACTTATACTCGCATTACTTCCATCCTCTAAGTTCAACAATTCCTTAAAGTGTTCTCTCCATCTGCTCACTTTTTCTCCCTTCTCCACTAGTAATCTACCATTTTTATATTTCACTCCCCTGCTAACTTCACTTCCACCCTGTCTTACTCTTTTCACTTCTCTCCAGAACATTTTCTTACAGTTCCTCCACTTTACACTCAAATTCCTTCCAAATTCCTCATCCACTCTCTTCTTACTCTCTCTTACTAATCTTTTCACCTCTCTCTTCCTTTCCACATATAACTCTCTCTTCCGCCTCTCAACTTCTTCCACGCCCCTATTTCTCATCCATTCATTGTATGCTTTCTTCTTTTGTGCCACAGCCTGTTTCACCTCTTTAGTCCACCACGCTGTTCCTTGAACCCCCCTCCGTCTTCTCTTCCTTCCACACACCACATCACATGCTGCACATATTTCTTCTGTAAATATCTTACACATACCTTCCACGTCTCCCATCTGCTCCAATTCATATTTGCCCAATCGTTCCTCCACTTCTCTCTTATACTCTGCCTTTTTCTCATCCTCTAGTAACCTTTCTACTCTCCTTGCAACTACTCCTTCCTCTCGTCTTTCCCTTCTTCTATTCCTCCATCTTACTTGCATCCTAATTCTCACCACCACCAAGTAGTGGTCAGAAAGTCCACTCCCCCAGCCTCTATACACTCTTCCATCCTTTACACATCTTCGCATCCTTTCATCCACACACACATAATCAATCATTGCCTTCCTTTCATTCAGTAGTACAGCGTCCAAAGCATCAGCTAGCTTGAACGATTGCCAATACTCTGGACCTACACTAACAGAGAAGCTAGGGAATGTGTTAGTATGATTTGGAGAGAAACCTTATGCTTATACAGCAGACATTAGTAAGGCCTTTCTCAGAATAGGATTGAGAGAGGAGGATAGGAAATTTACAAAGTTCCTCTGGCCTCATGATCCTCAAAATGAGAATAGTCCATTGAAGACTTACTGTCTCCAATCTGTGCTCTTTGGCTCTTGTGCTGGTCCTTTCCTACATTGCAACACTTTAAAGCATCATTTTGAAAATGCCAAATGACCAGAAATAGGGCAGGATTTTTACGTGGATAATTTGCAAGGTGTTGCTGATTCAGAGTCGGAAGCTTTGAAGTCTTATGAAGTAGCCAATTCCGAATGTGGAAAGGCAAATTTGCTGTTACAGAGCTGGAATACAAATTCACCACTTTTGAGGAGTAAAATACCAGAGGACTATCCATATTCTGACATTCCCAAAATTCAAAATCTGTTGGGATACAAGAGCTGATGAAATAAGTTTGAAACCAATTAAGTTCTCTGACGTCACTCTCACCACTAGGTCCTTGTTAAGTCAGGTCTTCATGTTATTTGACCCATTAGGTTTTGTCAGTCCTATAGTTACTAAGGACAAATGTTTAGTGCAGGAGGCTTGGCGAGAAAGGTTAGACTGGGACATGGAATTAGGTAAGATTTATGTGGAACAATGAAAACAGATTAGGAAGGAGTTTGAAACCACATCAAGCATAAATTATGTATTCCCAGGAAAATAAACAGTAATGAGAAGTCGCATTTACACATATTTTGTGATGCTTCTCAAGGGGCTTATGGAGCAATAGCTTAGTGCCCAACAGGAGAGGATAGTAAGATTATTTTGTCCAAAGCCAGAGTTGTGGAAGAAACCTGCCTCAAATGGAATTGGCTTCCATAGAAGTAGGAACTAAATTGGCCAGGTATTTGACCACTACTCTTGATGCTCAGTTTGAGGATATCTATATATGGACTGACCCTGAGATTTGTCTTTACTGGATTGGGAAGGAAGACAGTAATATTCCTTTCGTTCACAATAGAGTGAAGACTATTAAAGAGCTGTCTTCCAAATTTAAATATATGCATGTATCGTCTAAAGTCTAAACAAAACCCGGCTGATCTGCTCTCGACAGGTTCGACTGTAAAGAGACTGATCAAAGATAACTTGTGTTCTAAAGGTCCAAAGTGGTTACTCACTAAAGACTGGCCTGAGCAGAAACAGTATAGTATTGCTGAGGTTGGTGTAGTAAATTTGGATCCTGTAGTACCTGAGCCAGAAGTAAATGACATCAGCCAATTTTCATCAATAAGACAACTTATTAACACTACTAAATTAGTTGTTGAATTTTTGAACAAGAAAGTGGGGTTTCAGAAGTTAGATCCCTTGGAATATTGGCTGAAAAGGATACAAAGAAATTATTAGGGAGAGATATATGACCTTCTAGGCATTGGCACTGGGAACAAGAATAAGCCGATAAGAGATATAGGCTTTTTCTTAGACGGAAAGAGTTTGATTAGGTGGTGGGGCCGAATAACAATGGCTGATTTGCCTCTCCAACCTAGACATCTCATATTATTACCTGAGAAGGGATATTCTGTACAGTTAATTGTAAAGGAAGCCCATGATTTGACTCTTCATGAAGGTGTGCAGCAGACTTTAGCCCAAATCCGGGAAAGGTATTGGATCCCTAAGGGTAGACAGGTAATAAAGAAGTATCTCAAAGATTGCATCACATGTAGGAGGTATGAACAATGACCATATGACTATCCAGGACTACCTGCCTTACCAGGGGAAAAGGTAAATGTGAGTCTGCCCTTCAAGGTAACTGGAGTTGATTACACAGGGGCTATAACTATTACAGGGGAGGGAACTCTCCATAAAGTTTACGTATGTCTATTTACTTGCACCTACACAAGGGCAGTCCATCTAGAAATGGCGGAAGATCTGAGTTCAGAGACATTCCTGAACATATTTCGAAGATTTGCCGCTAGAAGGTCTTATCCTAACAAAGTAATAGGCGACAATGGAACTAATTTCCTAAGAGCAGCACCTTTACTTTTGAACATAATGAGTGACCCAAAGGTTAAGTCGGCACTGGAAATTCGAAACTGTACCTGGCAGTTCATAGCTCCAAGAGCACCATGGCCAAATGGATTTACCGAACGAATGATCGGTATTGTGAAGAACTGCCTTAGGAAAACATTACACCAAACTAAGATCACAAGAGAAGAGTTAAGAACCGTGATAACTGATATTGAAGCTAGGATTAATAATAGACGCCTAACTTATTTAAATGACACTAGGGTTTTGATTGAGGCCTTGACACCAGCTCATATGTTATATGGCAGAAAGCTCCAATCGGTGCCTTGTGTGGATATCTAAGAAGTAGATAATCCTACCATAGAAAATAATGAATAAGACAATATCTGCGGGAGGGATATCAACGTCTGAAAGGGGTTTGGATACATGGAACAGACATTGGAGCGAAGAATATCATTAAAGCCTACAAGAAAGATTTTATGGGGCTCAGGCTGCCAATAATAAGTCTGCTATAAACATAGGAGATGTGGTCTTGGTGAAGACAGAACAACCAAGATCCCAGTGGCCATTTGCTAAGGTTATCTCCACGCACCCAGATTCAGAGGGGGTGCTGAGACTCGTAAAGATAAAATGTAGGGGACATACCAACACAAAAACTATTGTTGAACTGGTACCCCTTGAATTAGCAGCTACCCCAGATAAAGGGGATGGTGGAGATCAAACGGGTCAAGAAGCGTGACCTAGAAGGGC
Source organism: Coenobita brevimanus (assembly GCF_032717465.1). Taxonomy (NCBI): domain Eukaryota; kingdom Metazoa; phylum Arthropoda; class Malacostraca; order Decapoda; family Coenobitidae; genus Coenobita; species Coenobita brevimanus. Next base: position 12,490,594 of record NC_137057.1, read on the forward strand.
TGCAGCACAGGGTTCTTGAGACCTATGGAGAGAACTCCTGGCTGAAGGTCATATTACATTATACAGCATATCATTTTCCTCCCGGCCCCAAAACTGTGGGAAATATTTTCCCCAGAGCGGTTGTGTGCTCTGCTTATTAAAATAATCGTCCCTGTTTAGAAAGCAGAGGAAAACTGAGATCGTTAATACCTATTCAAGCGGTTTTTAAAACCTAGAAATTTCTATCTATCTATCTAGATAGATAGATAGAAATTTCTAGGTTTTAAAAACCGCTTGAATAGGTATTAACGATCTCAGTTTTCCTCTGCTTTCTTATTATTAATAAATTAAATGCTACTGCATCTAACCCTCGTGGACAACTATCTTAAATACATGTAATTATTTGGTAAGTTCCATTGACCTAAACTGCGTCCGCATGTTAGATGACGTGACTAGAGGTGAGAAGCCTCACATGAAAAACAGATGTGGGTTTAATATATTTATATAGGTAAAGGGAATATTTGGGTTGAATTTAGTTTAATAAAAACTAAGATTAATTTGTTAGATTCGCCCTGTATATACCATGATATAATCTAACTGTACATAGCATTGTAATTAAATAATAGTTGGCACCTCTACAATTCCATGAGGGAGATAAAGGCCCGTCATTGGCACGCACTCTGCTCCTAGACTTCGTCGAGCTAGTATGTTGTATATATACACCTGAAGGACGCTTGGATGCCCAGGCATCCGACCAAAAGTCAGGCTCGTCATCAACTGCTGTCCGACTCTTTCTAGCAATGTAACCTTTACGAACTGGCCAATTCAATGGGGGATTAGCTAGTAGATAAGAGAGTAATAATTAGGTGAGTTAAAGTACCAGTTACGGTACACTTAAACCTAAGAGACTTATGTGCATTGACTTAAGAAAAAATTTTTGGTGCCTCGAGTGAGGATCTACGATTTGTTTACCAGAAATTTCTTACATTTTTGGTGTCGAGTGAGGATACTGACTTATATAAAGTCAAAATATCTGACAAGCAACATACTGTTTTCCATTTGAACTCAGTAGGAGCGGCACGGCTAGGTAAAGTTTTACTTTTTTCCCTCTTCAAATAAAAAAATGTGGAGCATCCAGGAGCAGTAACATCAAAGTAAATACCAGTAAAGTCAGTTCACCAACTGTTTGGGACAAAATTAGAGTCTACTATGTTAAGGCACGTAGTCTATGCAAGAAGTTTAAGGATTTAGAATCTCTTATTTACTTAGAAAATTATGACATTGTTGTCATCACTGAGTCCTGGATTAACACATCTGACTGTGACTTTTTAGTGGAGTACTCAATAACAGGGTACAATATTTTCAGCTGTGGGTGACCTCACCGAGCCGGTGGCAGTGTTTTACAATACGTAGAAACTAGTCTCCACCCCCTTGTGCTATCCAAATCCAGTATTACCAACATAGATGCTAGTCATGTTCAACTGTGTATTAAATCGCACAAAATACTTATGTCTCATCTATCGTCCTCCAGCACAGATGAAAAAATTTTATGATCAAATTAAGGAAATTTGTTGTCAAGAGGATAGCATAATTTATAGTGACTTTAATCTAACAGTAAAAAAGTGGGGTGAACCGCTAACTGCACATTCAGGACAAGCGCTTCATATGAATCTCTAAGAAAGTACCCTTTACCAACACGTAGAATACCCAACAAGAGGAAACGATATCCTAGACATTATCTTAACTACAAATGATAATCTAGTTAGCAACGTTGAAGTCAGACCTGAGTTTAGTTCCAGCAATCATCCAATTATACAGTTTAATATTGCTACTGAAAAAGTGAAAGAAACAGAGAGCAAAGTAAAGGTCCCAGACTATCACAGAGCGGATTTCACCTGGCTCAGAGCGCTACTTACAACAATGTATTGGAATCAAATGACTGAATGTGATGACATAAACCAAATGTGGGAAATTATCACCAAATAATTTAATGAAGTGGTAAAGCCATGTGCGCCACTATGTAACAGGAGTCCAGCTGTTAATACTAAACCAAAGTGGTGGTCCAGTGAGATTAAAAGTAGCTTAATGGCCAAAAAACATACTTACCATAAATATAAAACTACACAAAATAATGATGATTAATTACAGTACGATAATCTACACTGCATATCGAAAAGACATATCAAACAAAGCAAGAGGGCACTGGAGATCCACGTTGCTAATACGTGCAAATCAAATCCTGAAGAATTTTACAGTTACAGTAGAAAGAAAATGGTTATGACTTCATCAATAGGTCCTCTAGAAACGAACAATGGCAAACACACAGAAAATGAGGTTGAAATGGCGAACATTCTTATCGATTACTTTGCGTCTGTTTTTCCAGTACACACACACACACACAAAAAAAAAACATCAGAAGCCTACTGTCGCCCATAAACCGACCAAATAGCACCGTCCTCAATAACTACTGTATACTATCCACAATAGCGATATCCTTTTAGTCTTAAATTGTACAAACATAAACAAAGCCCTTAGCCCTGATAAAATATCACCGGGAATTCTCAAAGAAGCAAAAAATGAGTTACTGCTGCCACTATCTGTCTTATTCAGTCGTTAAATACTGGGAAAGTCCCAGGCGAATGGAAACAAGCAAATGTAACATCAATTTTCAAAAAAGAAAATAAGTCACACTCAGGAAATTACAGACCATTCAGCTTAACATCAGTAGTGTACAAATTAATGGAAACAATCACGAGAGATAAAATAGTTAATTATCTAGAAGAAAACAATAAAATAAAATACTCGCAGCATGGATTCAGACATCATCATTCATACTTAACTAACTTACTGGACTTCTTCCACGATGTTTACAAATCATACAATGACTCAAGAGCAGTAAATATAATGTACCTCGCGTTTCAGAAAGCATTTGACACTGTCCCTCACATGCGTCTCTTAAGCAAAATAAAAGCCCTTGGGAAAAAAAGGAAATATGCAGAAATTGTTACAAGACTGGCTTGCAGACCAAAAACAGCGAGTTGTGATAAACGGAAAGGAATCCAAATGACGTAATAGCCTAGTGTCCTCAGTGCATGAAAGATTGGCAAGAATAATCAAATGTAGAGGTTCATAAACAAATTCAATGAGTTCAAAACCTCGAAATTAGCATTTTCAGTTAACAAGGATGTAGCAGTATATTTAAAATGAAAGATGTTACGGATTAAGAGACAAAGAAGTATGTGCTTTTGCAATGGAGGAGTTTATATTCGTAAATTAAGGTTTCTTCCTCTTTATTGCCTAATGTAAGAAAAACAGGGTAAAATCTGTCGTACCTCCTTACAAATGAAAATAAGTTTGAATCACTGGGAATAAAGTAGCTAATTTTTATTATTATAAACAAGGAGAAGACAAGGAGTAAAGGCAGAATGATCTTGCTGCTACCGCAGGTAGGGTAATACTCGTATTACTACGAACAATTTCACTGTTGTGGCATCCTTATTGTTGCTATATCATTACCATAGCATTTGAAAATAAGGCAGTGTATTGCAGTCACAAGAATTTTCCTTAACTGGTTTTCGAAACTAGAGCACTTGTATTTCCATCAGGAACACGGAGTTATACTACATGCTGCGCACGGAGTAATACATTACACATTCATTTAAATCAGGAAACGTATCTAAGTGTTAACGTCTAATATATAACTGCCTCATGTAATTGATTTTACGGAACTGTTAGTGTGATATGGAATATATTTTATTTGATATGACGTGGTGAAGGCAAAGAATCTTTGTCTAATACTCACTAAGTTTTCTTTGAATGTATGACAGTGCAGTGATCGAACCAATCTGAAACTCTGTCATCACTTCTTAGGCCGACTGTACAACTCACTAGTGCGCCCTCATCTTGAGTACTGTGTGCTATTCTGGTCTCCGTACTACAGAAAGAACACAGAAAAATTAGAGAAAATACAGCAAAGAATCACAGAAATGAATCCACGACTGAGAAACAAACCATATGAGGAACGCCTTGAAGAACTTTAATTATTTAGCCTAACGAAATGCAGATTAAGAGCTGACCTTATTGAAGTTTTCAAAATAATGAAGGGATATGTCAGCTTAGACATGAATAAATATTTTGAAAAAGACTGGTCGAACCAAACCAGGAGTAATGGTTGCAAAATTATCGGAAAACGTTTGCAGTCCATGAAGCAAAATACTTCATCTTTAACTGATCTGTAAATATCTTGATCAGATTACCCTCAGATACCATGAACAGAATCTCAATTAGGATATTTAAAAATAGAATAGACAAGTATTTGCACGAGAATCCTTAGTTGACTCTCTTTCAGTCCGAATAACTTACTTTCACCAGGGTACACCTCCGGACAGAAATTCGTGATACAGGTAAATCTGCCACCAGAGGTCAGGGTAATCGCACGCGTCTACCCCCTAACTCCCCCTCCTTACCCCCACCAAAACACTGACTTGTTAGGCGGATGGATCGGAGTTATGAAGCTTCGCTCACTCTCATGTCTTGCCGCATGTAATGTTACTTTTATGTATTCTATTATTAATTGTATTATCAAGTTCAAGATCCATCTTCAGTTCCATGAGAAGTAATTATATCGAAGTTTTAGCATATTTCAATACAATGACCTTAATGTATAGAGTCTGGTTTCCAAATAGTTATCCAACGTGTTCTAAGCGATGGACCAAAATCCAGGTAACAGTTAAAAGCTATTTGGCCGCATAAGTCCCTCTCCTGCCTTGTCATCAGGACAGCCACATATGCACCCACCAACTTATCCACCTACCCACTCTACCCATCCAACACAACCTGCTGACCTCAACCCTGCCACCCACCCAGCCCACCGATCCCTGCTAACCCACGAATGCCATACACGAAGCTCACCCGACAATGCCACTCAGCACATTCACTCATTCACTTCTCCATCCTGAACCCATCCAGCCACCCAACCCAACTACCCACTTATATCATCCCGACCACTCAATCGTCTCAGCCACCCTGGCTACCAACCGTGCCCACTCACCCTGGCGACTCACTTTGCCCACACATCCCGACAACCTATCTTGCCCACTGACCCCTACCACCCACCCTCTCCACTCACGAATTCCACCCACCCTACTCACTCAACAATGCCATCCATCTCATCCATTCACACAACCCTCCCATCTCTCCCTGAACACTCCCCACCCACCTCACCCTGCCCATCCACCCATCCTGTCCACCCACTCCTCCCACCGACTCACCCGCCCATCCACATGCCCAACCACCATTCTTACCCAACCCCATTCACTCCGCCACCCCATTCATCCATTTAAACCCGACTTATCCATCAAGCTCATCTTATCCAAACCGAACTTACTGACCCCTCCCCTGACCACCCACATATCCAGCCACCTACCTACCCAGCCCACCAAACGCATCCACTCACTAACCCGTTTACCCCTACAATCCACCCAAAAGCACTCCACACACCACACCCAACAACTGTCCTTCCCTTTCCCTCTCTACCATTACCACTGTCCACCCACCCCGGCAATGCACCGAACTACCACACCCACCAACTCAACCTCATCAACTCCACCCACCCAACCAACTGACTCACACACACACACACACACACACACACACACACACACAAAGAGAGAGAGAGAGAAACACGCATAAACAGACAGATAGACAGACAGACAGAAACACACACACACACACACACACACACACACACACACACACACACACACACATTTTGTTCCCCTATTCAAGAAAGGAAATAAACAGAATCCACTCAACTATTATAAACCAGTATCTCTGACCAGTGTTGTATGCAAGGTACTAGAAAAACTGAGAAAAAATAGGTAAACCAACTGCAATGATTTAATATGATACCAGAAAGACAGTTCTGTTTTAGAAAAGGAATATCATGTGTTACAAATCTGTTAAGCTACTATGATATTGTTGCAGAAACACTACGGAAAAGAGAAGGATGGGTGGACGGTATCTGTTTTGATATTAAGGAAGCATTTGACAGAATACCGCACCAAAGACTTCTATGGAAGCTGTACCATCAAGGGTTAATCCAAGGTAATCTGTTCTGTTGGATGCAGGATTTTCTCAGAAAAGGGAAATGCGAACAGTACTAAGGAGTAATTACTCATCATGGAGGGAAGTGACTAACAGAGTTCCAGACGGCTCAGTGATGGCACCAGTTATGTTTTTAGTATATAATAATGATATAGGCTAAACAGGAACATTTGAATGGGATGTTATTTAAATATGTTTGCTGATGATGCAAAAATACAAAGTAGATTTACAAACAGACTCTTGCAGAGAGCTACAAGGAGAATTAAACAAGCTTCATAAATGGAGCAACAGATGGCAGATGGAAGTCAATGTGGACAAATGCCATGTAATTAAGTTTGGTAAAAGTGGAAAAGGACCAGATCGGGATTATAAGCTAGGAAGTTCAACCCTACACATACCAGAAAAGGAGAAGGACCTGAGAGTGATTATCTGTAATAAACGTTTTCTCCAGCAGACCACATAAATGAGAAGGTATGAAACATACACACACTGCTTGCTAATATGAGAATAGCATTCACATAATGTAAATGAAGGCATGCCGAGAAAGATAATTATCTCATTCATCAGACCAACCCTCGAATTTGCATCAGTGGTCTGGAATCCTCATCTCCAAAAATACATAGATAAGATTGATAAAGCACAGAGGGCTGCTACAAGATGGGTACCAAGCTTAAAGAATCTAAGCTATGAAGAACGACTAGAAAAACTGAACCTTCCAATTCTACAAGAGAGAAGGAAGAGGAAACATGATGACGCTATATAAATACATCTCAGGGAAAGAAAGAATAGACATCAATGAAATATAACCTATTAGGAAGCATCGGTAAGAGGACTCTGAAAAAAAAAAAAGCATGAAAAGAGAGGTGAGAAAGAAGTAAGGAAATTCAGTTTCCCAAATAGGGCAATTGATCAGTGGAATGCGCCACCGAATGAAATAATGCGTGCCAAAACTATCCATAAATATAATATGTATGACAAAAATGGTTTAATACACGGGACAGTACGAGCTCGACTCACTCCTGTAAAGGTGCAATTAGGTAAGAACAGATATATGCACACACACACACACACACACACACACACACACACACACACACACACACACACACACACACACACACACACACACATGCGGAAGGATGGGAAAGGAGGGAGGGAGGATTTGGGGACGGTGAAGGGGACGGACGAGATGTGGAAGTGTCTAGTATTGTTCTAGTAGCAGCTTGCACTGTATATTGACTCGTATTTCCGACATATACCATTTAATTCAGCTATAGTATGGATGTATTTCCATTAGGATTCCATGATATGCCATCCAATCGGCAATAGTTTTAATGAGCGAATACTTTGGTAAAATATTAAATATCATAACTATGCTAGTTTCAGTATTACATGCTGTTCATACTGTTCAATGCTTATACAGTCAGCCATCAAACAGTAATTCGTAAGACGTGGGGCCAATCTTCCTCGGGGATAAACAACCACTGAGGATGATTAGTGAGTGAAGTTGTGAACTACTCTCTCCCTGTGTGTGTGTGTGTGTGTGTGTGTGTGTGTGTGTGTGTGTGTGTGTGTGTGTGTGTGTGTGTGAGTCAGTTGGTTGGGTGGGTGGAGTTGATGAGGTTGAGTTGGTGGGTGTGGTAGTTCGGTGCATCGCCGGGGTGGGTGGGCAGTGGTAATGGTAGAGAGGGGAGGGGGAGGACAGTTGTTGGGTGTGGTGTGTGGAGTGCTTTTGGGTGGGTTGTAGGGGTAAACGGGTTAGTGAGTGGATGCGTTTGGTGGGCTGGGTGGATTGGTGGCTGGATATGTGGGTGGTCAGGGGAGGGGTCAGTAAGTTCGGTTTGGATAAGATGAGTTTGATGGATAAGTCGGGTTCAAATGGATGAATGGGGTGGCGGAGTGAACGGGGTTGGGTAAGAATGGTGGTTGGGCATGTGGATGGGCGGGTGAGTCGGTGGGAGGAGTAGATTGTAGCACCAGTCGAGCAGGGCAGTACTTCCGAGGTGGATGGAAAGCTGATGACAGGGAGTGCTGGAGCTCCCGTTTCATCAGCCCTCAGTACTAGTTCCTGACCATCCCCCTTTGCTGAACTTTTTCAGTGTCTCAGTTACACAGAGAGTAGGCCAGCATGCTCTCCAGTACAAATTTCTCTAACTATCTACACCAAACTACATGCACAGTACATACTACACTTCCCATTCAAAATTCAACTAAAATGGCGTCTCTTTACCGAGCCTCGGAGTCCCCAGGGGGGGGGACCATAAATGCCCCCACCATCCGCCCCTCTCCCGGTGATGACTCGAGGTGCCTGGAACCACTGTCTCTCTTCTTCTTCATTTCTGCAACATTCGCGGCCTTTCATCTAACTTTCGCTCTGTTGAGCACCACCTCTCCTCCTCTAAACCTCACCTTCTTTTTCTAACAGAGACTCAGCTGTCTGAGGCAACTGGCAGCAAACCCTTTTCTGTATCCTCCTACTTTCTCTATACTCATTTCAAAGTCAAAGGTGGCTGTTGTGTATATATACGCAACGACTTATCTTGCTCTCGTGTTCCTGAACTCGATTCTTCTGAATTCTTTACACTCTGGCTTCGGCTTTCCTGTCATTCTCTGACTAAATATATCTATGCTGTTTACTTATCCCATAATTCTACTATCAAAAATTCTTCGACTATCTTACTTCTACGATGGAACACATTCTATCCATTTCTCCTTTCTCTGAAATCTCCATTCTAGGAGATGTCAATGTTCACCACCACCTTTGGCTCTCCTCTCCTTTCACGGATCCACCTGGTGAACAAGCCTACATCTTTTCTATCCTTAATGACCTTGAGCACCTTGTACAGCACCCTACCTGTATCCCTGACCACCTTGGAGAGAGCTCCAACATACTTGACCTCTTCTTCACAGCTAATCCTTCTGCTTACTCTCTTAATCTTTTCTCTCCGTTGGGCTCCTCCGATCACAACCTTATTACCTTAACCTGTCCTATCACTCCAGTACAGCCTGTGGACCCTCCAGGGAAACATCGTCTGTGGCATTTTGGAGCCGCGGACTGGGAGGCCCTCAGGCAGTACTTCTTTGATTTTCCCTGGAATGATTATTGCTTCCATGGCCGGGAGCCATCTGAGTGTGCCTTGCGCATTACGGAGGTTATTCTCTTGGGCATGGAAGCATACATTCCTTTCTCATATCCTTTGACTAACGCAAGAAAGCCTTGGTTTAATCACGCTTGTTCTAATGCTGTCCGCAACAAGGAGAGGGCCTACAAAAGGTACCGGAGCCAACCCACCCCTGAATCACATCATCTTTACGTTTCTGCCCGGAATCGTGCTAAGTCTGTTCTTCGCTCTACTAAAAATAATTTCATCCATACTAAATGCTCTCAACTCTCCAACTCGAATTCTTCCCGCTCCTTCTGGCACCTTGCCAAAAATCTTTCTAACAACTTTACCTCATCATCCTTCCCTCCTCTTTTCTACCCTGATGGTTCTGTAGCTATTTCTTCTACTGATAAAGCAGATCTCTTCGCACAGACTTTCTCCTCCAATTCCACCTTAGACGATTCCGGTGCTGTTCCTCCATCACTTCCCCCCTCTGACTTCCTCATGGCTGACATTAAAATTTCTTCAGTTGATGTATTTTCTGCCATCACTGGCCTCAGTACTAACAAGGAATATGAGCCTGATGGGGTCCCTCCTGTTGTTCTCAAGAACTGTGCTTCTGTGTTTACACCCTGCCTAGGCAAACTCTTTCGCCTTTGTCTGTCAACTTGTTCCTTTCCTTCTTACTGGAAGTTTGCTCTCATTCAGCCAGTCCCAAAGAAGGGTGACCACTCCCAACCCTCCAACTATCGTCCAATTGCTTTAACGTCCTGTATTTCAAAAGTTTTCGAGTCAATTCTCAATAGAAAAATTTTAAGGCATCTTCCCTATCACAACCTTCTTTCTGATCGTCAGTACGGATTCCGTCAGGATCGCTCCACTGGCGATCATTTCACCTACCTTTCAGACTCCTGGTCATCCTCCTTTCGGGACTTTGGCGAAAGCTTTGCCATTGCACTTGATATCTCAAAGGTTTTCGATTGAGTCTGGCATAAATCTTTAATTTCCAAACTGCCCTCCTACGGTTTCTATCCTTCTATCTGTGCCTTCATCGCTAGCTTCCTTTCTGGTTGTTCTATAGCCGCTGTTGTAGACGGCCATCGTTCTTCTCCTAGATCTATCAACAGTGGTGTTCCTCAGGGCTCTGTCCTGTCACCAACTCTCTTCCTTTTATTCATTAATGATCTTCTAAGCTGTACATCTATCCCTATCCACTCATACGCTGATGACTCCACCCTTCACCTTTCCATTCGGTTCCCGCAACGCCCATCTCAACAGTTACTTCAACAAAGAAGGGATGAGGCTATGGCACACCTAATGTCTGACTTGGCTCGTATCTCTGACTGGGGTAAAAATAATATGGTTGTTTTTAATGCATCTAAGACTCAGTTCCTACACCTATCAACCCGATAAAATCTTCCACAGGTATACCCATTAATGTTTAATAATATTCAGCTTAATACTGCATCATCCTTGAACATGCTTGGGGTTTCATTTACTCGGGACTTATCTTGGAAAGATCATATTACATCTCTTGTAAAATCTGCTTCCAAGAGATTAGGTGTGCTAAGCCGACTCTGTTCTTTCTTTATCCCTGCACAATTGTTGACTCTATACAGGGGTTTTATCCACCCCAGTGTGGAGTACAACTTTCATGTGTGGGGAGGCTCCCCACATACAGCTCTTCTCAATAGGGTGGAGTCAAAGGCTTTTCGTCTCATTAACTCTCCTCCTCTTACTGACTCCCTTCAACCTCTGTCTCTTCGCCGCACTGTTGCATCTTTATCTCTTCTCTATCGCTACTTTAATGGTCACTGCTCCTCTGAACTGTCTGCTTGCATTCCTCCACCTCTACGACGGGCGCGTAGCACCCGTCTGGCAGCAAACTCTCATCCCTTTTCTGTCCAACTCTCTAATGCAAGAGTTAACAGTTACTCCCAGTCTTTCATTTATGCAACAGGTCAGCTCTGGAACTGTCTCCCTCTGTCTGTATTTCCTGCTGCCTATGATCTCCAGTCTTTCAAACGCAGTGTGTCCAGGCATCTCGAAATGATCGGATCTTGAATTTGGCTCTATATTGTATTTTGTTTTTCTCTTGGAGGGAACTGTTACTGCGGGCTCATGGCCTTTGGTTCCTTCTTCCTCGCATAAAAAAAAAAAAAAAAGGATTGGTGGATGGGCAGGGTGAGGTGGGTGGGGAGTGTTCAGGGAGAGATGGGAGGGTTGTGTGGATGGATGAGATGGATGGCATTGTTAAGTGAGCAGGGTGGGTGGAATTCGTGAGTGGAGAGGGTGGGTGGTAGGGGTCAGTGGGCAAGATAGGTTGTCGGGATGTGTGGGCAAAGTGAGTCGCCAGGGTGAGTGGGCACGGTTGGTAGCCAGGGTGGCTGAGACGATTGAGTGGTCGGGATGATATAAGTGGGTAGTTGGGTTGGGTGGCTGGATGGGTTCAGGGTGGAGAAGTGAATGAGTGAATGTGCTGAGTGGCATTGTCGGGTGAGCTTCGTGTATGGCATTCGTGGGTTAGCAGGGATCGGTGGGCTGGGTGGGTGGCAGGGTTGAGGTCAGCAGGTTGTGTTGGATGGGTAGAGTGGGTAGGTGGATAAGTTGGTGGGTGCATATGTGGCTGTCCTGATGACAAGGCAGGAGAGGGACTTATGCGGCCAAATAACTTTTAACTGTTACCTGGATTTTGGTCCATCGCTTAGAACACGTTGGATAACTATTTGGAAACCAGACTCTATACATTAAGGTCATTGTATTGAAATATGCTAAAACTTCGATATAATTACTTCTCATGGAACTGAAGATGGATCTTGAACTTGATAATACACCTAATAGTAGAATAAATAAAAGTAACATTACATGTGACAAGACGTGAGAGTGAGAGAAGCTTGATATCTCCGATCCATCCGCCTAACAAGTCAGTGTTTTGGTGGGGGTAAGGAGGGGGAGTTAGGGGGTAGATGTGTGCGATTAACCTGACCTCTGATGGCAGATTATCCTGTATCACGAATTTCTGTCCGGAAGTGTACATGTAAGTTCATTCCCCTCCTGTCTACAAGACACCCGGTAAACTTAATGTATCTGTACATAGCGTCGCATCACATCATTATATATTTTCATTTTACTGAATGCAAATGAAGTAATACGGTATAAGCTAGGATCTGCACAGATAGTCCTGAGTTAACGGTCACTGCTCATACTTTCGACCTGTGAGGGACTGTGGATCACTGAGGAATCCTGTTCGTCAAGTGACCACCATCGGGATTTTTTTTTTAATGTACCAGGGGTCACTGCTTCAGAAAGTAACTTGTGTACTTGGCCTGCATGGGAGAATTCCTTGGCTCAGTGGAGTGAACGGTGCTTTGGCCTGATTGACTGCTGCCTACCTTAAAAACGCAAGGCAAGGCTGCCGCACCACTCCTGAACATCCATACTGAGTACTGTGCAATTTCTCCGTTATGTATACAGACGCCCAGTTAACTCAACGTACCCGTAAACTACATAGTGTCATGCCGATTTTCTCTTTCAGGTTACTCAATCTGGTAGCTTATAGATAAAGTATTATAGAATGTGACTTTTCCTTTCCAGTCTTTTCTATGAAATTTCAATGTCAGTTTTTCCATGCTGTATGGTGGTTCATCTTACTTTATCCTGGAGGGTTTGGAGGCGAGGGGGAGCCTTCTTGCTTTACTATCCTTATCCTTCAGCATGTAAAATTAGATCTTGTAGTCATAGTCTACTCTGTAACAAGCAGCCTCGAAAGTACCATAAGGTCTGCTGCTGTTTGCTTTCCTTTGTATGCCTTTGTATTCTCTTTTCCTTCCCTCCGTCTGCACCTTCTTTCCTCCACTTCGCCAGCCTTTCCAA
>NC_137057.1:12508654-12713654 GCF_032717465.1 Coenobita brevimanus
ATAACATAAAATAGGACAGTAAGGTGTACTAAGCAAAGCACTATAAAATACACACACACACACACACACACACACACACACACACACACACACACACACATACACACACATACACACGCACTACATTTACGTTCTCTCTCTCTCTCTCTCTCTCTCTCTCTCTCGATTTAGATTAATAAAAGAGTAAAGATTGTAAGTGAAAGTGAAGAAAACAGTAAAGCGACTGATTAAAGAGCTATAGAGTGAGAAAGAGTGATAACGTGATAGCAAAGACCGTGAGAGTGAGAATAGTGTGACACTGGCAGCTAAGAGAGTGATAGCAATGTAATAAAAGAAAGAACAACAGTAGAAAGGAAAACAATAAAAGTAACAGTAAAGAGTATGAGAGAAAGAAGTAAAGAATATGAAAAAGAACAAAAAGAGGAACAGAATAGAGAGAAATGGTAAGAGTAACAAGAAAATAAATATAGTGGTTAAGAAAAAGACGAAAAGTAACAGTAAAAAGAAAAAAAGCGAGAGTAACAGAAAAGAGAGTGATAAGAGAAAACAACAATATTAAGAGTAAAGCAGGAGTGAAGTACAGGACAGATCTCATAACTCAAATGACCTATAATCTCTCCCTTCCTCTTCACCAATGAAAAGTGAGTATTTTGTTTGTGAAATGTGCAAGAGGTGAAGGTAAGCTAGGTTAGGCAAGTTAGATTATCCTGGTTAGGTTAGGTTAGGTTAGACTAGGTTGGCTTGGGTTAAGCAATAAGAGAGAGTGCCATAAGAGGAATACTAGTAAAATGACAAAGAGTAATGGGAGATTAAAGAGTGAAAGCAAGGGAAATAGCAGAGACAGTATGATGGTGACGATAGTGATAGAGTGTGATGGAGTGATTAACTTAAACTACTTGTGAAGTGACAATATATTGTAAAGAATAAAATGACAGTAAAACGCCTCACTATAAATAATGTAAGAATTGTCCAGAATAAAAAAGACTGCTGTAAAACGAAGAGTGAAGCAAAATATAAAACTCAAAGCAAAAGATAGAACTCCCAACTCAAAGCAACAGCTGGAACTCTTGACCTAAAGCAAAAGATGGAACGCTCAACTCAAAGAAAAAGAACTCTCACCCCAAAGCAAAATATGGAACTCTCAGCTCAAAGCAAAAGATAGAACATTTTCCTTCAAAACAAAAGATAGAACTCTCAACTCAAAAAACAGAACCCATAACTTAAAGCAAACAATAGAACACTCAACTCAAGGGTATTCCAAACGACCTACCTTCTCACCTTTCCTCTTCACCTTACAAGTGTTAGTATCTTCCCTGTGAGGTGCACATGAGGGAAGTTTCTGATGGGTATTGCATAGGAAGGGAGGAGGAAGAGGAGGACTGGGTGATAATGTGCAATCGTTGGCATAAGTTGGTGTTTCAAGACTCCTCCTACCCGTATACACGTATTGGTGGGAAAGAGGATGGGGATGATGATGATGATGATGAGGAGGAGGAGGAGGAAAAGGAGAGAAAGGATGATGAGGAAAAGAATGATGATGATAATGATGATAATGATGATGATGATGATGATGATCCAGGTCACAATCCTTGAATTACAATAATTACAAATTTACAAAAAGGAAAAAAAAAAAAAGAAAACGAAAATAAACCTTAAAAAAAGTTAGAATGGGTGCAAATTTTGTCACAGGAAAAATGCCCAAAACAAACACTGTATTAATGCGAAAGTAAAGAATAAAAATCGGGATAGATGGTAACCAGAAAAAATCCATTATCGACTTCCGTCAGGAAATTCCAAATAACAAGCAGAAAAATAGTAAAGCATTAGCGGTGAAAACGCAGTCGTCTGAGAGAGAGAGAGAGAGAGAGAGAGAGAGAGAGAGAGAGAGAATATTGTAAGTATACAGGTCTCCCCCCCCCTCTCTCTCTCTCTCTCTCTCCCTATGAAGCTAGTTTCCTCCCACGCTAGACAGGTGTGTGAAATAAACTACACACGAATCTGACGTTTTAAGTTTGCTCTAATCTATTAATTTTACTAACATTCTTATTCTTATTCTTATTATTAGTCTCGTATGGATGTGAGGCTACGGTGTACCATGAAAATGAAAAGTCCAGAGTGAGAGCAGTGGAGATAGGACTGTTGAGGAATGTACTGTATGTGGAGTAAAGAGAGTGGATAGGATACGAAATAATGTGATTCGTGAAAGTTGCGGAGTGAAGAAATTTGTGGACACCAGAATCGAGGAGAGTGTACTGAGATGGCATGGTCATGTGGAGAGAATGGATAACAATAGAGTGGTGAGAAAGATATATCTGAGCCAATCTGAAGGAGGGAGGAGAAGCTAGAGGGATATGGTGGATGAGTGTGTGAGGAAGAGAGGTATGGAAGTCGGTGAGGCTAGGGAACTGACAAGAGATCGAACTGGCTGGATGAATGTTGCGAAAAGTGCCTGATCAGGGATTTGGCACCCCTTTTGAACATGACAGCGTCCGGATTGACTCTATCGGATACGTTTATGTGAAGCTACGGCATGCGGTGAAAGTTTTTGGAGTATTAGATAGAACCAGGATTCCGTGGACTTGAATGATGAGTGAATGGAAGCGTGGCCCATTGGACTGGGCAAACTTGGGCTGTCTGGACGGTGCTTCTCCTCACCCTGGTCTAGAGTGAGAAAGTAGGTCCAGGTGATGATGATGATGAATTAGTCGCAGTAGCAGCGTTACGACCACGACTAATACCACTATTATTGTCGTTGTTGTGTCCCCAAGCTGATCTAAATTTGAATTCAAGGGATTACAGTTTGAAGGTGCATTGCTCCTTGAATCCAGCATTCACGCAACAAAATGTAGGAAAGGGGTTGAAGGACATTTTTATGACTGGGCAGTAGAGCCACCCAGATATACTGATGCCACCACACGAAGTCATCCCTGACCAGCACCGTCATTGTAGTAGTGATTATATGTGATAAATATTATATAAATTTTCTTTATCTTTTGATCCAATCACTAATCTTATTTTTCATGGTTATTACGTTATATAGCCGTATTCGGAACACTTTACTGCTCATTCTTTTTTTCATATTAATCACGTGTTTTCCCGTCCAATTCGCTCCCCCCATCCAGTCGCTCCCTGATTTCAGATATGAAACAACATCCAGCTTATCACATTTACAGCAGGAATATATATATATATATATATATATATATATATATATATATATATATATATATATATATATATATATATATATATATATATATATATATATATATATATATATCTCATCATCATCATCTTCATCAGCCGTTGAGGTCCACTACAGGACCGGCCTATCACTACCGAAGCAGGGACGATACAGCCAATGTATCTCTACCCAGTGGCTTAGGCTGTCTAGTAGAGACTGTATGTAGGGTAAGAAGTGCTTGTGATTGTGATTGTAGTGTTGTAATGGCTTCGGATGTGTATGTAGTCTGTGAACCATGTGTAATCGGCCCGCCTTAAGCCGATTGGGTGCAAGCATACTAGTATGCGACACTGGTTCAACCACAGCACCCCTTGTGTCGGCCAAAGTAGCAACTGGCTTGGTGAAGGCTTCCCAAAGTTTTTCCAGCTCTGGCGGGAGGCAAACCTGCGCTCACCAGCGTGCAAAACGCACACTCAAGCACTGTACCACAGAGACTTCTATGTATATTGTTACGGAACAGAGAGAGATAATGAACACTGCAAGTGAGAATACTAAAATCACTACTGTCCCGCAAAGTTCCAGGTTCAAAACAAAAGAGTTAGGTAAAATTACAAGTTAAAGTTTAATGCTCAAACTAACAACTAAACATTCAAGACTCATAAGGATAATGTAATGGCAAAAAACAAGTTAAATATATGGTTAACTGCAATAGCCTCTATTAACACGAAATTAGCAAGAGGAAATTTATCTAAGTCAGCCCTGCTAAAACGAGAAAACCGGATAATGCTCAGTTAATGCAAGATATATTATTACAGATACAAAATATTATTAATGATGGCTGACATCAAAAACTCCACATGAATCACAAAAACCTCACCAGGCCCACGAATTAACACCTTATGCTATACAGTACAAGAAAAAATGTAATAACACTTATACTCAACTTACACAGCAGCTAGATGGTTGGAGACTTCCTGAGCACTCACAAAAATAATAACAACTGTACAGGGGAGGACAGAGATGTGAACAAAATGAGGAGTAGATCTAAGTGGCAATTAATGTAGAGACTGAACTCATTATATAGGGGCCGGCAGAGCTTGATACAACTTGTAAGAAGGACACGCAAATGAAGCCATAGGGGACAAAGAGTTGACACTCCTACTCTGAACAACAGAAAGAACGAATTACTCTACTATAAGGGAGGAGAAGTGGGGAGTGAGGTAGAACACGGAAGCTTGGTCACTATGGAAGCCACGAGGCGAATCGTGATCAAACATGCAGCATACTGTACGTTAGAATTATACAAAGGATGATGAAATCATAGGCTATGTAACAATACATATATATATATAAATATATATATATATATATATATATATATATATATATATATATATATATATATATACTAACTAGTTCTGACACGAAAATATTTCATGTTCCTGTACCTGAATAAAGCTATTTGACGGCACCCCATATATATATATATATATATATATATATATATATATATATATATATATATATATATATATATATATATATAAAACGTTTTAATTTTTTGCAGGCATGTTTGAACTTAGTAGCATGACATAAGGACTCAGAGTATTGTCCCAGCTTGGCTGGTGCGCGGGGTAATGCTGGCTGGCCGGGAAAGGGGGCGGGGGTGTGGGTGGTGGTGGGTGGGAGGGCAGTCCAGCAGTGAGGAGGGCTGTGGTGGAAGGTGGTGGAGGGTGCTGAGAGGTCGGCGTAGGGAAAGTGTGGCCTTGGAACCAGCTGATATTGGTTCAGGGTTGGGGTAAGGGTCAGGAGGGGTGAGGTGGGGTGGGGTGGTGGCGAGGACTACTAGGGGGCCCTGAGGGGTGTGGGGGAGAGTGTATGGAGATTATCATACTGTCAAGAGTTACTAAAAACAATGAAATAATGTGTAAATAGTGTGTAAATACTAGTGATAAATAAACAAAAATTTGTTCAACAATAAGTATCATGGAAAACGTAAAATAAGCCAATCTTTATTACTTTCTTGTGTTTTTTTGCTATTTTAGGTGTAATATTGTGTTCATACAGCACTGTGAATTAGTGAAAATAACAAATACACACTCAACACTTATTTTTAACGTGAGGTAATCCATCCCTCTTCCCTCCACTAATATCGCCAACACACCACCGTGACCTTGAACATGCTCAGCCCAGCTGCCACACACCAGCTCCCTCACACCACACCACCACCTCCATATTACCAACAGAGAATAAGTACGTGCTTTTTATATGTTTTTTATCATTTGTGGTTGATCTGTCATGATAAAAAATATTGGGGGGAAAATTGATTATCCTGACGGGCATGGGTTTACCAATCCACGTCCCGGTTCTGAGACGTGAATAGGTAAACCCATGCCCATCGCCTAGGGGTTAAACATCATTCACCCTGGGGGAGATTTTTAAAGAGTTAACCCCTCCGTGACTGTGCCTTCGGAAAATGGTGGGCACCTCTGGCCGGCAGAGGTACCATTTTCTCAAGATTCGACAATCGATTTTTTTCTTTACAAACATGAGGAGAATCGTTTGGTGAACCTTACAATGTAATATTTAGCTTCCTACACCCATCCTGTGAGTCATAATGAATCGTGGAAGAATTGACAAAATGACTGCAGATACACCAGTGAAAACTAAGCAGTTTGGCCACACTAAGAAAACTTGTTTTTGCCATAAAAAAAAGAAAATCGATATTGCTGAAGTGGTTTGGTATGACTAGGAAGTTTTAATATTTAGTATACATCTTTGTCATGGCATCAGAGAGGATGCGAGTGTGAGGGGAGCCTGCAGCCACTTCAACACAGCCATTTTTCACTGAATTTTTCACTCTCCTCTGGATGCTCCAAAAAATGTTGCAAGCAAAATTTTGTTAACCCTTAACCGCTGGCTGATGTGTGTGGACGTTCGGACTCAGGGTGCGGAGCACTGCCGGTTGACTTAATATACTGCATTCACCTTCCTGCCACCATTTGAGTACGGAACCATTTTCTATAGTACTTACCGGGCAGGTAGGACTCACAGGTAGCCTACCCCGCGGATGCGCGGTTCATTCTGCACACGGCAGTGGTAGAATGAGGAGCCATGTCTTCTTCTTTGTCATTATCTGATTCCGTAACACCGCGTGATGGGCCAATAGCCTCATCGACCCCAGCGATAGTTTTGCCCTTAGTATTGGGGAACGGGTTCAGTGACTCAGCAGTTGTGTCGGAAATTGTAAATGGTATATAGATATGCACAAGTGTGTGTTTTTTTTTTTTATATACATAAGTGAAATGTAAGATGCTATAAGTTATATCTAGTAAGTGTTATGAAATGTTTTATAATAAGTTTTACAAGTGCATTGCAATAAGTATTACTGTTTATGGTTATCTGTGAAACAATGATTGGAAATACCTTCAGTTACCCTCTCTAGTACAATGAAAGAAAACCAAAAGCGCATGGGAGAATAAGAAAATGACCTGGTCGGCTGAAACTAAATTTTTCCCCTCATTACTCAGAAAATAATGTTGAATATGTGAGCATTAGCGTGTTTGTGATGTGAAATACAACAAATGTAAGTTGTGTATAACATTAGTAAAATTTTCACATTACCCCTGATGAGTCCAAATTAGTCACAGTTTCTGTAAAAGTTATCACCTCATGCTTAACCATACTGTGTGAAACAGCCAGAGCATTTACTTCTCAAAGTGCAATTACCCGTAATTGTGCAAAGATAACTGCCATAGTATAGGGAAATTATTATAACTGATGCAAGAAGTGAGTAACAAAACTAAAGAGCTATATGTTCTTTTCCCATACATCTACGGGGCATAATGATTTTAAAAAACGGGCGGAAAACCATATGGGGAGCCACATGGAAGGGGTGATTACTCATCCTTACAATGAATAAAGAAAAGTCGAAAAAATGGATGAACTATTCAGAGAGGCCGGGCAGTGTTACAATCACCAATCCAGTCAGTGCTGCCAACGCTAGGCAACGATTCCAAGGCCACTGGCTGAGGTGCGCAACCGGATTAGCCCGCCAAAACACAGAAAACCAGTCATCTTTAACTTATCCATACTCATTGATGGGACTACCTGGAGACCTTGAGATACTTTCATTTGAAAGAGGAAGAGTTGGTGGGTCTTATGCATACTTAATTTTTTCTCTAGCTGTAATACTTTGGCAGATATTGGGGTTTGAAGTAAGTTTTTTTTTTGTCAAAATCCCGGAAATCCCCCGTAAGGAGGAGAGGGAGATGGCTGGAAACCCACGGTGGCTAAGGGTTAAACACTACTCACTTCAAGGGGGCTTTTAGTGGATTAAAGTTTTTCACTCCTTATGGCTGCACTGCTAAGGTCGATATTCCACTGGTTAACAGCGCCCGCCGTGCCATAAAACTATCAGCCCCACCGTCGATTCAAGACATTCAGTTTCGGAGCTTCATAGCTATTATAACGGAGCTTTTTTTTTTTTTTTTTTTTTAATACAATTTATGATATTGCATCAACAAAAGGTTGAAACGAGGGGAGTCTGTTTCTGCCACTATAAACACAATAGATAGATGTTTCCATAATATACGTGACCGAAATTTAGTGTATGAAGAATCATTGGCGAGCACAGTGAGCGAAATTCTAGGAAAATGCATAGGGAAAACGCATTTGATTTTTTGAGCATTGTCGTAGCAGCAGCAGCAGAGAGTGAGGGAAAGAGCGGAGCCTCCAGCTGCTCCCACGACAATAATATGAGTTGCATGACGCCACCTGAAAATTTGAAGACCCTCACAGATGTGCCACCGACTACAGTGAACGTTGTATATCGTCAAGTGATCGACACGTGAGCCGAATTGGTGGTCAGTTTGAAGAACAAATTTTGTGATTGTTGTCATTCACCCTTTTTCTATTCGGTATTTGTGTATGCATTTTGATTTTGAGTTGTGATATTCATAATTTCAGAATCTGACTGTGTTTAATACAATGATGCACACATATTGTGCATTATTTCTGTTTGATATTCGTACAATGGCTTCCATTCGTGACTAAGCCAAAGGAGCTGGCAATCTGTGTGAGATGTGTTTTGAGCACCAAAGCAGTGCCTGCCAACAACTTATTAGTTCTTGGTGCATTACAACAATCAGAACACTTTGCTACGAAAAGCCTGTGTTTTGAGCACCAAAGTGTTCCAAAAGTACACCAAACAACAGCTTGCTATCACACAGAAATTTCTTGGATTGGTGGCTAATGTCTAGGGCAAAGGGATTTTCATAAAAACGACCCATGGAAGACGCCTCATGGGCGGGGATAGAAGTCTTCCTGACTGTTAATGTACAACTTTGTTATGTGTCACGTGCTTGTTTGTCAGTGAAATGCGCATTTTCGAAAATACTGCTAGTAAACTTACATAGCTAACTATGCGAAATCAGTCAGAGCCGAAAGCTCATCCCATCCGGAGGGCCTAGCCAATTAGGCCCATGAAACGGGCGTAAGTGGCTTGTCATCGTCATCATCAGCTATTGCAATTCCACTACTGAACGAAGGCCTCCCCAAACATTCTCCGTGAATTCCTTGACTGAGTCAGTCTCTGCCAGACAGCATTTTGTTCCATTGGTTATCCCTTATTCATGCTACATGGCCTGCCCACCTCCAATTCTATTCTATTATAATTTCTATAATGTCTTTAACTTTAGTCTGCTCTCTCACACAAGTTGATCTTTTCCCAAGTTCAACTTTTCCTGTCTCTTAAAGATATTTCCAACACTGACCTTTCCATTGCTCTTTGAGAACGGATTAGTTGATTTTCCATCGATTTTCTCAGTTTCCAGGTCTCACAACCATACGTCATAGCTAGTATAATACATTCGTTGTATATATATATATATATATATATATATATATATATATATATATATATATATATATATTTTTTTTTTTTTTTTTTTTCATGCAAATTGGCAAGCTACTTTTCATGATATCTCTATGTTTACTAAAAGCTCTCCATCCAATTGTAATGTGTCTTTTTATTGCGCTATCATGTTCTTTCGTAAATTTAGTAGCTACCCGGAGTAATTGTACTCCTCGTCTTCTTCAAGAATTTCTTTGCTTATTCTGATGACGCTCTTTGGTGTATTTGGATTAAACATTAGTTTTACACTTTGTCAGTTTTAGCCCAACTTTGTGACTTTCTCTGTTCAGGTCATTTAACATTTATTGAAATGTCTCTGCTGTTTTCCCAGTCTAGCTTTCTGAAAATACTTTCTTCGCATGCTGTAAATAATTCTGGTTAAATTTTATCTCCCTGATGCAAGCCGTTCTCAGTCTTAATTTTTTCCGAGTCTATATGTAATTTGACTGTGGCAGTTCCCACTGCTATACTTTTTCGAGCAGTTTTACAATGTTCTCATTTACATCGTGTTGTTGCAATGAATTTATAATTGCCCTGTGCTCCACTGAGTCAAAAGTCTTTTCGTATTCAACAGAACCTAAGCACAGTGGTTTATTATATTCTGACGCTTTATCTATTAGCTGATTCATTGTGTGTAGATGATTAGCCTAATAGTCAAATATCTGATTCGGAATCCTGCCTGTTCATGGCGTTGGTTTTCTTCCAGATTTGTTGTTATTCTGTTCTTAATTACTTTGGTGAAGCGTTTGTAAATGACTGATAATAATCTACTGGGTCAATAATTACAAAGATCTTTTGAGTCGCCCTCTTTGTAAACTAAAATAACTGTTTCATTACACCATGTTTTAGGAATTTTCATCTTTTTTATTCACTGAGTAAATAAGTGGGCAAGCCTGTCCTGTATTTCTACTCGTACATCCAACAGTAAAGATGCTAATATTCCATCTTTTCCTGGGGCCCTCCCTCTTTTCATATTTTTAAGAGAAATGTTTACTTCATCTGGTGTTACCTCAGGTATTTAACATGTGTCAACTGAAAAGTTAGCTATTGGTACTATTGTTTTTGATGCATACAGTTCTTTGTCAAATTCTTCTGTGCCCTTGATCATCTTGTCTCCACATGTAATGACTGCACCGTTTTTATCTTTCAGTGATAATTGTTGTTTTCCTAATGTCATTTTACCTCGGACCTGTTTCAGTCTTTTTCCTTTTTTGGTGGTTTCTTTGACCTATTCCATGTTTCTCTTTTTTTCTTCTCTCTGTCTCTTGTTGATTAGCTTATTGAACTCCATTCATTCTATTTAATCTTTCATTGTTTTTACTTCCATTTCCTTTCTTCTTTACAAAAGCTTGAGTGTCTTTTCCGAATACTAGTTAGTTTTGGTTGTATTGGTTTTTCTAATGACCTCCGCTGATTTTCTTAGGACTTTTGCAGATAGAAACAGGGGATATAACCTTGGAAGAGGTAGCAAAATCTATAAAGGAGTTAAAGAATTTTAAGACCCCAGGAGAGGATGGAATATTTCCTGAAATGCTTAAGGTGGAAAATGATGAGTTGATGAATGCGCTTTTGAAACTTTTTAATGTGGCTTGGGATAATGGTGGAAATCCAGAAGAGTGGAAAAATGGAGTGATTATGAAAGTACAAAAAAAAAAAAAAAAAATGGAGATTTAAGTGTGTGTGGCAATTGGAGGGGGATAACTTTGACACCTGTAGTTGCAAAAGTCTTTTCCAAAATCTTGTTGAACAGAATAGAGTCAGTAATTGATAAAATTTTTAAGAGAAGAACTAGCGGGATTTAAAAAGGGTCGAGGTTGTAATGATCAAATTTTTATTGTAAGGCATCTAATGCAACAAGCTAATGAGATGAAAATGCCACTTAGTATGTGTTTTGTGGATTTTGAAAAGGCGTTTGATAGTGTTTCACGTGGAGCTATGCTGAAAATTATGAGATTCTATGATATACCAGAAAAGTTTGTAAATATTTTTAGAAGCCTGCATGAAGGTACTTTTTGTAAGGTAATGGTGGGTGGTTCTTTGAGTGATCATTTGAAGTTTGGTCAGGAGTGATTCAGGGAGTTCTTTCGCCATTGCTGTTTGTTTTGGTTATGGATTATGTTATGAGAAAGGTTGTAAGGAGAACAGGTGCAGGAATTAACTTGAAAGAAAATAAGAAGCTGATGGAATTGGACTATGCTGATGATTTGTGGAAGTATTTACGAGATGCAGAGGATGCTTGATTGTCTGGTGGAGGAAGGAGAAAAAGTGGGATTGGTAATAAACTGTGGAAATACTGAAATTATTAATATGAATTTAGAGAACCAAATCGATTGTACAATTGGGAATAATGTGGTGAAGAATGTAGAAAGTTTTAAATATCTGGGAATGATTGTATCATCTAACGGATCATTAAAACAATGAAATTGAGGAGAGGATTAGACTGGCTTGGCGAGCTGTTGGAAAGTTGAAATCTGTTTGGACTAATAATATCCATTCAGTACATACCAAAGTAAAAACTTACAAGTCCATGGTTAGACCAATTATAATTTATGGGCATTAATCATGGTACAGTACAACTGCAACAGATCAGAAAGTATTAGGTTTTGAGAATAGAATACTGAGAAGGATTCTTGGGGTAAAATGGCAAGACAGAGTTACAAATGAGAGAGTAAGGGATATTACGAGAGTGGAACCAGTTGAAGAATATGTGAGACTGTCTCGCTGGAAGTGGCTGGGGCACATATATAGAAAAGAAGGCAATTTAATACAGGATGTGCCAGAGTGGACTGCCAAAGGAAGAAGAGGTAGAGGTAGGCCGAGGGAAACCTGGTTGAGGACAATGAAAAGAGAAGCAGGAGAGGAGAGTTGGTGGGATCTGAAGAAGATGGCAAGAGACAAATATTGGTGGAGAGAGTTCATCGAGGCCCTATGCATCCCCTGGGGTGCCACAGGAAATGATTGATTGATTTGTTAGTCTCTCATTCAATTCATAAATGTCACTCTCGTCATTACATATGGCCTGAAATCTGTTCGTTATCTAACTGAAAGACTGCTTTGTTTTTGCTTACTTTTATTGAGCATATCTTTTTATAATTATGTCATCATCTCTCATTTCTGAAAGTGAATCTGGCTGTGCATCCCACCATTCTACGGCCACTTCCTATATTTACTTTGTTGATAACCGTTACATTAATGATCGTGTTACTATTATCTGCTATAGTGAAGTCGACTTCATTCTTTGTTTCTCCATTTGGACTTCTCCAGGTCCATTTTCTCCCTGTTCTTTTGGGAAAGAATGTGTTCATCATTCTCATGTTATACACTATAACTATCTATTGCCAGACGCCCTAATCCGTAAGGGGTGGCCACAAACAAATCGCCTCCATGTTGCTCTGTCCCCCGCCATTTCACTGCCCTGCTCCCAGCTCACATCCCCCTATCTCATACCTTTCCACTCCATCCCTCCGTCTCATCCCTGGCCTCCCCTCCCTCTCCCCGCCTCCACCTCACTCACATACACTCGCCTTGTCAGTCTCTCTCTCCATCCTCTCCACATGGCCAAACCACCTTAATGTGTTTCTCCTAACACTTCCTATCACATCCACATCCACACCACAACACTCCTTCACTTCCTTATTTGTCAGTCTGTCTCTCCATGTGACTCCACATGTGACTCCACATGTTATACATTTCAGCAAAATATATTGCCATCCCTTTCTCCCACTCCAAATTTTCTAATACATTCTTCTCTATGATTTGATTCCCAAATTTCCATTGAAGTCTCCCATTGATATAGTATATGTGGTCTTATCTTCCACAATCTGTTAGATGTCATCATAGAGTGCTTTTATTTCTTCATATGGGCTCTGAGAAGTCGGTGCATACTTGTATTACTTTTGGGGTGTATTTTTTGCGTAGTATAATTACAATCCACGCTGCTCCGTCAGATACACTGCTGAATTTAACTATGTTGTCTGCAAGATTTCTGTTAATTAACCCCTCCATGGCCACCAGCGTCGAATGACGTTTAGCTGATAAATGGCCACACGCATCATCTGAGCTCGGCTTATAAAAAACTGCAAAAAATTTGGGGAAGTGAACAAACATTCTGAACGTCTTCAGACTGACCTACACTACACTCCCATACACCTCATCAAAAAGTTCAGAGCCTGGTGCTGTGATGAGTGGATTTTCGATTTTTTCGCTCCTGGCCATGCCTAAACAAGCACAACTACACCTTTTATCTCGACCCAGGCAGAAATAATCATTTGTCCTTTCTTGCAAAACACACAAACCACTTGTTTACGATTATGAAGTAATACAGGCACAAACAAAAAAGACATGATAATAGGTGAAAAATATATATTTTTGTCTTGGTATCTTTACCTAAAGTATTTGCCCAGATTTGTTGTATTAGTTTGGATTATTCGATGCAGTGCGACTTGTAGAAGACTGAAAACTTTCGGGAAGTGAACGAACATCTGGGACATGAGACTGACCTTCACGCTTTCACACCTCATTTCACTGTCAGTTCGCCACCTGCTGCTGTGACAGGTGGATGTACAATTTTTTCGCCCGTGGCCATACCTAAACACACATAGCATAGTTACACCCATTATCTCGACCCAGACAGAAAATATCATCTTTTTCCTTCCTTGCAAAACAACACAACCACCCTGTTTACGATTATAAAACAACACAGGTATAAACAAAAAGGACATGAAAATAAAAGAAAAATTCATTTTTGTCCTGGTATCTTTACCTATTTGCTCAGGTTTGTTGTACTGATATGGATCAATCAATGCAGTGCGACTTGTAGAAAACTGTGAAAACTTTCGGGAAGTGAATGAACTTCTGGGACATGAGACTGACCTTCACTTCGTTCACCCTCTCGCTCTCGCACCTCAAAATTTTGTCGTTCACCACCTGCTGCCGTGACGAGTGGGTATACAATTTTTTCGCTCGTGGCCTTGTCTAAACACACACAGTTACACCCATTATCTCGACCCAGGCAGAAAATATCATACTTTCCCACGCTCACAACAGACAGGCAGCAACATATATTGCAAAATAACAAGGTAAAATGACAGAGAAAGATGAACGTGTTATCGTGAAAAATATACGTTTTCCCCCGTCTGTAAACGTATTTATTTCTGCTTTATCTTGTATTCGTAATAATTAGACTTACTCGTAGTTTTGAAACCGCATTGCGATTCTATTTTTGGCCATGCACGTGGTGTGGGAGCAGCAGGTTGCGACTCAACTTCCTATTGCTAATCGGATCTGACCCTTCATTTTTCATCTCCCGTGGGGGAGCCTAGCCTTGGAGGACGGGCAATTTTCTCATTTAGGACTGAAAATTCAACCCTTTCACTCCCTTTTCCATGCATGGGCACAACGATAACGTAAAAAATAACCTGAAACTACCATAAACATATTTTATATAAAAAAGGTGAAAAAATATTTATTTTTGAGCCATTCCTAACATGCTATGTACTGAAATCATTTGATATCATCATATCTCATAAATGCACAACATTTCAGCACCATTCGCATTGTTTTGGGGGGTATTTTTTTATGCAATAAAAGAAGGAACCAAAGGCGAGGTGCCCACAAACCGTTCCTTCCAAGAAAAAGAACAAAAAACAATACAAAAGAGAGCCAAATTCAAGATTCATTCATTTCGAGATGCCTGGACACACTGCTTTTGAAAGACTGGAGATCATAGGAAGCAGGAAATACAGACAGAGGGAGACAGTTCCAGAGTTGACCTGTTGCATAAATGAAGGACTGGGAGTAACGGTTAACTCTCGCATTAGAGAGTTGGACAGAAAAGGGATGAGAGTTTGCTGCTAGACGGGTGCTATGCACCCGTCGAAGAGGTGGAGGAATGCAAGCAGACAGTTCAGAGCAGCAACCATTGAAGTAGTGAGAGAAAAGAGATAAAGATGCAACAATGCAGCGAAGAGACAGGTTGAAGGGAGCCAGTAAGAGGAGGAGAGTTAATGAGACGAAAAGCCTTTGACTCCACCCTATTGAGACGAACCTTTGACTCCACACATGAGAGTTGTACTCTAAATAGGGGCGAATAAAATCCGTGTATAAAGTCAACAACTGTGCAGGGGTAAAGAAGGAATGGAGTCGGCTCAACACACCTAACCTCTTGGAAGCATATTTTACAAAAGATGCAATATGATCTCTCCCAGATAAGTCCCGAGTGAATGAAACCCCAAGCAAGTTTAAGGATAATGCAGGATTGAGCTGGATATTTTTTAACATTAGTGGGTACTCCCGTGGAAGATTGTGTTGCGTTGCTAGGTGTAAAAACTGAGTTTCTAGTACATGAAAAAATATATATATATATTTTTACCCCAGTCAGAGATACGTGCCAAGTCAGACATCACATGTGCCATGGTCTCATCCCTAGTTTGTTGAAGTACGTGCTGAGATGGAAGTTGCGGGAACCGAATAGAATGGTGAAGGGTGGAATCACCAGCGTACGAAAGGGTAGGGTTAGATGTACAGCTTAGAAGGTCACTGATGAATAAAAGGAAGAGAGTTCGTGATAGGACAGAGCCCTGAGGAACACCACTATCGATAGATCTAGGAGAAGAATGATGGCCGTCTACAACAGCGGCTATAGAACGACCAGAAAGGAAGCTATAGATGAAGGCACAGATAGAAGGATGAAAACCGTAAGAGGGCAGTTTGGAAATTAAAGATTTATGCCAGACTCGATCGAAAGCCTTTGAGATGTCAAGTGCAATGGCAAAGCTTTTGCCAAAGTCTCGAAAGGAGGATGACCAGGAGTCTGAAATGTAGGTGAGAAGATCGCCAGTGGAGCGTCCCTGACGGAATCCATACTGACGATCAGAAAGAAGGTTGTGATAGGCAAGATGTCTTAAAATTTTTCTGTTACGAGTTGATTCAAAAACTTTTGAGACACAGGATGTTAAAGCAATTGGACGATAGTTATAGGGTTGGGAATGGTCACCCTTCTTTGGGACTGACTGAGTGAGAGCAAACTTCCAGTAAGCAGGAAAGGTACAAATTGACAGACAAAAGCAGAAGAGTTTACCTAGGCAGGGTGTAAGCACTGAAGCTCAGTTCTTGAGAACAACAGCAGGGACTCCATCAGGCCCATATGCCTTGTTAGTATTGAGGCCAGAGATGGCAGAAAATACATCAGCTGAAGAAATTTTAATGTCAGCCATGAGGATGTCTGAGGGGAAAAAGTGATAGAGGAATAGCACGGGGATTGTCTATGGTAGAATTGGAGGAGAAAGTCTGAGTGAAGAGATCTGCTTTATCAGTAGAAGTAATAGCTACAGAGCCATCAGAATAGAAAAGAGGAGGGAAGGATGATGAGGTAAAGTTGTTAGAAAGGTTTTTGGCAAGGTGCCAGAAGCAGCGGGAAGAATTCGTGTTGGAGAGTTGAGAGCACTTTGTATGGATGAAATTATTTTTAGCAGGGCGAAGAACAGACTTAGCATGATTCTGGGCAGAAACATAAACAAGATGTGATTCAGGGGTGGGCTGGCTCTGGTACCTTTTATAGGCCCCTCACCTTGTTGTGGATAGCATTAGAACAAGCTTGATTAAACCAAAGGTATCTTGCATTAGTCAAAGGATATGAGAAGGAAATGTATGCTTCCATGCCCGAGAGAATAACCTCCGTAATGTGCAAGGCACACTCAGATGGCTCCCGCCCATGGAAGCAATAATCATTCCATGGAAAATCAAAGAAGTACTGCCTGAGGGCCTCCCAATCTGCAGCTCCAAAGTGCCACAGACGACGTTTCTTTGGAGGGTCCACTGGTTGCATGAGAGCGATAGGACAGGTTAAGGTAATAAGGTTGTGATCAGAGGAGCTCAACAGAGAGGAAAGATTAACAGTGTAAGTTGTAGTTGTAAGGAAGAGGTCAAGTATGCTGGAACTCACTCCAAGGCGGTCAGGGATACAGGTAGGGTGCTGTACAAGCTGTTCAAGGTCGCTAAGGTTAGAAAAGATGTAGGCTTTTTCACCAGGTGGATCAGTGAAAGGAGAGGAGAGCCAAAGATGATGGTGAACAGGGGTGGATCAAATACAATTGTATTTGTATTTGAATTATATTTAAATACATTTTCAATGTATTTGTATTTGTAATTGTATTTTAACACCCAGAAGAAAAAGTATTCTGTATTTGTATTTCGAGTATAACTGCCGCGCCACTTTTGTCTGACTCGCTGAGTTAGATCACAGGCTCAGATCAAGAGTCAACATGCATCTGGGCAGACGTGCAGCCGTGACTCCCGAGTTCCCAATTCCTGTGAACTCTTGAGTTTCCTATATTATCATGGGCCGGCCCCATTGCAACAAACGCATTGTACTTGGTGGGCGAATTAAGATATTAAATTTCCTGTCGAGAAAGTTTGTTTTTTTTCTTGAGTGGCCCAGTCTGCCATACTGCCTGGACAGTGACTAGTGTCTAGTAGTGCAATAATGCAACAGTCCATTACAGCTGGGCTCGAAGCTCTGGCTTACTTTTTCTTTTCCCTATGTGCTTAATTTTTCTTATTTGATTTAAATATAGTACTATGTGGTTAGGGAGCGTGACAATAGGACTGGTTTGGATATGACATACGATATGTAAGGCAGGGATTGTTGCGCATTCAGTTAACCCCCAAAGTAGGGTATATGCAGGCTTCTCACAACAGTTTGACTATATTATTGAATACTGACAACGACTTAAATGATAAAATGCACTATACATTGCTATGCAATTGTTGGCGACTGGCGTGCAGTCTTCGTTTAGGCTTAGGCCTATTTGTCACTCTGAAAAGTATCCCAATTACCTCCTACAAGTGACAGTCATAACTTTGGCATTTCCTTTATGTTTATAACTCTCATGTGTCGTACGCATTATGCATCTTTATATGAATTGTTTTCATGTTGCAGATGGATAAACAAGACACATCGACATCTGATGACCATTCGATCGAGGATGAGGAGGACATGCAAATGCATCAACTGTCAGCAACACTGACAAAGTTTCATTCTGTTAATGCCAAACCCACTGATAAGACTCTCATAGCTGACTGTCTACAGTGCAAAAAGTCATATTCAGCATCAATGAAGGCAACATCTAACCTAGTTCTGCATCTCAGATGAGTTCACAAAGTTCAATATAATGAGTATGAGACCTTGATAGCTGCAGAGGAAAAGAAGAAGCGTGAGAGATGTGCATCACAACCCAGACTGACCTCATTCTTCAAACCTGCACAGGACAAAAAATTTGATGCTAATCACATCAAACAGGAGTCTATGACAAAGAAACTCTTGGAGTCCATCGCATGTAATCAACTGCCTGTGAGCATTGTGAAAAGCAAGACTTTTGGGGCTCTTCTGCACGAAACAGAACCACAAGTCGTGTTTCAAGCAGAACCACACTCAGAAATCGTTTACTGCCGCAGACAGCGAAGCTCACTGAGTTGCAGTTGATGACAGAATTCGAACACCTCAATCGTATTTACCTGACACTGGACCTCTAAACGAATCGGAGAATGGTATTGTTTCTCGCCGTCACCGTACGCTTCATCAACTCGTGACGGGAGTTGAAGTCATGTGTCATTGCTTGCGATCAGTTTGTGCAATGAGATACACCTGTGAACATTGCTACAACATATGAGGAAATTGTCACGAAATTCGGAATTCGTGGCAAGGTGAGAAGGGTGGTTGCTGAGAATGCTTTGTCGATGGTGAGAGCATTTGATGTTTGTCTGCCAGGATTATATGGAGACGAAGTAAGGAGGGAAAGTAGTGGTGAAAATGAAAATAAAGATGCCCTTGACATTTTGGAAGAAGAACTTGATCTGGATGAAGTGCTTGCCCTTCTTCCACCAGAGCGGTCCAGTTGCTTTGCCCACACACAGCAGCTGTGCATAAGAGATACCTTCAGTGATCCCAGTGTCAGAAACAATGCAGCTGCAACTGTGATACACAAGTGCTACAGTATTGTGGCTGCAATACATTGATTTACTGTGGCTGCATCGTTTTTGGAAAAGATTGGGGTTGCACTGCAAGCCACCAACACTACTACTGTAGATGGAACTCTCAGTTAACAATGATCAAGTCAGTTCTCAAGGACACCAGCGGAGTCAACTCAGCCATTCGTCTTCTAGGATCAAAAAAGACTCCAGAGGAGTTGAAGGGAATTGAAATGGCAATGTTGAAAGAAGTGGTACAAGTTTTGGAACCAGTGGCGCAGCCAGGAGGGAACCAGGGGGGCTCGGACCCCCCCCCCCCCGAAATTTCTACGTGTGTTCGAGAATAGACTGTTAATCTTAAATGTCGAATATTTGTTTAATCCAGGGTGTAATACTCTGTATGTCACATATTTTAAGAACTGAAAAAATACACAATTCTGAGTAAAAAGTCTTGTATGCACATACTTTTTAAGACTTACTTTAAATGTGAGACAGATATTCGAATTTACGCACGAGGAGCCGTTGGCGCCCGGATGGGTGAGGAGAGGAGGCACAAAAGGAAGCAAGAATCTTGTGCTGCTCTGCGAAATTTTCATTCTTTTTTATGTATCAGAATTATGACACAGTATCTTCAAAACGGGAAACTCCGCTACTAATAGATGTATGTAATTAACTAGTTAGGAGTACCTGTGGGCGTGTAAGCCTACATGCAGCAGAACTGGCAAGAAAAATAAACTATCATGGCATCGTTTACTGGTCGTAAGGTGAGTGTCACTTGCTCATGACCTGCCTGCGCCTTCAGTCATCATTCATCAGTCAACTCTCATGAGATCGTGTTGCACCAGTGACCAGTCCATACAACATGCTAATTACACTACTTGCACGCTGTACTGTGACAAGAAGTGAAAAGACGTATTCCGTGGGTTTCCCTGGATCACTTTATTAAGAAACGGAAGCAGCTGCAGCAGTCAAGTATATTGGACTTCATGAGTTCAAGTTCTAAAAGGTCAGTTTATATTTTGCAAATGCATGACATTGTAGAGGATATTTTTACTGCCAGTAATAATAACAAATGATAATGACATGCTATGAGCTCTACATACAGTAAGTACAGGTGCACACAGAAACTGGAAGCCAATGAATGCTCATGATTTTCCTTGTGATATACGAGTATTTCAGGCTTTAGCTACCTGTGCCTTGTGTAGCAACGATCACTGAAGTAACTAATCATCACTGAACTAAGTGAAGTATTTAACAGACGATGGATTTTCATAGACATTAGCGTTGAGTGTGATGAGTTGGGGCAGTGCGGGACACAGGGTGAGTTGGAACAGTGGGCACGGTAATGCCAAATGCAAAGACATTTCCATTATATGGTGGCCATTCAATAGCCCTGCCCCAACTTTACAAATGTTGTTAAAACTAGTTTTCTATAGAACCACGAATAATGCATGAAAAATGTGCAAATATGAAAAGGTAGCATTTTGACCTTTGTAGAATTTTATTTTTGAACATACACATATTTTGCCAATTTTCTCTCCCACAGCCATTTTTTGAGCTAAAGGTACTTTTTGGTGGGTGAAATCTTCAGTTGTTATATTTTTTTTGTGATATCCAGAAAACACATTTTTACAGCAGAGCAGTGCTGAACGATTAATAGACAATTGTCCTGACTCGCCCACCATTTGGTTTTTTTTAACCCAGGGTGAGTTGTGACAACAATTTCATTTGTGATTTTCGCAAGGAAAAACCTACTTTTCATGCATTAAATACTACTATATTTTATAGTTTGCTGTATTTATGGTGGTTTTGCATGCCAACATGTAGATATTTCTCATTTTCAGGTTGCGTGCTTGTCCTAATGAGAGAAATTACTGTGATGTGGATTATGGCAATTAAAAAAAAAAAAAAAGCATATATTGGTATAGTGTTAAAAGTAGGGAAAGAGTTGTACAATGAAATTTTTGGAAAGGATAGGAACTGAGAAATGCAACTGGCCAGTCTGTGATGATATACTGTATATGGATGATGATTTTCGGTAGTATGTCATTGGTGGACCTGTCTTATTAGCAGGAACTGTACCTTTTGCAGTGCAAGAGGTGAACAAAGCCTCTCATGATTATAAAGAGCATATTTCTGAAAGAAATTTTTCAGCATAAATAGCTACAGGCAACTTAGTGGAACTCTTAACTACGGAATATGTATAGTGCAGTGCGTCCTTAAGTGCGAGGCATGGGGGAGGGGGGAGGGCTAGGTTTATGATGGAAGAGTTGTGCCCATACATAAACCCAAATGGTGAAGTGCAGTTTGTTTTTATATTTCTCATGGCTAATGATTGTGACCCCCCCCCCCCAAATTATATTTCTGGCTGCGCCCCTGTTTGGAACCATTGCACTAGGCGATGTCACAAGTAGAAGGAGAAAACATACTTACACTTTCCTGCATCGTTCCAGTTGTATTTGGTCGTGAGCATAGCCCCAAACTGTTCACTGAAAGTAAACCGCTCAACTGCTTTAACTTGGGAAATGCACTACAGTCATCTGTCAAAAAGAGGCTGCATCCATTTCTGGAGAGGACTGATGTCGCTGCCACGGCTGCCATGGACCCCAGGTTCAAGTTGGTGTGGATTCCATGTGAGGAACTGCAGGAAGAAAATATTTCAAAGATTGTGGACTTTATTATTGCTGAGTCTACCAAAGACTACAAGGAGAAGGTCCAGAAGGAAGAAATTCAAAAGAATGAGCTTTCTATGAGCATCAACCAAGACAAAGATGGCATATTTGCCAAACGACCTCGTCTCTTTGCCTACATGCCTCCACCTGGGCCATCGATGGCAAGTCCGTCAACAAACCACAGTGCAGTGGTGAAGACGGAACTTGAAACATACCTAGAGGAACGTGTTCTGCCTTTTCACATCAACCCATTGAAGTACTGGCATGATATACAAAGCTTCAAAATTCTGAGGCACTTTGCCAAGAGCATTCTAGGCTGCTGTGCAACGTCGGCACATTCTGAGAAAGTGTTTAGCAAAGCTGGTAATTTTTACACTCTTGAGCAAACAAAGCTGAGCCCAGAAATCTTCCAGGCATTAGTGATGATAAAATGTAATTCTGATATGTAGGTATTGGGTTTGTATTTTTGAACTTGGAAATAAAAGTATTTGTATTTGTATTTTTACATCTTAGTTTCAAAAGTATTTGTATTCATATTTGTATTTTTTAATACAAAAAAGCATTTGTATTTGTGTTTGTATTTTCGCATCATAATGTCACAAGTATTTGTATCTGACCTCTAAAAAATCAGTATTTGATCCAACTCTGGTGGTGAACATTGAAATCTCTTAGAATGGAGATATATGAGAAAGGAGAAATGGATAGAATGTGTTCCATCATAGTAGTAAGATAGTCAAAAAAATATTCATAGTCAGTAGAATTAGGGGATAAGTGGACAGCGCAGATATATTTAATCAGAGAATGAGAAGAAAGCCGAAGCCAAAGAGTAAAGAATTCAGAAGAATGAAGTTCAGGAACACGAGAGCAAGATAAATC
Organism: Coenobita brevimanus; assembly: GCF_032717465.1. Classification (NCBI taxonomy): domain Eukaryota; kingdom Metazoa; phylum Arthropoda; class Malacostraca; order Decapoda; family Coenobitidae; genus Coenobita; species Coenobita brevimanus. The sequence continues at coordinate 12,531,267 of NC_137057.1, forward strand.
GTTGCATATACATACACAACAGCCACCTTTGGCTCTGAAATGAGTATAGAGAAAGCAGGAGGAAACAGAAAAGAGTTTGCTGTCAGTTGCCTCAGACAACTGAGTCTCTGTCAAGAAGAGAAGATTAAGTTTAGAGGAGGTGAGGTGGTGTTCGACAGGGGGAAAGTTAGAGGAAAGGCCGCGAATGTTGCAGAAATGAAGAAGTGAGTCAGGCAGTGGTTCCAGGCATCTCTCTGAGTCGCCACCGGGAGAGGGGCAGATGGTGAGGGAATTTGTGGTTCCCCCCCACCGGGGACTCAGAGGCCTAATTTGCTGCAGTCATTTTTTTTTTTTTTTTTTTTTTTTTTGAAAAGGAAGTGTAGTGTGTACTGTGCATGTAGTTTGGTGTTGACAGAGAAACATGTATTGGAGAGCATGCTGGCCTACTCTCTGTGTTACTGAAACACTGAAAAAGTTCAGCAAAGGGGGATGGTCAGGAACTAGTCCTGAGGGCTGATGAAACGGAAGCTCCAGCTCTCCCTGTCATCAGCTTTCCATTCACCTTGGGAGTACTGCCCTGCTCGACTGGTGCTAGTCTGCTCCTCTGGATAACATCACCTGCGAAGTTGCACTGTGATAGCACCTCTTGGCGGCGTATATCGGTTGCCGATATTTCTGCAACTTGCGCTTCATTGCAAGCCACAAAATGGGTCTAGGAAGCTGGGATTTGCACTGTTAGGTGCGTCTGAGCTTTCTCTTCAATATGGCAAGAAAAAAAAATCAATTTTCGAAATATCAGAAAATGGCCCCGGCATCGGCCTGGGGTGCACAGGAAATTCCGGAGTGCACAGGAAATTCCGGACCTACGGCCACGGAAGGGTTAAAGTCCCACACCACCGGCTCTTTCACTTTTGCCTTCCTCTGTAGTAAAATAGGTGGCTGCTGTCTTTCAGCTGAATCACTTTTTCTTCTTTTCTGTGAATTTCACTCAGACCTACAATTTCCCAACTTATTTAATTACCTGCCTCAGCCCTGGAGGGGCTCAGGGACTGGTATTGTTTTCACTCGGTTCGTATGTCTCTATGTTTGTCTGTTTGTCTGTCTGTTAACAACTTTGCACAAAAACTACTAGTGTGATTTTGACTAAAATTACAAGGATTATGGGCTGTCTTTTTAATCACCTGATTAAATTTTGGGCCAAATTGGGCCAAGGCCAAGGCAGTAGGCTAAAAGAAATGTGAAAATAAAATAATTGGTAAAAAATCATTTTTTTCACCATAACTCATTTAAAATTCGTGATATCGACATGAAACCAAAACCTAACGGTGCATCTTTCAAATCTGCATCCTATCACATGCCTCATTACATCAGGGGTTTCAACCCCCAGTTAGAGGTGGGGGAGTGAGTGTGAGTCGGGCCTAAAATTTCAAATGGACATAAATTTGTAATTTTTTGCCTGATTTACTCCAAATTTGATATGTGACATCTTTTGACAAGATATCCTGTTGTGCTTATACATCAGCGCTAAAACGACTGCCGGGGAAGGGTTTGCTGTGCCTTGGCACCGCTTCTTGTTCAGTTATTATCAAGTTTGTAATCTTCTGAGAGGTTTCTTACTTTGTACGGATAGATCTTCATGCATTTCAGTTTGTTTAATATCGCGATCTCTAATTTGCCAAGACAATGCCCACTCACTTTCGGTGGCACACTGCCTGTAAGCCCAGGGGGCAGTGCAGTTGGACCCTTAGTAAACGATATCCAACAAGGTCGACCTCAAATCATTTATATTAGAATTCATGCTTTGTTGGGAGGATTGTGACAAATAATCTCACCTCACTGACACACACTTTTTGCTGGCATGCAAGTTTTGTGCCACCTTATTCAGTATATTTGGTGAAGCCCAATATGTCTATAGGGGGTCCAATGGTCCGCTCCGTCGAAGACGGTACCTTGTATATTACAGGGCCTTCCCCTATCCTCTAACCCGGGACACACCAAGTAGCAGTGTGATTCTGCCCGTAGAAGTGGCTAATGTGTGTGTGTGTGTGTGTATATATATATATATATATATATATATATATATATATATATACATACATATATTGTGTGTGTGTGTGTGTGTGTGTGTGTGTGTGTGTATTATGCTTATATATGACTATGCAAATGTGTATGCACTGTGTGATGAATGTGTAGGTGTACAATGGAGTTAGCCAATATGTGGGATCTCAATAAGCGAAACACGTTATATACGATATCGGCTCAGGAAAAAAAATAAATTTAATATGCAAAATATGATTTTAAGATGTGAATCCGTCATTTGAAAGCAAGGGAAAAACGGTGTTCCTGCTCAGAATGGTAGAATCGGAAACCGCCATTGGATGGCTAATCGGTTTTCCATCCTTTCCCTTCATCATGGTTTCTCTCATGTCAAGTCTAAAGACTCTCAGTCTGTGTCTTCCCGCGCCGTGCTCACATATTGTGGTGTTTTTAGCTCTGTACAAAACCTGTTCTTGCCATCTGTTACAGCTTGGCCCCACCGTTTCATTCCAACATTGTTAACTAAAAATGAAGGTTATAGAGTTGAATATGCAAGGTAAAAGAAACTCGGACATTGGACATTAACTTGGCTTAGGTGAACCGACAGTAAGGAACAATAAGGAGCGGAACCGTCAAGACATGGAGGCCGGCACGTGGAGGGACGCAATAAGGTTGCTAATCCTGCAATTATACAAATGGAGCACCCTACACTCACAGTTCTATTACCTTTCTTTGAGCAAAGGTCTTTCTTAACCCCTTAACCGCGGGGCGTCACTTTTGTGATGCTTGGGAGCAAGGGGTCATACAGCGGGGCATCGCTTTTGTGATTCTGTGTTATTTTGAATTCACCCGGGCTTCCAAGTGGGGGCTTGTATCATCTATCAGTACTGCCAATGTCCAACACTAGTCAGCACTCCTAATCTCATCCGTACTCCCATCCATTGTTGACAATTTAGCCATTTCTCCCCGTTCTTGACTCCCCTCCCTACCCCCCCCTCCATTACCCTATCCTCTCGCCTGCCCGGCCGTGCTACGCTAAGTAAATCTTCCCTGAAATTTTTCACTGATTTCATCCATTGAAATAAGCCCTATGCCCTATTCTTATACCAAATAATATATACAAGAAAGAAATAAGGTAAGTGAGAGTGCCATACACCTGGAATTGGCTAATTATCACCTGACAACACCTCACGTGCACTCGTTCGCTAATTTTCGCTGTTTATTTCCCCTTGAAATATGCCATATAATCTATTTTCGTAATAAATATACATATAAGGAGGGAAGGGAGAAGCCTAAGTGATATTTACATTCACCTGGAACTACCTAATTTATAATGTATTGTCTAGATTTCCTGCCAATCATTTCAGTGCTATACATAGCTGTTTCAAGAGCTAACGTTGGTAGTACTGAATATCCCTAGGTAGGCCTCCACCCCGGCCCTCCCTTATCAGTTCACTCTCATCTTCCGAAGTGGAGGTACATCTGTTTCCTCTTGCTGACTTCAGGGACTTTTCACCCCCATGCAAAGGGCCCTGTGACCTTTACCCCCTACTAAACCTCGTGTGGAAAGAGGTAAAGGGCTGACAATTGATAAGAGAGTGACTACGATCTTTCTATTGAGTAAAACAGTGCAAGTGGAATTGTAAATAATGTGTAAATAATGTGTAAACAGCAAGTGAAAGTAATGAATGTAAATATAAGTGAACAGTGGAAAATAGTTTTATAAGTTACTTCAAGTGACAGTGCATAACACAGTGCAAATAAAATAGAAATGTAAATTACGTAAATAGAATAGAGAGCGTAAATAGAAATGTAAATGAGTAGTATTATAAGAATACGAGTATATACCCTAGGAGTAATGAAAGTGAAAGTTTCACTCTAGCATGTCTGAATAATATAAGTTATGAGAGTGAAGATGAAAGTGACATTCACTCTCAATGCTAGTATACAGGACGAGAAAGTGAATGCTACGTATTTTACTGAAAGAAATTGAATCCCTACAGTGACAATAAACTAATACTACTGAAGGAAACTTATGGATAAAGACTGTAGATATATATAAGTGTTATATAGTAATAGAAATATAAAGTGTGAGGGGTTTTATGAATAATAAATGACAGAGTATCAAGAGCGAACTAGCGCAAGTGCTACGGTCAGACGCGCTCATAATTTTCATTGCTTTCACAGTGGGTTTTTTTTTTTTTTTGGAGTATGGATCCCAAACTACTTGAAAATCATAGAGTAGTGTTTATAGTGTTAATATCTGGGTGTGGTAATCATATTACGGGTTTGTCGGGAAGTGTAAAGTGGAGACTTCGTTACCCAAATTCAGAGGTCTCCACAAGTCCCACGGTAACTGACGAAGGCTCAACAAACATTCCAGGAGAAAGCTGAAGGTACTTGCCATAAGCATGTTTAATTTTAATATTCTAGAACTAATAACTGATTTTTGGCAATTATTTTTTGAGAGTCTGTCGGAGCCTGAATAACCCCGCAGCACACGCAAAACATTGGTAAACATGCCCGCAGTGTAGAGGTTAAAATGATAGTCAAAAATGGGAAATACTTTAAGTGACAAAGATAGTGTGAGGTATCGACCAAATACATTTATTTCCATTGATCGAGTAGTGTATAATATGTGAAATTTCCAGTGTGTGGCGCATATTGCAGAACATATTCTCACATACTGGGAGACGCTACTGTATCTGAAAATGTCTTGAAATGTACATCCTCTAAAGTGTGTACACACACACACACACACACAGATATATATATATATATATATATATATATATATATATATATATATATATATATATATATATATTTATATATAGGTATATATATATATATATATATATATATATATATATATATATATATATATGTCAGGTCTCCATATTATAATTACAAATCATAATAGATGAATAGATAAACAGATTGATAGAGAGACAGATAGAAGCAGGAAGTCAGATGATGAGAAGGTATTGCGTCCGCAAGAATCGAGCAATGCTAAACATGCTTACACACTCTTAACTCAAGGAATGCTTTATAGGCACACGACAGCGCCTCGTGACCATACACACACATACACACATACTCACACACAGGCTTCTAGAACTTTCCAACCATGTAACACACGTGACACGACCCCTGCTACACCAGAATTTAGGAAGCAGAGGCAGAAGGAGACAGGCCATAGAACAGGCAGGTAGTAGGGAGAAGGGCTTAGCAACTTGGAAGAGAGAGAGAGAGCGAGACAGGGAGTTAACTAGCGGGACTCTACTTATACTCACTCGTGTGTGAGAGACTTTGTTAATATTTCCAAGACAAATAAAAATAGTCCCATACTCTTCTTTACCTCTCCTGTCATTGCATGACAAATGGGAACCAAGATTATCTACTTACAAACAACTCAAGTGTAACAACCGCTCGTCCACATGTCTAATATATATAACTTCTCTACAAGTAACTACAAAGTCTTTTTTTTGTGACATTTGGTGGCAGCAGTGGGATACGAACCCCGTCTACGAATCAACAGTGATTTCCTACAAAATATCAAGATTGAAAACAAAAAATACCTCTCACAACCAACAACTCACAACCAGCTCCTGACAGTATTCTCTCCAACCATCCCCCTCCGTCTCCCCGATCTATCACGCTGATGTAGAGGTGAAGAGGTCACAGGACGCCTTGCAAGTAGTTTAACAAAATACTGATACAAACAATCTTGCAATTTCTACAACGAACCAAGGAACTACAACCATCTACAATCAACTACAAGTAACAACTCTACGATGCATCTGTATAATCTTCTATACGCTCCTACAAGTAGCAGCAGTCTTCATCCTACAACGAGTAAATCACAAGAAAATAGGACCGAGAATACATCATGAAAGAAAAATACAAAACAAACAAACGAAGAGTGAGATACAACTCACAGCTTACAACCATCTGACCTCACCCTCCTTTCTCTCCTATTGTCCCCCAACCTCCACCGCTGACGCAGGAGTGAAGAGGTCAAGACGACGAAGCAAATACCAAGTCCATATTCACAACTCATCTTCTCTCAAGTTACTCATCGCTACTCATTTACTCACCACAGCTACCAGTGTGGGAAGTCGACGTCACCATACGTGTGCTGAGACGACGACAAGCCGTGAGTCTGACACCCCACAACACGTCAATCAACCCGTGAAGAACAATGCTAACACCACGTGCAACACCACTCACACCATTTCCCCCACGGTAAAAATTAGTGAGTTACTTCATTCATACAATACACAGTGATAGACAACACATTTTGCACAAACATATAAAACAACTTTCATACAACTTTCATACACATACTTCAAGTATCTGCATAACTCAAACACTAAATAATCACCAACAATAAATATTCTACACTGTATATATTCATTCATTTATTATAGCATTTATTTACTACTATCGAGTGTTACCATTTATACCTACATAAAATACGTGTTGCATACATACAGCTATACATTATTACATCTACAAAGTAATAAAGAAAATATACCATCACAGTTACTCAGTGAGCGATCAAAAGAACTGTATTAAACATTTATTAATTAAAGCTACCTTGTGGAAACAGATAAATTAAGTTACAAGGAAGACCAGAAAAAAAAAAAAAATGACCAACACAAATGACGTTAGCAGGAATGAACATCTTCCACACAGTCGTGACGACAAAGATTTCCACACAGTGCTGACACATATTGCCCACGATAGGTACAAGTGAAGAACAAGTTAGTGTAAATAGTTAATACTGTATATAGTGTATATATATTTTTTATATAAAAAAACAAAATATGGGGCTATATAATATCATTTTCAGTAATATCTGTGCAATATAAACTAAACCTTAAAAAAGGATCCTAAGGAAATTAGCCAGCAATTGTGCAGCATCGAACAACACCGAAAAAGCGTAGACAAACGAAGAAAAACAAACTAGAAAGTCAATAAAAAAAAAAAAAGAAACTGTAAGATCACATAACAAACAAATGAAAATAAGTGTAAGTATTACTACAAATGCCAAAATACCACATAAACTACAAACAAAAAAGCAAATTGTCTCCACAAGCTAATGGCATGGCACATCATATCATCGACCGCAGCATGACCGGATTCAATGTCAGGACTGGAATTATTACAATTGTGTAACTACAAACGATATGTAACAATTATGTAACGACAGACGATTGCATTATGTTACACTTGCTACAATTATGTAACTACAAACAATATGTAACAATTATGTAACAGTTGCATTAACAAGATGTAACTTTTATGTAACTTTAGCTACAATTATGTAACTACAAACAATATGTAACAATTATGTAACAGTTGCATTAACAAGATGTAACTTTTATGTAACTTTAACTACAATTATGTAACTACAAACAATATGTAACAATTATGTAACAGTTGCATTAACAAGATGTAACTTTTATGTAACTTTAACTACAATTATGTAACTACAAACAATATGTAACAATTATGTAACAGTTGCATTAACAAGATGTAACTTTTATGTAACTTTAACTACAATTATGTAACTACAAACAATATGTAACAATTATGTAACAGTTGCATTAACAAGATGTAACTTTTATGTAACTTTAACTACAATTATGTAACTGCAAACAATATGTAACAATTATGTAACAGTTGCATTAACAAGATGTAACTTTTATGTAACGTTAACTACAATTATAAGGCCAACACAGTTATGTAACAGTTGCATTAACAAAATGTAACTACAATTATAAGGCCAACACAATTATGCATTACCACAATATTATGTAACAATTCATAAAATGTTACAATTATGTTTTACTACAATGTTACTACTATGTAACAATTACAATACAATTATGTAATAATTCACAATGTTACAATTATGTATTATCACAATATTACTACAATATTATGTAAAGTCATACAATTATACCACAATTCTGTATTACCAGAATCATCTTCCAAGTTAGGTGAAATATTAGACATTACTAAAGGGATAACTCAATATGTAATGTATAACCTAGCAGTATTACCATTGCACAATTATATGCGTATGTCTGTTATACATACACATCATACAAAATGTCATACAACAACCATTGTATTTATTCAGTTATGTATACAACTTGTTTAAAATGTAATATTACTGAATCATTGCAATTTACTATGAATATTATATGTATACAATATTATAATCAATATTATGTACTAATAGATTAGCATATGTCAATGATGATTGCTGTCGGAGGACCTTCAGCGGCGCGGCTGAGCAATGTCAGGTCTCCATATTATAATTACAAATCATAATAGATAAATAGATAAATAGATTAATAGAGAGACAGATAGAAGCAGGAAGTCAGATGATGAGAAGGTATTGTGTCTGCGAGAATCGAGCAATGCTAAACATGCTTACACACTCTTAACTCAAGGAATGCTTTATAGGCACACGACAGCGCCTTGTGACCATACACACACATACACACATACTCACACACAGGCTTCTAGAACTTTCCAACCATCTGCAGAGGCAGAAGGAGACAGGCCATAGAACAGGCAGGTAGTAGGGAGAAGGGCTTAGCAACTTGGAAGAGAGAGAGAGAGAGAGAGAGAGAGAGAGAGAGAGAGAGAGAGAGAGAGAGAGAGCGAGAAAGGGAGGTAGCTAGCGGGACTCTACTTATACTCACTTGTGTGTGAGAGACTTTGTTAATATTTCCAAGACAAATAAAAATAGTCCCATACTCTTCTTTACCTCTCCTGTCATTGCATGACAAATGGGAACCAAGATTATCTACTTGCAAACAACTCAAGTATAACAACCGCTCGTCCACAAGCCTAATATATATATATATATATATATATATATATATATATATATATATATATATATATATATATATATGCATGTGTGTGTGTGTGTGTGTGTGTGTGTGTGTGTGTGTGTGTGTGACAGAGAGAGAGGGGGGGAATCCATAATTATAATGTTTGTATATACATTTCAGTCCCCTCCACGTATTTTAAAAACTCTTAAATTTTTCAAACGTATGGAATCTCTCTTCCCTTCCTTTCCCTTCTCGTCCCTTCCATTCCTTCCCCTTCCTTTCCTTGTCCTCTTTCACCTTATCTATTCATGTAAACCCGATTCTCTGTTCGTTAAAGCCACCAACCTCAACTTTGCTTATGACTCTCTGATATCTATTTACTTGTGTCTAATACAGAAATTTATAAAAATAGGCTCTATGTACAATACTTGTGACTATCATAACTTTCTCTCTCTCTCTCTCTCTCTCTCTCTCTCTCTCTCTCTCACACACACACACACACACACACACACACACACACACACACACACACACACACACACACACACACACACACACACACACACACACACACACACACACACACACACACACACACACACACACACACACACACACACACAAACGTACCTCCCACACTCTCACCACAGATATATGCACGTAATGGCCACTCTGTTTCCCGTCACATTATGCTCTGTCTGTCTGTCTGTCTCTCTCTCTCTCTCTCTCTCTCTCTCTCTCTCTCTCTCTCTCTCTCTCTCTCTCTCATTTCCTTTCTCCGAATAACTAAAATATTCTCTTTCCTCTCTAGTGTCTTACTCTATATCCTCCTCCTCGTCTCTCATGCGACTTAAATATTCTTTCCCTCTTTTACTTTCACTCTTCCCCCTCTGTCTTCCTCCTCACCCACATTCTTTAATTATTCATGCTCAATCTTTCTCTCTTTTCTTTTTCTGAATATTCCTTCTCTCCCCTTGATATTGCCTTTATATATCCTTCAGTTACCTCTTCCTCATGTTTCATTCTCTTTTCTGTCGTGTACACCTCTCTCTCTCTCTCTCTCTCTCTCTCTCTCTCTCTCTCTCTCTCTCTCTCTCTCTCTCTCTCTATCTCTCTTTCTCTCCGAAGTCCCCAAACCACCACCCATTCTTCCTAGCTCAGTTACAAACCCACCCAGAGAGAGAGAGAGAGAGAGAGAGCAATACGTGTAGAGCAGTACAATTTGCAAGTACGTATGGTCTCCCTTTAAAATATACCAGCAACAATGCAACACCGAATTAACACCACTGGTACAAAGAAACAAATCTCTCTCTCTCTCTTTCTCTCTCTCTCTCTCTCATGATAATTACTGTAATGAAAATAATAGTAATAATAATAATAATAATAATAATAATAATATTATTATTATTATTATTATTATTAATATTAATAACAATAATAATAATAATAGTTATAATAATAATAAAAATGAAAATAATTACAAGCCAGAGGCAATAACAAATCATCCCAATTATGTCTGAAGAGAATTTACAACTGGTGAAATACACTGTTAACCTCATCTCCACTATATATATGGTGCTGATTATTCCATTATGTATTCACTGCACTTCAGGATGATACTTAATGTCTCTGGTTCGTATTCTAGTCGGGTAAAGAGGCATCCTAGCACCTCTTCCTAAACGATTTTATTTTCTTTTGATGTGGTTGAGTAACATCCTTTTGTTTGTTATTTATGGAGAGAGTATGGTTATACTGGAAGAATTTATATAACACAGAAAAGGCCAGTAAGGTAATCGCTGAAGAAAATGTGTTACAGAGCTTCCTCGACCGATAAGAGTACGGTCCTCTGTCTTAACCCCTAAAGCCCCGGTCACACAGTCACGATAATCATCACGATAGCGCTACTGATCAAATTACTGGCGCTGTCGTGATCTTTGATCAAGATTTTCGTCTGTCACGATAGCTGAACGACACCCTTACGACGGCACTAAATATGTGTCATGACGGTCTTGTCACGATCGAATCACGACAGCTCAGCGACAGCGTCATGATTGGCGTTTTTTTTTTTCATTTTAGCGGTCATTTTCCTGTCATGACAAAGCCACGATGAGCACGACAGAGTCACGACGGCGTCATGAAGGTGTCACGATATCGTCACAAGTGTCGCCTACAGGCGGAAATCATTCCTATCAGGTGAATATGTGCCATATGTTTATCTGTGACAAAAGAAACGAAATATTTATCAATAGAATTATATGGTATTGTATAGTATTATCAGTGCTGGGCAGGTGAGCAAATGCTTGCGCAAAGAGCAATTGCGCACCATTGCACTCTGGTGAATTATCGTTTGTGCATTGCGCACTGCATGAGACCATGCGCAATATTGCGCTTGCGCACCTGCCTTGCGCACCTGTCCTGTGGTGGTCTTGGGAGCTTCCTGTATGCCTGGACAAGGGATGGGGGAGGCTCGGGCATGTCGCGAGGGTTCTGCTGGGGGCAGGCGGAAGAGACAGAGGGTAGTAGCATTTCTTAAAATGCTTCAACAGAGATAATGTATTTTAATATTTTTTAAATTATTATTATTAGTAAATAATAATAAATGAAAAATACATAATTTAATAAGAGTAGCATACGCAATTCCTTACAAAAGTCATTAAAACATTATTTAAATCAAATATCCACAGCCTAATAATTTATTAGGTTGTGGATATTTGATGTAAATAATGTGTTTTAATGATTTTTGTAAGGAATTACACATGCTATTGTATATCTTTATTGAATTATTAAAAAACAACGTCTTGCGAAAATGCAGTTAAAAGTAAAACTGGCAACATCACAGCCTTCGTTTCCCTGTCCCTCCGGCCTCCGCTTCGCAGCCCGCTCACTCCTCTGTTTGAACTTCCACGAGTGAAAAAGTTACTACATAAGAGTATTATGATACCAGCTCTAATGTATGGAAGTGACGCTTTGACCTTGTTGGAGGGACAGAAGTCAAGAGTGAGGGCAGTGGAAATGAGTTATTTGAGAGGAGCAGTCAGACAGACTGACAAATGAGGGAATTGAAGGAGCATTGTAGTGTGGATGTGGATGTGATAGGAAGCATTAGGAGAAACACATTGAGGCGGTTTGGTCATATGGAGAGGATGGAGAGTGAGAGGCTAACGAGGAGAGTGTATGTAAGTGAGGTGAAGGGGGGGAGAGGGAGGGGGAGGCCAAGGATGAGATGGAAGGATGGAGTGGAGAAGTATATGAGAGAGAGGTGTGTGAGCTGGGAGCAGGGCAGTGAAATGGCGGGGGACAGGGCGACGTGGAGGCGATTTGTTGCTTGTTTGTGGCCAGTGGTCGCCCCTTACATGATTTAGGCGTCTAGCAATAGATAGATAGAGAGAATAATAATAAATAAAAGTAAGTATGGTAATCTGTTTAAATATATCAATATTTTACAGTAATTCCCATAAAAATATGCAAATGGTCTGTGCTAGCGCTTAGCGACATTGTGCAAGCTAAATATTAGATTGTGCACTTGTGCAAATTACAAATAATATATAATAATAAATAAAAGTAAGTATGCTATTTTATGTAAATATCTCAATATCTTACAGTATTTTCCACAAATATATCCAAATAGTTTGCGCTTGTGCTTTGTGACATTGCGCAAGCTAAATATTTGTCAGATTGCGCACTTGCGCTTGCACAAGGTAGTGAACTGTGGATTGTGTTTTGCGCTTGCGCAAGGTTCTTCTTCGTTTGCACTGCCCACCACTGAGTATTATATAGTATTATATATTATACAACATTATATACACATATATCATATACATAGTATAGATAGTATATATTTAATACTACATAGTATTATAATTTTATTATATATATATATATATATATAGTATGCAGTATATAGGAGCCTCAGTGGTACAGTGGTAAAGTATGCGTTTTCATACACTGGAGAGCGAGGGTTCGCACCCCACCAGGGTAAAAAACTTTGGAAGCGTTCTCCTGGCGACATACTGCTTAGCAGACATCAGGAGTGCTGTGGTTGAACCAGTGTCACATACTATAAGAGCATGCTTGCACCCAATCTGGTTGCGTGGGCCGATTACACTTGGTTCACAGACTACACACACATCCAAAGCCACTCCAATACTACAATTACACTTACAAGCACTTCACACCCTACACACAATCTCTACCAGACAGCCTAAGCCACTTGGTAGAGATACATTGGCTGTATTGTCCTCACTTCGGTTGCCGGTCCTGCAGTGGATACTCAAACGGCTGGTGGTGATGATGATGATGATATAGTATATATGATAGATACAGTATATTGTATTATATAGTATTATATAGTATGTATACTGTATATTATATAGTACATATATAGAGAGCGTGAGCGGCACAAAGGCAGATCATGGACTGCTGAGCACCGAGCGGGCCATTGGTGCAGTGACGCTGCTCTGCCATGTGTGCCTTGGCGGTTGCCAAGTTGCAACCAACACTACGACTATCTAGCTCTGCCATGACGCCATTGTTACTTGTTTTTAGGTCTGTCATGATGCATATACCGTACATGTAGCATTAATGTGACGCAGTCTTAGGTCCATCGTGACGCATTATTCAGAACTGTCAAACAACTGTCATAATTATTAGCTCTGTCGTGACACAAACTTGAGTCTATCGTGACAGTCATAGCGCTGTCGTGACGTCCTCGAAACGGTTTTTCCATCACGATTACATCACGACGGCCCATCGACATTGCGTCATGATAGACGTATGCACGTCACAATAACGTCACGACAGTGCTACGCTGGGTACAAAATTCACTGAGTTTCCCGATTTTTTTGTGCAAGCACTAACATTTCGTGACGGCCCAAGAATGTGCTAAGACCGTCACGATACGTCACGAAGACTACAAGGAAGCATCACGATAGTGTTACGACCGCAATTAGTAGCGCTATCGTGATGATTATCGCGACTGTGTGGCCAGAGCTTCAAAGACGGGTGTTGACATATGCTGCCCGAGGGTACTAGGGGCAAAAAGACGGGTGTCCGCATATGTGGTCACTCCCCTCCACCCCCCACACCCACCCTACCTACCCCATCCTCCTAACACCACACCCACACATCATCCCCCACCTTCCTCATTCCCACCCCCCACCCAATCCCTCCGCGCTGCCCCGAACCCCCCACCTCCAAACCCCCAAAGCCCCCCAAGTCCCTCCGCAGCCCCCCAAATCTCCCCATTGCCCTTTACCAGCCCTAACTCCCACCCTCTCACCACCCCCACCCTCCCCACTCCGAACCCCCCACTAACCACCCCCATGCCCCCACTACCCCAATATCCCCCAACCCCCCCCACTTCCCCACAATCCTTCCCACCACCCACCACCCCATACCCCCACAACCTACCCCCACCACCCCCCACCACCTACCCCCACCACCTCCAATCCTTTACCTCCCCCACACCTCCCAGCCAAACCTCTCACCCCATAACCACCCTACCTCTCCAACTCCCACCACCACCCCAACCCCCTATCCACCCCCACCCCTCTACCCACCACACAACCCCCCTCCCCACCCCCACTTCTCACCCCCACCCATCACGCCCCGCCCCCACCCGACCCCCCACACCCACACTCCACCTCCCCTAACCACACAGCCCACCCCCTGCACCTTCCCACAACACCACACCACCCCTCCCGCCCCCCACCTCCCCCAACAAACCCCCCCACCATATCGTACCCCACGATTATGCCCGTCCTGAGTGAATGTCAAAACATTCCAATGCCCGTCTTTTAGGAAGCTCGTTAATAAAGCATCAAACCATCTCAAAAACCAAGCATTTTGAAAACCAGACAAAACGTTCTGATATATAATGATAACGCAGGTACTATTACTGGTGTTAACTATAGTTTTTTCACCTTTACTTGTACCAGCTTTTCGTCCTTTTGCAGATTATTTAATGTAGCTCAGTGGCAGAAGAGGACAAAACTACGGCTCTACATCCATTCCATAGCAGTTCTTCGTCAGCAGCACAATATTCTAGTCTATGTATGTTGCTACAGATGAGCATTCAAGATTTAGAGATAGTAATTTTAGTTCAAGTCAGAGTTAAAAGAATATAGTTCTCTAAAAATACAGTATGATTTCTCGTGTGTTATGGAGACGGCTCAGTCAGTGTTATCAGTAACTACTCTGCATCATTTATTTATTCCTTATCACCACTACCACACCCACGCCCACCCCAGCAGACTGGGACATCCCCAGATGAAAAAAAAGATACTGCCAGATGAGTTTCTAGTGGAGCGCTATTCACGGGAAAAGTTATTATAGAAGAACAAGGTAAATATATGACCTAGTCTTGTCACTCTGACCTTTGACCTATTGGTTAAAGAAAAACAGGTCAACCCCTTGGCTTGCCCTCTACCTCTCCACCAGGTTTGGCTAAAATAAGATTAAAACTGAATTATTTCACACACACACACACACACACACACACACACACACACACACACACACACACTCGCTGGTGCAGTGGTAACGTTCCCGCTTGTCAACTGGTGGACGAGAGTTCGCGCCTCGCTCAGGTTGCGAAAAGTTTCACTGACGAAGTGGGTGGTTACTGTCCCCCTTGAGCAAGGGGACGGGTGTGTGCGTGTGTGAAGGTCACAGCCTTGCCCTTAGATCGGACTATATGAGCTCCCAGCTCCCTTCCGGGAGGGTAAAAGCTGACCTGCACGACCATCAAGTGATCCTGACCGACCTGGTGAATTACACACACACACACACACACACACACACACACGGTCATACATGGCATGTGGTGGGTCATAAATCCTAATTTATTAAGTTGCCACTCTCTCTCTCTCTCTCTCTCTCTCTCTCTCTCTCTCCCCATCACTATGGATTACATAACTTTCACACCAACAGATGGCCCCTAACAGTCTTCCCATGCCACCGCTTAAGCACTAATACCCACCGTCCATATTGAATTAGGCCCGGGATATTCCATTTAGGGCTGAAGAGAGAGAGAGAGAGAGAGAGAGAGAGAGAGAGAGAGAGAGAGAGAGAGAGAGATGGTAGAAGATGAAGTAGACTGAGAATAACGCGGAAATAATAATATAATTGAGAAGTGACTCAAATTTGTGAAAATAAAATTGCTGGAATAGTCCTTTATTTATATTTTCAAAGACATTGCCTTAGGTGATGAAAGATGATGATGATGATGATGACATTATGGGATATTACAGAAGGAATATTAATTAAATTAGAATATATCCTTCTTAAAGCCTAAAATCACACTCGTTATCATTCTAACTCACAGACCACTGTTTATTACGAGCGAGCGAGCGCAGAGAGGGAAGCGACCAAGCGTAAAGAAGCGATGATTACTTTCAGCCGAGAAACGAGAGGCCCGGCCCGACCCGGCCCGGCCCGACACGACACGGCCTGACCGCGATGGTTTTCAGAGGCTAATAACTTTTCTATGTGAGATAGAGAAGAGATTGTTTCATCAGGTAGTAGATATTTTCAATAAATTTTTATTTTTAGCTATATATTTACTCATTAGACCAAAAGAAAGCTCTTGGAATCTCAGCTTTCCATGGGAAGGTACCGAGAGCTTCAGCTGATACGCTGCAGTATTAAATCGATTTACAAAAGCTATCCCGGTGTAACGCTATGCTTGCTGCATGAATTCTACTAATAAAATATCGGACATTACGCTCATAACTTTACGAGAACGTTCTATCGATGTTTAGGAGTTAAATCAGCACCGCGCTCTTGTGCTTGCGAGTGTGCGTGTGTGTGTGTGTGTGTGTGTGTGTGTGTGTGTGTGTGTGTGTGTGTGTGCGCGTGAGAGAGAGAGAGAGAGAGAGAGAGAGAGAGAGAGAGAAAGACAGAGAGACAGAGAGAGAGAGAGAACGTGAGAAAGTAAATATTTAGCTAAATTTTTCTTCTGTTATTGTTCAACTACCTCATCAGAAATGTCGAAGGTTTACACCAAGATAAAATTATGATGACAGGCGTATATGCGAACGCTGGCTGTCTCGTCACGCGCTATCAAAGCACACTTTACTGGTTTAATGAACGGACCAACACTACCACCACCACTGCACCTGTCTCAGTCTGTTTGCCTGCCTGTTTTTCTGTTTGTCTGTCTGCCTGCATGTCTGCCTGTTTACCTGTCTGTCTGTTGATGTTTTGGTATAACTCTTGGATAGTGCTTAATTCTACAATTATTATTTCTCTGAGACTGGTATGTATCAGGTGGTATGTGGTATCAGCCATTATATATATACATAGAATCTGTTTAGTGGATTAGAAGCGGGATTCATTTACACTCGTATATATACCTTTGTCAGTAAAATTGGGCAGACGTTATGCATTCGTCCGTGGCTGTTTGTTTGTGTAAGAGATGTCTCAGAAAAGCTGTTATCGGATTGCAGTAAATAGGTGGGCTGTGGGTCGGGGAAAGGTTGATGAGAATTGGGTGGGGAATCAAATTCGGATGCAGGATTAAATTGCAGATTGCATTGGCGTTGCCAGAGGTATGCGTAACAGGGCAGACTAAGACCGTAGAATTAACTGATAATATGGGACTAAATGTTTTCGTCTGATAGAATAAAGGAATTACAACTCAGTGAATCACTAATTTTATTACGCTGCTGGAGATATGCGCTTTCTTAGTTATTTGTATTTGGTAATATGTTTATTTATTTTTTTAATTTCTTTACTTAACTGGGTTTCTTTGTATCTTAATGCAGTGATCAGTGATTTTCATTCCAGAAAGAATTTGTTTATGATATGGATGCTTTGTGTGTGTGTGTGTGTGTGTGTGTGTGTGTGTGTGTGTGTGTGTGTGTGTGTGTGTGTAGCCTTTCTTTATTCTCTGTGTCCTACATTTATTTTCCACAGAATATTCTCAAGTCTGTTCGGAGAGAGAGAGAGAGAGAGACAGACAGAGAGAGAGACAGAGAATTCTATCGTTAGGCATCAGTTTAATCCTGTATATTTGCTGTCTCGTCGGGGTTATTATCTCCGAGAAGGAGAGTGTGTTTTTGCCCTTGATTGTTTGTTTTTGTTTGGTTATCTGATAGCAGGATTAAGAAGAAACAAAAAGGGAGGTTTGGACCACATTTGGTGGGTAGACAGCCAATGTTCCAAAGAACAATCGATTAACTTTTGGGACCGATCCGGATCGGATTACGGATTCTGGATCCGGAAAACGCTTTATGGGAAACCCAAATCAGTGATGAGAAACCCGAAAACATTATGAAAAGTGGTTTGGAAAATATGGTGTTCTTGTCGGAGATGTGCTTCACTAAGTGCCCCTCCAATTTGTAAAAGTGTTTTTGTGTGCTTTTTTTTTTTCCTTAATGCAAGAAAGAAGGAACCAAAGGCCAGGAGCCAGCAAAACTGTTCCCTCCAAGAAAAAATTAAAACAGGATAACAGAGAGCCAAAGTTAAGATCTGTTAATTTCCCGATGCCTGGACACACTGTGTTTGAAAGACTGGAGATCATAGGCAGTGGGAAATAGAGACAGAGAGGGAGACAGCTCCAAAGTTCACCTGTTGCAGACATAAAGGACTAGGAGTAACGGTTAACTCTTGCATTAGAGAGTTGGACGGGAAAGGGATAAGAGTTTGTTGCTAGACGGGTGCTACGCGCCAGCCGTAGTGGTGGGGGGATGCAAGCAGACTGTTCAGAGGAGCAGGGACTAAGTAAGCAGCGGTAGAAAAAACATGATGATGCAACGGTGCGGGGAAGAGACAGAGGTTGAAGGGAGCCAATAAAAGGGTGAGAGTTAATGACACGAAAAGCATTTGCGTGCGTGTTTTTTCTTCTTTTGTTTTTCTTTCTTGGAGTGCTTAGTTCACGGGAAATGTTTGTTTGGGAAGCTGAATTTTTCCTTTATGTACACTACCCATGGTAACAATGTAAATATCTGTGAGTTTGTGATGATGCTGATGAACAATGGTGATGATGATGGTGACGATGACGAGGATGATCATCACAAAAGTTATCCTTAGTTTGGAAGATGACGATGATAAAATTTATCCTTAGTTTAGATGATGATGGTAGTGATGATGACGATGATGATGATGGTGACAAAATTTATCCTTAATTTAGAATATGATGACAAAATTTATTTATTGTTAGTTCAGATTATAATGATGATGATGAAGATGATGACAAAATGTTTCCTTAGTTCAGAGTGTCAAAGCCGAAGAGATCATAGTTAAACTATTCAGTATGTCATATGGGTGGAAGTCTCGCCTACTTATTCTGTGTCAAACGCTAGATATAAATACATGAGCATTAAATAAATAAATAAATAAATCGTTACGATAATCATTAGTCACAATATAATTGGTTGATTTTTTTTTTCTTTGTCTTTTTCTGTCAAAAGCCAGGGTGGTCATTGCTAATTCTCCTCGGGTAATGGACCACCCTAGCACCTCTTCCCTAGCGATTTACTTTTGGATATGGCTGGTTAATGTCCTTTTATATGCTATTTAGGGAGAGTATGGCGATGTTTGAAGGATTTATTTCAAACAGAATATGATAGTAAGCTTTAATAAACATTATATATCGTTTAGGAAAAGGTGTTCGAAAGTTTTCTTAGCCGACGAGAATACGGACCTTGAACTACAATAATTTGAGCTTGATTTTGTAAGTTCAGATTGTACAAAAAACATAAAAGGATTATGTGATAAATTAATCAGAAATAACAAAAAGAGGCTAATCTTTCCCTTTTTAGCGTAGAGATCTTAAGATAACTGTGTTTTAGGCTACATACGGTAGTTCAGTGTTCTCAAATTTTTTCCCTTCATTCCCCACTTGTGGGGATCTTAATATCCTCGCTGACCCTATTCAGTTTTCTCTCAAATTCCTCACATATAATGAGAAAAAAAATGTTTTGATGCTTTCCATTTATTTAATGCTTACAATTATCAATCAGAATGCATATTTTGTTACATATCAATGAGATGGATGACACTGCTCGCTTTCAGTCAGTTTACTGATTCTAGGGTGAGTTATTGATAACGCACATCTCATACTTGGGTTCACATCTGACCGGTTTCAGTTTTTACTTTTTGTGTGAAGAATGGTTGGGAAGCCAGATTCACGTAAATATGTTGTGTAAAAGGCAAGAGGACTCTAAATGCGATTTCACAAACTTTGGGTATGACTGATTCGTAGAGCACCAGAACACAGAGATTTTTCTTCACAAAGGTGTCTGGCAGCAGAATCATTCTTGAGGTCAAGGAATTCGTCCGGAACATAATCGGGGCCGGCACCAATATCAAGAGTTTCAGAAAAAGGATTCCTTACCAGTATCCCTTCTTCCTCCCTGATTTTTGGGAAGTATCTTTTTTGCTCATTTTCCAGGAATTTCAAGTGCTAAATTATTTCACTTTTGAGTGATGGTTCAAGAAGGTGATCCTCTTCAGTATCGTCAAGAACAGTTAAAAGATTCTCAAACATGATAACATTTTCTGCACTCACTTTGCTTTCTAAATTCTGAAGTTTAACAAGAAATGCACGCATACAGTCCGTAAGGTGAAAAACATTTTTTTTTTTTTTATGCTAGGAAGAAGGAACCAAAGGCCATGAGCCTGCAATAACTGTCCCTTCCAAGAGAAAAACAATATACAAGAGAGAGCCAAATTCAAGATCCAATCATTTCGAGGTGCCCGGACATACTGCTTTTGAAAGACTGGATATCATAGCTAGCAGGAAATACAGACAGAGGTAGACAGTTCCAGAGTTGACCTGTTGCATAAATGAAGGACTGGGAGTGACGGTTAACTCCTGCATTAGCGAGTTGGACAGAAAAGGGATGAGAGTTTGCTGCTAGACTGGTGCTACGCGCCCATCGTAGAGGTGGAGGAATGCAAAAAGACAGTTCAGAGGAACAGTGACCATTGAAGTAGCGATAGAAAAGGGATAAAGATGCAACAATGTAGCAAAGAGACAGAAGTTGAAGGGAGCCGGTAAGAGGAGGAGAGTTAATGAGACGAAAAGCCTTTGACTTCATCATATTGAGAATAGCTCTATGTGGGGAACCTCCCCACACATGAGAGTTGTACTCTACACAGGGGCGGATAAAAGCCATATATAGAGTGAACAGTTGTGCAGGGGTAAAGAAGGAATGGAGTTGGCTTAGCACACCCAATCTCTTGGAAGCAGATTTTACAAGAGCTGTACTATGATCATTCCAAAATAAGTCCCGAGTGAATGAAACCCCAAGCATGTTCAAGGATGATGCAGGATTAAGCTGAATATTATTAAACATTAGTGGGTTCACCTGTGGAAGATTTTGTCGAGTTGATACGAGTAAGAACTGAGTTTCTGATGCATTAATAACAGCAAGATAATTTTTACCCCAGTCAGAGATACGAGCGAAGTCAGACATTAGGTGTGCTATAGCCTCATCCTTTGTTTGTCGAAGTAAATGCTGAGATGGACGTTGTGGGAACCGAATGGAAAGGAGAAGGATGGAGTCATCAGTGTACGAGTGGTTAGGGTTAGACGTACAGCTTAGAAGGTCATTGATTAATAAAAGGAAGAGAGTTCGCTGTAGGACAGAACCCTGAGGAACACCACTATTGATAGATCTAGGAGAAGAACGATGGCCGTCTACAACAGCGGCTATAGAATGACCAGAAAGGAAGCTATAGATGAAGGCACAGATAGACGGACAGAAACCATAAGAGGGCAATTTGGATATTAAAGATTTATGCCAGACTCGATCGAGAGCCTTTGAGATGTCAAGTGCAATGACAAAGCTTTCGCCAAAGTCCCGAAAGGAGGATGACCAGGAGTTTGAAAGGTAGGTGAGAAGATCGCCAGTGGAGCGTCCCTGACGGAACCCGTATTGACGATCAGAGGGAAGGTTGTGATAGGAAAGATGCTTCAAAATTTTTCTATTAAGATTTGACTCGAAAACTTTTGATATACAGGATGTTAAAGCAATTGGACGATAGTTAGAGGGTTGGGAATGGTCACCCTTCTTTGGGACTGGCTGAATGAGAGCAAACTTCCTGCAAGAAGGAAAGGTACAAGTTGATAGACAAAGGTGAAAGAGTTTGCCTAGGCAGGGTGTAAGCACAGAAGCACAGTTCTTGAGGACAACAGGAGGGACTCCATCAGGCCCATATGCCTTGTTAGTATTGAGGCCAGTGATGGCAGAAACTACCTCAGCTGAAGAAATTTTAATGTCAGCCATAAGAAAGTCAGAGGGGGGGAAGTGATACAGGAATAGCACCGGAATTGTCTAAGATGGAATTGGAGGAGAAAGTCTGTGCGAAGAGATCTGCTTTATCAGTAGAAGAAATAGCTACAGAACCATCAGAGTAGAAAAGAAGAGGGAAGGATGATGCTGTAAAGTTGTTAGAAAGGTTTTTGGCAAGGTGCCAGAAGAAACAGGAAGATTTCGAGTTAGAGAGTTGAGAGTATTTAGTACGAATGAAATTATTTTTAGCAGAGCGAGGAACAGATTTAGCACAGAAACATAAACAAGATGTGATTCAGGGGTGGGTTGGCTCCGGTACCTTTTGTAGGCCCTCTCCTTGTTGCGGACAGCATTAGAACAACCGTGATTAAACCAAGGCTTTCTTGCATTAGTCAAAGGATATGAGAAAGGAATGTATGCTTCCATGCCCGAGAGAATAACCTCCGTAATGCGCAAGGCACACTCAGATGGCTCCTGGCCATAGAAGCAATAATCATTCCAGAGAAAATCAAAGATGTACTGCCTGAGGACCTCCCAGTCTGCAGCTCCAAAGTGCCACAGACGACGTTTCTTTGGAGGGTCCACAGGCCGTACCGGAGCAATAGGACAGGTTAAGGTAATAAAGTTGTGATCAGAGGAGCCCAACGAGAGAAAAGATTAACAGTGTAAGCAGAACGACTAGTTGTAAGGAAGAGGTCAAGTATGTTGGAGCTCTCTCCAAGGCAGTCAGGGATACGGGTAGGGTGCTGTACAAGATGCTCTAGGTCAATAAGGGTAGAATAGATATAGGTTTGTTCACCACGTGGATCAGTCAAAGGAGAGGAGAGCCAAAGGTGGTGGTGAAATCTCCTATAAATGGAGACTTCAGAGAAAGGAGAAAATGATAGAATGTGTTCCATAGTAGAAGTAAGATAGTCGAAGAATTTTTGATTGTCAGTAGAATTATGGGATAAGTAAACAGCGCACATACATTTAGTCAGATAATGACAGGAAAGCCGAAGCCTTGTAGCTCGAGATTCAGCCTGTTTAACTGCTCAAAAATGTCAGGCAGGTATGCACGACGTGACTCCCACAGGGCCTAGTTCTGTGTATCTGTCTGTCTATTGCCAGACGCCTGAATACCGTAGGGGATGGCCACAAACAAATCGTCTCCATGTCTCCCTGTCCCCCGCCATTTCACTGCCCTACTTTCAGCACCCCCCCCCCTGTCTTGTATACCTCTCCACTCCTTCCCTCCATCCTATCCTTGGCCTCCCTCTCACTCACATACACTCTCCTCGTCAGTCTTTCGCTCTCCATCCTTTCCACATGGCCAAACCACCTCTGTGTGTTTCTCCTGACGCTTCGTATCTTATCCACATCCACTCCATAACTCTCCTTCACTTCTTTATTTGTCAGTCTGTCTCTCCATGTGACTCCACATGCTTCTCTCAAGTCATTCATTTCCACTGCTCTCATTCTTGATTTGAGTGCAAGCTTCATTTCCCCATGTTAGAGTTGGTATCACAATACTGTCATGCAGTAACTTTTTCACTTCCATGTTCACTTCCCTGCTTCTTGTCACTGCCTGGTTGAGGAGACTTAATAGTTCATCCTTCTGTCTCATTTACAGGAAAAGTTTAAGTTCTAATCGAAGCCAAATACTCTCTTCACAACATTGCTCTTGGAGAGCCATCGGACTTTGCAGTAAAAGAGGAGCGATTCATGCTCTGAATCAATGTCTTCACACAGTTCCTGGAAAAGGTGAGAGTTCAAATCTATTTTCACAAAGTTAAAACATTTTATCCACTGCCTCCAGGATCTTGCACAGGGCATCAGGGAGGGTTTCTGGCGCCAGTGCAAAACGATGGATCATACAGTAAACCACTATCGCATATGGAGCTACTTTCTAGATATGCTTCAGTAGCCTCAATTTTGATCTCAGCATCACTGGAGCCCCACCAGTACAGACTCCACAACAGTTTTCCCAGGTTATTCCGTTAGCTGTGAAGAAAGAAGTCAACACTTTCCATCACATCTAAAAGTTTTGTCATAGTTTCAAGCTGTGCATAGAACATATATTCATCTCTGATGTCAGGCATGAACACATATCTAACAAACACTAGTAGCTGTGCACAAGAACTCACATCCGTTGACTCATCCAATTGTACTGCGAACAAACAGTTGGAGACAGTTAAACTCCTGTATCACTTGTTCCATGATATCAACTGACATTTCACTAGTTGTCCGTTTTGCTGTGCTGTTTGACAAGGAAATCTGCTGAATCTCATGTACATCTGACTGTCCAAGAACCCACCTGATTAACTATACAGCATGCCGCTTAATTAAAATTTCACAAATCGTGTGGACCTTTTTCTTCTTTGCTATTTCAAGGGAAACCTTATATGATGCCTCTACTACACTTCATTTCTGTTGTTGGAAAGCACCACTCCCATCCAGTCTCTGTTTTCCTAAACTCTGTTCATGGTACTTGAAGAAACTGGGGTCTCTCTCCGCATACTGAGGTGGATTGTCGTCAGATGATGCCTCAGCTTACTCGACCTCATGGAATCATTCCCCAGCACTTTAAAACACAGCACACACTGAGGTTCCTCGATGCCATCAGCGAGGATTGATGTAAATCCGTAGTTAATGTATTCATCATTGTACTTCCCCTTCTTAGCAAATCTATATAAAAGAAAGCCAAACAAAAAGAAACAGACGAATGATAAAGATTAAAATTACATGGCCACCTGCACCAAAGTGAATTAATTCGCTACATCAATTTAACATCAATGTCGAGAGAAAAATCGCCAAACACCACCGTCAAACGACTTTCACCAAACTATTATAGTTTACTTTTAAGTACAAGCAAGTGAATTAAGTTTTATGCAGTATGAAGCCAGTGGTGTTCAGTAACTGATTTTTTTGCAAACAATACTGCATTCATCTTTTCGTGATATTTTATTTCTACTATATTTAGTTGGAATAAGTTTCATTGCAGAATCTTTCAAGTTAATATTGTAAATGTTACCACTGGTGCAACTCAAGCAAAATTCTTTTGGCATCATACTAACTACTAAATTCTCCGAATTTTCAGCGTGTGGTAGGTGGAGTGCGTCGTTGCCTTTACTTATGCAAAGAATATGAAAAATCATGGTTGCACTTTAAGAAAACAATTTGAATCATCGTGTGAAATTGCTAAATGCAGCACTACACTTTGAATAATCATATTTAATTGTTACCGTATCATTTTCACATCGTCACAAATTTTGACAGTAAAGAGTAAATACTGATGCAAAACTGGCAAAGTGTCCAACGCAACAAAAGACACATAAGATACCATGTTTTAATGTGTAATCATCCAAAAACATGGATATTTTTAAGAAAGTAGCAAAAAACAGATACTGTTTTAAAAATGTAGCCGACTCTACCCTGCATTAAGATTTCACATTTCAAGAAAGAGCTGATAAATCTGCATTGAAATCGTGTTTGGTAAAAGCTGCTTGATTTAAATTCAACGAAATATGGTGATTTTTTTTTTACTGATTTTAATTCAGATCGTTTGGTGAAAGTGAATTACTTGAATTTCATCATATATCTTAAAATAACGCTGTATAGTTTTGGTGCAAGCGGTCAATGATAATAAAAAAAAATGAATGAACGAGAAAATTAACAGAAATAAGATTACAAAGAGAATATGCCAGATCAATATCAAAGGCAGAGGTGTGGTAAGGAGACTACCGGCGAGCTGGGAAGGCAGACTCGAGGAATATATAAACTATAAAATTATATCTACATCTGCAGTAAATGTACCCACTGGTAGACTGATATATAGATTTGAAAAATAAATATGTCAATTTCACAATATTTATATTAATTAAATATGTTGCAAGTGAGACTAATGTATAGAAAGCAGTACATATTTCTCACAAACTTAAATCTGCGAGTGAGGGAGACGTGGCTCCCAGTTTCAGAACCTGTGGGGTACCGGGAGTTCATACATAGCACTCAGAAACTAATCTGGTAATTCTCTCTCTCTCTCTCTCTCTCTCTCTCTCTCTCTGGGGGCTCGGTAGCACAGTGGTAGCGCGCTGAACTTGTGATCGGGAGGTTGCATGTTCGAGCCTCGCCGGGGCTACCGTTGCCGGGAGGGGTAGCGCCCTCCTGTAACCCAGCGGGGCTATATGGCCTTAGTTGCCTAGCTCGGGGAATTCATTTCTCCATTTCTCTCTCTCTCTCTCTCTCTCTCTCTCTCTCTCTCTCATGTGTTGCGAGGACGGCACAGTCTGGTAGCGTGAACGTGGGTGTGGCAGTGGGAGCAGAAAATGACTGAATGATGCAGGGGAGAGACTGATGAAGTTGACTGAGCCGTTGCCGAAACACACAACAATTCCCTCGCCAGGATGGAATAGAGGAGTTTTATACTGATCCCCTAGTATTTTAATCTGCATAACGATTAGACTGCAGGAAATCATTTACGTTCTGAACAAATAAGCTTCAATCCCCATCACTCTAGGGCCCCACAGCGTTGATGAATTACCGACATCAAATGTACAGCTGCCAGCGCTCCCGCGTGTTACAGGGGCATGAGAGTTTGAAGAGATGTGGCACCACTGTGATTATTTTCTTCGAAACAGTCCACGTGAGTGAAGCGAAGTAACCTCGATATAGTTTCGTTACGAAAAGAGGTTTGTTGTATGTAAGATCCATTTTGCAAGGTTGACATTTCAATCCGAAGTATTGGTATAATTTACACTGTTCTATATAAATATAATAATCGCCCTTATATGACGTATTATGACTGTCCACAGTCGTGAGGTGAACTGATGTGTAAAGGAGGGTGGGAGGGGAGGGAGGGTGTTTGCCAATCACTGCAATTTTACCAATCGAAATTGTGCATTGTCAATAGAACTCTACACTGATTTTGTTGTAGGGAAATAATTAGAAAACAAATAGGCTGAAATCTCGTTCCATAACTTCAAAACCCCACATTGCAGATAGATTATGGATGAAGAGCACTCATAAATAGCGTTCCACCGAAAACTTATCTGGCGGTGAGTTGTCTGTTCCAGGGACGGATCAATTTGCTGGTGTGGGCATTAGTGTGGCGATGGGAGTAGGAAATATATAACCGATGCAAGGGGAACACTGATAATGGTGAGTAAGCCGTCCCCACAACACACAAGAGACTGTCCAGCGATATGCAAAAGGAGTGTCATACATGGAGATATTGGATTATGTCGTATATTGATCTGGCTGTAGGAAGGGCGTCTGTAAGATTAGTTAGAAACAAAGACATTTTCCTTTATTACTCGAGAATTGACAGGAGATATATTGGGGTATGTTTTTGTTCGTTGTTTTCTATCTTGTACTCTTTCGTAGGTAATATATTTGATCTCTCTCTCTCTCTCTCTCTCTCTCTCTCTCTCTCTCTCTCTCACACACACACCTACCCACCCGCCTATTTATCAATCTATCTAAATAACTTCTAAATACCTACTTGTATCTATTTATGTACACATCTATTTATCTACCTCTGCCCGCATGCTTCTGTCAGTCATTCAGTTGCCTACTTTTCTGGTCTCTTTCTCTCTCTCTCTCTCTAACCCCTCAATTTTTCACATTGTTTATTTTTTATATCTGTTTATTACGAAAGAGCAAGCGCACTGAGCGAAGCGATGTTCACTGTACGTTAAGCTGAGAAATGAGCGGCCTGACACGAACCGGCCGGGCCAGACACGACATGACACGGCCCGACAGCGATGGTTTTCAGAGGCTAATAACTTTTCTGCTACGGAAGATAGGGAAGAGGTTCTTTCTGCAGGTAGTAGACACATTCAGTAAATTTTGTTTTTAGCTATATATGTAAACTCATGAGGCCAAAGGAACCCCTTGGAATCCCAGGTTTCAAAGGGAATATAACGAGGGCTCCAATTGACATGCTACACTATGAAATCGAATCGAAAAAAGATTTCCATTTGTAACACTACATTTTCTTGCATAAATTCTAACAATTAAATATCGGAAACGCACATAATTTACAGGAAAGTTTTTTTTTCCCCTATGTTTAAGGGGTGAAATGAAAAAGGGAAATCTCCCCATTTCTTGGTTTTATCATTTGATCAATAACCAAGCGTTTACCGACGCAGTTAGTCGACACGGCAAGTCGGGAGCTGAGAATATATTGAATTTTTCGCGTGTGACAAATGCAACGGAGCCGCGCTACATGCACAACCAAAGAGAAAACGTAAGAGAGAGAAGAAATCGTGAGGAAGTAAGTAGTTTAGCTCAATTATTCTTCTTTCGTTCTTCAACTACTTCAACAGCCTTGTTGAAAATTTACATCGTGATGAAATTGAAATTATGATGATAGGCGTATGTACAAACACACGCACGCTCTCACAAAGCTCACTATACTGGTGTATATATCAATTTATCTACCTATGCCTGCATGTCGCTGTCAATTATTATGTCACCCAGTTTTCTGCCCTCTCTCTCTCTCTCTCTCTCTCTCTCTCTCTCTCTCTCTCTCTAACCCCCCAGTTATTCAGACTGCTTGCAGAGAAGCAATTTTAATTTTTATTACAAATGTCACTTATCTGTATCACACCCTTACAAAGATTATTTTGGCTCGATGAATCACTCTTGCGTGATAATCAAATACGGTAAATAAAACCAACACTTGTAGGCGAAGAATATAATTACCAAAAAGCTTCGGTGGATTTTGCCACCATCTTCAGTGGTCAAGATAGAGAAAGGGAGTGACATATTGAAAATACAAGGGTTCCTTTTCATGCTTGTGTGTGTGTGGAAGGGTGGGGTAAAGATGAAGTGGGGTGAGGTGGATTGTAAGCGGGGATAAACCAAAGGGGGAAAGGGGGGGGGGACATTACCAGACAGGTCAGGTGTAATTCCTATCTGTCCTAACCTGTGTCGGTGCGGGAAGGGACATTTCCACCAGGTACCTCATTATAGGATCTAGCTTGTACATGTCTTCACTAAGGTTAAAATTCTCGTATTTTTGGATACACATGGCTTCAATAATCTCTCGTTTCCGATAGTCATGACTTTTATACAGTAGATGACTACCTTGCCAGTCAATTCTGTGGTTGGCTTCACAAACATGGTTAAATACTGCATTAAATTACATGTTTTTATGGCATACGTGTGTTCCTTAATCCGTGTTTCCACACTACGACCTGTTTCTCCTATGTAAACTAGTTCACAATCTTTGCAAGGAATTTTATATATGCCTGCTTCTGAATATGTTGTACATTTGTTCTTTACTAACATTGATCTGATGGTGGAGGTATACCTAAATGCTATATTAACATCACTACTGTAACCTATTAACTTTAACACATTCAAGTCTGCAACATAAGGCAATGTGAGGAAGCCTTTCTTTTCTGTGGTGGAGTCTTTAGGTACGTAGTAAGATTGCCTAGCTTTAAGGTATGTTTTTTTTAATGAACCGTTCGGGATACCTTAAGTTTTGGAAGATTTCCCAAATGAGATTATTTTCTTCTTGTATATGTTCTGGACTGCAAATTCTAAGGGCTCTAAGGAACATTGATGAGATAACTGACAGTTTTGTGGCAGACTGATGATACGAAAAATAAGGAATGAATAAGTTACAACTGGTTGGTTTCGTATTCACCTTAAAGCTATGTGAATGATTTTTCTTCATCACCAGTACATCAAGAAAGGGAAGTACACCCCCGTTCGCCAACTCAACTTTAAATTTAATGGAAAGAGCAAGATTATTTAGGTGTGTGAAAAACTCGTCAAAATTATCAAGTGCTGAAGGCCAAAATGAAAATATGTCATCAACATAACGAAACCAAATGAGCTGAGAGAGAGAAACTCGTGGCAGTAGTTCCGTTTCATAATACTCCGTATATAAACTGCTTAAAGTGGGTGACATTGGAGAACCCATACCCATACGAAAACATTGCATGTAAAAGTTGTTGTTAAATAAAAAATAAGCATTCGAAGTCACACATAATTTTACAAGTTCTGTGAAACTGTCAGCTGGCATACCCAAGTCAATATCACATCCTGGCAATTGGTTAGCTAGAAATGCCAAAACATCGTTAATGGGAACTTTGGTAAACAATGAATCAACATCGAATCTAACCATTTTATCAGAGAAAAATTCAAGTGATTTTATTTTCTCTATAAAATCCGAAGAGTTCTTTACGTGTGCTGGGGATACTGTATCTACTACAGGGTCTAATTTATTGGCAAGAAACTGTGATAACTGGTACGTAAAACACCCACACTA
The DNA here is from genome assembly GCF_032717465.1 of Coenobita brevimanus. Classification (NCBI taxonomy): domain Eukaryota; kingdom Metazoa; phylum Arthropoda; class Malacostraca; order Decapoda; family Coenobitidae; genus Coenobita; species Coenobita brevimanus. The sequence continues at coordinate 12,561,650 of NC_137057.1, forward strand.
TGAAATTATGGGACGCAATGGGATGTTATCTTTATGGGTCTTTGGTAATCCCTAAATATATGGTAATTTAGGGTTGATCTGAATGAACTTATTGATATCTACATTAGGCACATTTTTCAACACTTCTTTCACTTTCTTGTTAAATGCTGATGCAAGTCTCTTCAGAGGGCAGGACCGTAATTTTTCGTATGTTGTGGTATCACTCAAAAGATGGTTCATTTTATTTTCATATTCAGTTTTGTCAAGAATAACCACTGTATTACTTTTGTCCGATTTTGTTATGAAAATGACTTCATTTTTCCGTAATTTGGTGAGAGCAGTACGAAATCTTCTAGGAATGGAATCAAGAGAATTATAATGTTTCACTAACCCAGTCAATATCATTCCTCCTAGACATGGAAAATTCTCTCGATTATTAATTGTGGAGGCAACGAAATCCAGTGCAACATTATGATTTGGTTTTAGTGCAAAAGATAATCCGAGACTGAGAACTTGTTCTTCAACTTTTGTGAGCACATAAAATGATCAATTTAGTACTGCAGTTGGGATACTGCATTTGCTCCAAACACTATACTCACACAACTCCGACGACAACTCTTCTGCTATTTCACTCTCACCTTTCCTCATCTCTTCGCATGCTTTCGACAATACGAGAAGCTTCTCTTATCAGTGAAGACCAGGAAACTACAACAACAGTTTCTACAAGATTGCCTCCAGGGACAGGTCATTCCCAGCTCCCTACGACCAGCACTGTTCCGACAAGCAGATTCTCCATTCCCCGATTCTGCCAAGTATATTATAAAGGTTAGTATCCAACAGGCAAAGAAGGACATCGATAACCTATACTAGTCTTTGCCAAAAACTACGGATCCTACAGAATCGACTGCCACATGACCTCCTTGAGGTTCTTCGAGAAACAGCCGACAATAAGTGTTTAAAAGAAACGCATCGTGAGCAGTTAAACCTATGTAGAAAACTGTCGGAGTTGTGTGAGTATAGTGTTTGGAGCAAATGCAGTATCCCAACTGCAGTACTAAATTGATCATTTTATGTGCTCACAAAAGTTGAAGAACAAGTTCTCAGTCTCGGATTATCTTTTGCACTAAAACCAAATCATAATGTTGCACTGGATTTCGTTGCCTCCACAATTAATAATCGAGAGAATTTTCCATGTCTAGGAGGAATGATATTGACTGGGTTAGTGAAACATAATAATTCTCTTGATTCCATTCCTAGAAGATTTCGTACTGCTCTCACCAAATTACGGAAAAATGAAGTCATTTTCATAACAAAATCGGACAAAAGTAATACAGTGGTTATTCTTGACAAAACTGAATATGAAAATAAAATGAACCATCTTTTGAGTGATACCACAACATACGAAAAATTACGGTCCTGCCCTCTGAAGAGACTTGCATCAGCATTTAACAAGAAAGTGAAAGAAGTGTTGAAAAATGTGCCTAATGTAGATATCAATAAGTTCATTCAGATCAACCCTAAATTACCATATATTTAGGGATTACCAAAGACCCATAAAGATAACATCCCATTGCGTCCCATAATTTCATAGTGTGGGTGTTTTACGTACCAGTTATCACAGTTTCTTGCCAATAAATTAGACCCTGTAGTAGATACAGTATCCCCAGCACACGTAAAGAACTCTTCGGATTTTATAGAGAAAATAAAATCACTTGAATTTTTCTCTGATGAAATGGTTAGATTCGATGTTGATTCATTGTTTACCAAAGTTCCCATTAACGATGTTTTGGCATTTCTAGCTAACCAATTGCCAGGATGTGATATTGACTCGGGTATGCCAGCTGACAGTTTCACAGAACTTATAAAATTATGTGTGACTTCGAATGCTTATTTTTTATTTAGCAACAACTTTTACATGCAATGTTTTCGTATGGGTATGGGTTCTCCAATGTCACCCACTTTAAGCAGTTTATATACGGAGTATTATGAAACGGAACTACTGCCACGAGTTTCTCTCTCTCAGCTCATTTGGTTTCGTTATGTTGATGACATATTTTCATTTTGGCCTTCAGCACTTGATAATTTTGACGAGTTTTTCACACACCTAAATAATCTTGCTCTTTCCATTAAATTTAAAGTTGAGTTGGCGAACGGGGGTGTTCTTCCCTTTCTTGATGTACTGGTGATGAAGAAAAATCATTCACATAGCTTTAAGGTGAATACGAAACCAACCAGTTGTAACTTATTCATTCCTTATTTTTCGTATCATCAGTCTGCCACAAAACTGTCAGTTATCTCATCAATGTTCCTTAGAGCCCTTAGAATTTGCAGTCCAGAACATATACAAGAAGAAAATAATCTCATTTGGGAAATCTTCCAAAACTTAAGGTATCCCGAACGGTTCATTAAAAAAACATACCTTAAAGCTAGGCAATCTTACTACGTACCTAAAGACTCCACCACAGAAAAGAAAGGCTTCCTCACATTGCCTTATGTTGCAGACTTGAATGTGTTAAAGTTAATAGGTTACAGTAGTGATGTTAATATAGCATTTAGGTATACCTCCACCATCAGATCAATGTTAGTAAAGAACAAATGTACAACATATTCAGAAGCAGGCATATATAAAATTCCTTGCAAAGATTGTGAACTAGTTTACATAGGAGAAACAGGTCGTAGTGTGGAAACACGGATTAAGGAACACACGTATGCCATACAAACATGTAATTTAATGCAATATTTAACCATGTTTGTGAAGCCAACCACAGAATTGACTGGCAAGGTAGCCATCTACTGTATAAAAGTCATGACTATCGGAAACGAGAGATTATTGAAGCCATGTGTATCCAAAAATACGAGAGTTTTAACCTTAGTGAAGACATGTACAAGCTAGATCCTATAATGAGGTGCCTGGTGGAAATGTCCCTTCCCGCACCGACACAGGTTAGGACAGATAGGAATTACACCTGACCTGTCTGGTAATGTCCCCCCCCCCTTTCCCCCTTTGGTTTATCCCCGCTTACAATCCATCCCACCCCACTTCATCTTTACCCCACCCTTCCACACACACACAAGCATGAAAAGGAACCCTTGTATTTTCAATATGTCACTCCCTCTCTCTATCTTGACCACTGAAGATGGTAGAAGTGTCCACCGAAACTATTTGGAAACTATATTCTTCGTCTACAAGTGTGGGTTTTATTTACCGTAAAGATTATTATCATTAATTCTTCGCTGCATTATAGAGTCATGGGTTTAAACTGCCTGGATGAATCACTGGTTGGTTGGAGAAGTGAAGGAAGATAGTGAATAATGATCAGTTCACGCAAGAGAGAGAGAGAGAGAGAGAGAATTATAGCCTTCGCTGAACATACAAGTCACGATTAATACATGTTCTACACCCCAGAACAGTAACAATCACAGCCAAATACCCACGACGTCTATAGCATTTACCCAGAGATAGTACATGTAAGGAGAAGAAAAGGCTGGCTCTGAAAAAGTATAAGGATAGCTGTTGTGGGAGAGGTAAAAATGAAGTTAAGAAATTATAAGAACATGGTTACTAACTCACCATCCACTCACTCGATGTAGTGCTACTCTCAGGTGTCTAACCTTTTCTCTCCTCCATCCTTCTTTCCTTCCATCCTCTTCTGTCTTTCTTTCTTTCATTCTTTCCTCGTTCTTCTGCCTACAAATGACTTTACACTCCCTCTTCTGTCTTTTCTTCATTCTTTCCTCTTCCTTCTGCCTGTGGGTGACTCTACACTGAGTGACAAGCCAAATGGATTCCTGTACACCAGGAAGCCATTTACTACGCTGGGTGGTAACCATATGACCAAATTTTGGCGCCTGGTGATTTAGTGGGCAATTACTGCGCTCCAATTGCATTGAGCTGGTGAAGGTTGGGGTTTATTGCTCATGTAATGCCACTCAGGGATGAGTGTAGCTGGTCACTCTCATCTTAAATGTCGTGACCAACTTGCCTAGCCCCGGGCTCCTACGTTCCTCATGGGACAACGTAGGATTGGATGATGGATGGATGGTTACTATAATTCCTTGCTTCTCCTCTTCACAATACCCAGGAGGCAATTTCTTTAGCGTATGAGATGCTGATGTAGTTACATAAACTGACAGAAGTGTACGTGAGTATCACGTTAAAAACTGGACAAAAGGCAAATCACAATTGTAACCCGCTCACGAATTTAAAAGTGTTAAAACAGTACCCTCCCCCTCTCTATCTATCTATCTATCTATAGCCCGACGCCCTAATCCCGCAAAGGGTGGCCGCAGACAAAACGCCTCCAAGTCACTCTGTCACCCACCATTTGACTCCCCTCCCCCCAACTCACCCCCCCCTCCCTCATATACCTCTCAACTCCATCCCTCCACCTCATCCTCGGTCTACCCCTCCCTCTCCCTCCCTCCACCTCACCTACATACACCCTCTTAGTCAGTCTTTCATTCTCCATCCTCTCCACATGTCCAAACCACCTCAGTGTATTTCTCCTAATCTTTTCAACCACATCCACATCTACCCCACAACGTTCCTTCACTTCTTCATTCGTCAACCTGTCCCTCCATGTCACTCCACATGCTCCTCTCAAGTAACCCATTTCCACTGCTCTCACTCTTGACTTGTTCCCCTCTTGCAAGGTCCACGCCTCGCTTCCATACGTCAGGGTAGGGATCACAATACCATCATGCAGTGACTTCTTAACTTCCATACTCACCTCCCTATTTCTCATCACTGCTTTCAGTGTGCCAACAACCTTCCTTCCCTGCTGTACCCTTTCACGTACTTCATCCCCCAAAGTTCCATCCTTACTCATCACACTACCCAAGTACTTGAATGCACTCACATTCTCCATATCCTCACCATCCAACCTCACTGCACACTCTGTGACTTCATTCCTCTCAAACACCATAACTTTACTTTTGTTTACATTAACTTTCAGCTTCCTCCTCCTACACACTGTCCCAAATTCATTCACCAAACCTTGCAACTCCCATTCATCTTCACTCAACAATACTGTATCATCAGCAAATAGCAACACCGGAAGCTTCCAAAACTCACCCTCATTCATTAGGGCCACCCCCACATCCACTGCCCTACCTTGTACCTCCTTTACGACCCCATCCATATATATATTAAACAGCCATGGAGACATTACGCACCCCTGTTTCAGTCCCACATTGAGATCAAAGAACTCACTCAGCTCACCATCCACTCGCACCGTAGCCCTAGCTCCCTCGTACATACTCTTCACAGCACTCAACAATTTCCCCTCCACTCCATATATTCTTAATACCTTCCACATACCTTTCCTATCTATTCTGTCATAAGCTTTCTCCAAGTCCATGAAGGCAGCGTACACTTTCCTTCCCTTCTCTAGATACTTCTCCACTAAACATCTTAGAACAAATATCTGATCTACACACCCTTTTCCCTTCCTAAATCCCCCTTGTTCTTCTCCAACTAGCTCCTCTGTCATATGCCTAACCCTATCAATGAGTATTCTACCATATATTTTACCAGTCACACTAAGAAGGCAAATACCCCTATGGTTACCACATACTTCTCTCTCCCTTTTCCTTTGTACAGAGGAACAATTATACCTGATTTCCAGTCCTCTGGAACCCTTCCCTCTTCCCAAGCCAATCTACACAACTTCCATATCCACTCCACAACAATCTCACCCCCATACCTAAGCATTTCACCACACACTCCATCAATTCCTGGGGCCTTTCCCAGCTTAATCTTCTTCATCGCTTCCACTACTTCCGACCTACTGATCTCTTCCTCCCTCCTCTCATCTCTTCTTCTCCCAGCCATTCCCCAACCACTTATACTCACACTGCTCTCACTCTCTACATTCAACAAATCCTCAAAGTGCTCCTTCCATCTCCTCAATTTCTCTCTTTTCTCCACCAACAATCTATTATTCCTATCTTTCACTCCCCTACTATTTCCCCTTTCACACTGCCTTACTTTCTTTACCTCCTTCCAAAACAATTTCTTACTCTCCCTCCATTTCACACTCAGATTCCTCCCAAACTCTTCATCCACTTTCTTCTTACTCTCCTTCACCAGTCTCTTAACCTCCCTTCTCCTGCTCACATATACCTCTCTCTTCTCTCTCTCATCTTCTCCCCTACCTCTACTCGCCAACCATGCACCATATGCCTTCTTCTTTTGTTCCACAGCTCGTTTCACCTCATCATTCCACCATGCTGTCCCTTGCACACCCTTGCATCTCCTCCTCACTCCACAAACTGCCTCACACGTTGCGCTTATCTCTTCCGTGAATATCTTACATACGTCTTCCACCCCTTCCATCTGCTCTAGCTCATACCTTCCCAATCTTTCTTCCACTATGCTCTTATACTCTGTCCTCTTCTCACTATCTTGCAATTTCTCCACTCTTCTCACAGGAGCTGCTTCCTCCTGTCTTCCCCTTCGCCTCCTCAACCACTTTCTTTGCAGCTCTACCTTGGCCATCACTAAGTGATGGTCCGAGACTCCATTCCCCCACCCTCTCCACACTCTTGCATCCAACACTTGTCTTCTCATTCGCTCATCCACACACACGTAGTCTATCATTGCCTTTCGTTCAACAAGTTCACCATCCATCCTCCTCATTACTCTCCATGTATACCGGTGGATCATCTTATGTCGAAAGTAGGTGTTGGCTATTGCCAACCCCTTACCAGCACAGATGTCCACCAAAGCACTACCATTCCCATCTACTTCCGCTGGCACACCCCACTGACCAACCACTCCATCCACTCGTACATTCCCGACTTTGCCATTCATGTCTCCAATCAACAGCACTCTCTCGCTCCTCTCAAACTTGTCCATACATGCTTCTACTCTCGCCCAAAACTCATCTTTCACTCTTGCCACTCGATCCTCAGTTGGAGCATACACACATACAATCGCCCATGCTTGTATACCTACTTTCATCCTCACCCATACAATCCTTGCACCCACTGTTCCATACTCTCTTATATTCTCCTTCCACTTCTTGCTTATCATCAGACATACTCCCTCTCTTGCCCTCTCATCCTCACTGACTCCCGCACATATACCTACACCGTATTCCCATTCTCTCATCCTTTCACCTTTCCATTTAGTTTCAGTCAGTCCACATATATCCACTTTTGCATCCTCAAGCACCTGGACAATCTCTCTCTCTTTCACTTCATCATTCACTCCTCTCACATTCCACGTTCCTACTCTCAGAATGTCCTTTGTCCGTTCTTTAGTCGTCAACGTATGGTCCGTCCGGGTCCGAGGCGCTCAATGAGTAAAGAAATAATAGAAAAAGATAAACAAGAAAACTGATCTCTGTGAGAAAAAAAAAAAAATGCAAGGACGTTTGTGGTGCTGGAGCGAGTGTTAAGCCTCCACCTTGCCACCGACAGAATATAATATCGTGGTGGTGGGTTGGGCTGTGTGGGTTTGGTTGTCTGTCTGTCTAGTTCTGTTGTATTTGTCTGATCGGCTCTGTCTGTATGTGCTTTCAGGTATACCTACCTTCAGTTTTATGTGTCTGATCAGGTACGTCTCTATGCTCGTCCATGCCTGACTTATTTCGGCTCTAACAATCTGATTTCATGTGTATATCTTTTGGGATCATATGGTTCTCTGTTCGATTTCTGTTTCACTTTGCTTTTTCCATATTCTTATCCGACAAAAAAGAAAAAAAAAATCCAATGAAAAAGTGTAGGGGTATTTGTGGTGCTGGGAAGAGTGCAAAGCCTTCACCCCCTCCACTGACACCAAATATACAGAGACATAATTGGAGTGTTGGTTTCTGTTCTTTCTGGGTCTGGCGGGCTATCTCTCTGGATTCGGCTGTTTGTTTAACTTCGGTTTTCTATCTAGCTCTTTATTTTATGGTTTATTTCTTTCTGCCTGTCTAGCTTCGGATTTCTGTCTATCATTTTGTTTTGCTGCTTATTTCTTCCCGCCTGTCGGTCTGGGTTAGCTGTCTGTCTAGTTCCAGTTGTCTGTCTAGACCTTTTTCAATTGTCTGTCTGCCTGTCTGGGTTGGGCTGACATGTTTAGGTTGTGTCTCACAGACTGTGTCTCTGCTAGAATTATGTGTCTTTTGTCTGTATCTCTGGCTATAAAGTACACATGCATACATCCTGTGAAAAAGTGTAAAGACATTTGTGGCGTTGAAACGAGCGTTAAGCCTCCACCCCACTTCAATAACAGTAAACTTTTCGAACCAGATGGATTTGGTAGCTGTCAAGCCCGCTCTACTGTCTGTGCTTTTACCCTAACTTGTCCTAAAGTTACCATATCACCATCTTTAGTGGGCAACAGTAACAAAAGATTAGTACTAGAATGCGATGCTAGTTACGAAAAGGTGCGATGGAAGCGATGTAGAGCCTTAGTATTGTCTTTTTGCTCCACTACCCTATGTGAGATAAGTTGCAAAAGGATGATAACCTGGGCCAGACTCAGGAGAAGAGGGTATAGTTTCGCCTGTCTACTCTAGTCCTCCGTCATTCGGCTGAACCCTGTCTGCTGGACTGTGTCTGTCTACTCAATTCTGTTTGCCCTGCTGGACTTTCTGTTTGTCTACCTTTTTGCCAGGTTGTCTGAGTTTCTGTCTGTTTGTGTCATTCGGTATTGTCTGCTTTCTAGTTTTGACTGTCCATCTGTTTATCCGTGTCATTCGGTTTTGTCTGCTTTCTGGTTTCGGCTGTCTGTTCTCGAATCCTTTCTCATTCAGCCCCATTTGTCTGCCTGGTCCCCATATCAACCTATCCAGCAGGTGAGAACTGTTATGGACCGCGGTGCTTATTGCCTGACGCGTACAATGGACAGGGTCCTGTTCTGCATTCTGAGTGTACTTCCTGCAGTACCTTTAACACCTTCACTACCAACAAGCCTTTATTTTATTTCTGCTGCATCCAGATAACTTTACTGAAATTAAATACCTCTCGTACCCCTTCAACTCCACTGTTTTCTTTATCACAAGTTACCTGTTATTAATAGTATTATTACGCGACTTTAATAACCTGAAGACTGTATGTTAAAAGTAGATATTATTAGAGCTATATCTGAAAAAATTTACATGGACATAACAATAGTGAACTAAAGATATGATCGTGCTGAAGGGGTTGCAGAATTGAGGAGTGAAAGTCATAAGGTCCCATGTTGCATACATGATGGATATGTTGCAGTACCATTAACACCTACACTATCAACATTTCTGTCTGCCTGCATGTATGTATGTATGTTTATCTTTCTCACCCGTATTAATCTATCTGTTTATGTATCTCCAATTACCTACAATGTTTATCCATTCATAGACCTACCTACCTATCTATCTACCTAACCATATGTCTATCTACATCTCAGCCTACCTGTATCTCCATCTTTGTCTTTGTCTATCTTCCCATCCCTCCATCCATCGATCTTATCCCAAATGTTTCATCTCCTCTACATAGATTGATAATGAACAGACAGATAGGCAGGCATGTAGATAGGTAAATAAATGGATAAAGAGAGTGAGAAAGACTGAAATAGATAGACAGATAAACAGACAGATAGATAGACGGATAGATAGACAGAGGTAAATTGGTATAAACAGATATAGATACAGATAGATACATGTACGGATAGATAGATAGATAAATAGATAGACAGACAAGCAGAGAGAGAGAGAGAGAGAGAGAGAGAGAATCATTTAGAAATACAAACAGGAAACATGACAGACACACAGCTGGACAGGTAAACAGATAACTCGCCAATAAATACAGAGGGTAATGAGAAAGACATGCAAATAGACGGCAAAAACAGATAACTACAGGGTGTTTCGAAAATAGTGTTCATAAATTTCAGAATGAATAGAGTAGGAAAATATAACTATACTTTATTATGTGACATTTTGGGGAATTCGTCATATTTACCGTGAAATTACACATTTTATGTTTAATAGGAAACTCTTGGGGATGAAAATGATCACTCAGTACTTTTATTTTTTTTCATACATTTGTGTACACCGATGTATTGTACACTACAGAATTACAACAGGTGCCCGAAATTTCCCACCCCCCCTCCCCCTCTTTGACAAAGGCTTGGGCTCGGCGCAGAAGTGACTGGCGTACACTTTCAAATACCCCTGGTGTGTTCCTTAAGTCTTTGCCATAGTTCCTGGCGGGTGTTGACTGGTGTAGCATACATTCTGCTCTTCAGATGTCCCCAAAGATAAAAGTCAAGTGGAGTTAGGTCGGGTGATCTAGGTGGCCAGGCAATGGGACCTCCACGGTCTATCCACTTATCAGGGTACATAGCATTAACGAAATCTCTCGTACCTCGTGCAAGTGAGGTGGAGCCCCATCATGCTGGAACCACATTCCCATACATGTTCTGATGGGGAGGTCATCCTGAAGAAATCTGGTGTACACATTGCCAGTAAGTCGTTGTGGTAGCAAAAATGGTCCGATTAGACGATCATCAAGAATACCGGCCCACACATTGATCGGCGTTCTTGATATCCTCTTCTTGTTGTTACATGTGGGTGTTCTGCTGCCTATGTGTGTGTATTATGTTGGTTTAGCATGCCACCTCTTGTGAACACAGCCTCATCACTCCACAAAACGTGTGCAAGAAAACCATTGTTCTCCCTCGCATGAGTAAGAAGCCACCTACAGAAATCCACTCGCTGGGGATAATCACGTTCGGTCAGAGCGTGGATGGGCTGGTGATGATATGGGTACAGGCCTTGTCTATTTACAATCCTCCATACAGATGCATGAGACACACCGAATCGTGCACCAAGTCGACGTGTACTTGTAGATGGTTCATCACCGATGGCGTTGAGAATATCCTCTTCTACATCGAGTAGGTGCTCAGCATGAGACCTTCCTCTGTTTACTGCACGTGGATTCAGTGTGCCATATTCCCGTAGTCGTTCTACACGGAGGAAAGTAGGCCGAGATGGTTGCCTCCGGTTAGGATATCGTTCACCATACATCCTTACTGCTTCAGCTGCATTTCCTCCTGCTGCACCCAGCCTAAGTAACATGTCTGTGTACTCTGCAGACCTGTATTGCTCCATGTCCGGTGCTGACTTAAGACTGCCGGTACATCCTTCTTTCTCTCACCTTCTCACAGTACCTTCAAATCACGAAGCTTCGTTCAAACCCATGAGGCAAACATGATTTGCTGCTTCAGGTTCACATTTATGTAGGTTTCGTTATTAGTGTACATTACATCAGTGTACACAAGATTATGAAAAAATAAAGGTATTGAGGTGATGGTAAGCTGCTGATCGTTTTCATCCCCTAGAGTTTCCTATTAAACATAAAATGTGTAATATCACGGTAAATATGACAAAATCGCAAAAATGTCACATAAACTATATTTATATTTTCCTACTCTATTCAGTCTGAAATTTATGAACACTATTATTGAAACACCCTGTATCAACAGAATTAAACATAACGACAATCTGACACTAGTGTAGATATTTTTGATAGATAGACAAATAGATAGGTAGATATAGTTAGACAGGTAGACACATAGACGGATAGATAGATAGACAGAAAGGCAGACAAACACATACATAGATTAATGGATTAATTGATTGATTGATAGACAGTTAGACAGACAGGCAGATCGACAGACAGATATATAAATAGACAGACAGACAGATAGACAGATGGACTGACAGATAGCAGGATGAATGGATATTGACTGATATATAGAGAGGTAGACTAATAAAAAGACATGGATAAATAGACAGATAGATTGGAAACAGGTAGATAGGTTGAGCTGTCAGGCAGACAGCTGAGTAAATAAACAGGCAAAGATAAAGGCATACCGGTAAAAAAACGAAAAAAAAAAATGAAGAAACCTACATCAACTTACAAGAATTTTTTTCTGCATTATGAATGATAAATTGAGTGGATAAATCTCTCACTACTGCGTGTTCAAAGCAGATAGATAAATAAACAGACAGATAGATAGATAAGTAAATGCAAGGCTGCCTGGCTGGCCGGATGGATGGATGAACAGAAAGATAGACGGATGTATGGATGAGTGGATGCATGGATATAGATACATTGATAGATACACAGATATATATACAAACAAAAAGACAGATAGAATGACAAACAGACACTGACAAACAGATTTAGATACATAAAAAGACAGAGACAGACATACATACATACAGACAGACAGACAGACAGACATACAGACACACACACTGACAGAGATAATGGACAGATTTATAAGTAGATACATATATAGACGCTTTGCTTGGTAGACAGAGTAGTGGATTGAGTCAGGGATATATATATATATATATATATATATATATATATATATATATATATATATATATATATATATATATATATATATGCATACATACATACATATATAGATAAATATAGAAATAGATAGATTGGATAGATAGAAGGATAGATAAATAGATAAATAGATATAGATATGGGTAAATTGAAAACTTAGAGAGAAATGTAGTTGAACAGATCTGTAGCTCCATTCATAGACAAATAGATAGATAGACAGACAGAAAAACAGAGAGAGAAATATAGAATTTGAGATGGATAGACAGAGAAAAAGAAATAAAGACTGATACAGACTGATAATATGAAAAAAAGGACTGCACCTCCATAGTCTTTTTTGAAAAGTGAAATTTAAAAGTTCAACAATTCCTTAAAGTGTTCTCTCCATCTGCTCACTTTCTCTCCCTTCTCCACAAGTAATCTACCATTTTTATCTTTCACTCCCCGACAGACTTCTTTGACACCCAGTCTAACTCTACCTCTTTCCAGAACAACTCCTTACATTCTCTCCACTTTCACTCAAATTCTTTCCAAGTTTCTTATCCACTCTGAACTTACTCTCTCTTAACAATCTTTTCACCTCTGTTCCTCCCTACCTAAAACTCTCTCTTCCATCTCAACTTCTTCCACGCCCCTGTTTCTCATCCACTCACTATATGCTTTCTTCTTTTGTGCCACAGCCTATCTCACCTTTTCATTCCATTATGCTTTTCCCTGCACCCTCTTTCGTCTTCTCTTCACCCCACACACCACCTCACATGCTGCACAGATTTATTTTGTGAATATCTTGCGCACACCTTCCACGTCCCCCATCTTCTCCAATCCATATTTACCCAATCGCTCCTCCACTTCTCTCTTATATTCTGCCTTTTTTCCATCCTCCTGTAACCTTTCCACCCTCCTTGTATGAACTACTTCCTCCTGTCCTCCCCTTCTTTAAGAAATTGTTAAACACAGAGAATGAAAGTAATGCGAGTATAAGTGGCTGGGGAATGGCTGGGAGACGAAGGGATGTGAGAAGAGAGGAAGAAATCAGTAGGATGTAAGTTGTGGAAACAATGAAGAAAGTCAAAATGGGGAAAGCCTCAGGAATTGATGGAGTGTGTGGTGAAATGCTGAAGCATGGGAGAGAGATAGTAGTAGAATGGATGTGGAAGATGTGCAGATTGGCATGGGAGGAAGTTACAGTAGAGTCCCAGAGGATTGGAAGTCAGGGATAATTATTCCCCTGTACAATGGAAAAGGGGAAAAAGAAGTATGTGGTACTCATAGGAGCATTTGTCTTCTTAGTGTAATAGGAAGAGTATATGGTAGGATACTTATTGACAGAGTTAGGGAAATAACAGAGAAATTAGTTGGAGAAGAACAGGGAGGTTTTAGGAAGGGAAGAAATTGTGTAGATCAGATATTCATTCTTAGTTCGTTACTGGAAAAGTTTCTACAGTAGAGAAGGGAAAGAAATTGTATGTGGCCTTCATAGATTTGGTGAAACCATATGGCAGGGTGGATAGAAAGGATTGTGGAAAGTATTAAGAATATGTGCAGTAGATGGGAAGTTGTTGAATGCCATAAAGGGTATGTATGAGAGTGCTAAGGTTGCAGTGAGTGTGGATAGTGAACTGAGTGAATTTTTCTATTTGAAGGTTGGATTGAAACAGGGATGTGTCATGTCGCCATGGTTGTTCAGTCTGTATTTGGATGGGATTATAAAAAAGACACAAGGTAGGGCAGTGGATGTTGGAGCGGCCATAATGAGAGAGGGCATTGTTTGGAAACTCCCTGTACTGTTGTTTGCAGATGATACTGTGTAGTTAAATGAAGATGAAGACGAGCTGCAAGGCGTGGTGGATGAGTTTGGGAGAGTGTGTAAGAAACAAAATCTAAAGGTGCATGTAGGAAAGAGTAAAGTTATGGTCTTCGAGAGACGTGAAGTCAGTGAATGTACAGTGAGGTTGGATGAGAATGAAATGGAGAATGTGAGTGCATTTAAGTACTTGGGTAGTGTGGTGAGTATGGGTGGAAGTTTAGAGGGCGAAGCGCTTGAAAGGGTACAACAAGGAAGAGAGATTCCTGGTTCCTTGAAAGCAGTGATAGGAAATTAGAAGTGAGCATGGAAGTGAAAAAGTTACTACATGGCAGTATTGTGATACTAGCTCTAACGTATGGAATGCTTGGACGTTGTTGGAGGGACAGAAGTCAAGAGTGAGAGCAGTGGAAATGAGTTACTCGAGAGTAGCCTGTGGAGTCACATGGAGAGACAGACTGACAAATGAGGATGTGAAGGAGCTTTGTGGCGTGGATGTGGATGAGATGGAAAGGGTTAGGAGAAACACACTGAAGCGATCTGGCCATGTGGAGAGGATGGACAGTGAAAGACTGACGAGGAGAGTGTATGTGAGTGAGGTGGAGAAGGCGAGAGGGAGGGGCAGGCCAAGGATGAGATGAAGGGATGAAGTGGAGAGGTGTATGAGAGAGGAGTGTGTGAACTGGGAGCAGGGCAGTGAAATGGCGGGGAACTGGACGACATGGAGGCGATTTGTTTGTGGCCATCCCTTAAAGGGTTAAGGCATCTGGTAATAGATATATATATACAAATATACAAGTTAGGCATCTCTCTCTCTCTCTCTCTCTCTCTCTCTCTCTGAGCTTCTTGACAGAGTAATGACAAATGTGTTCCTTCAATTTATCATTAAAGGTGATGGAAAACATAGTGTGTGTGTGTGTGTGTGTGTGTGTGTGTGTGTGTGTGTGTGTGTGTGTGTGTGTTACCAGTCCACACACAATCCATCTCCCCACATCTCTTTATTCTTTTTATACTTTAAGTTCCAGGCATAGACTAAGTGATTCGTTCTCAAAGTCCCATCAGTCCTGCGCATAACACAGGGCGACATACCCTCATATATCACCTCCTGGACCTAGTAGCGCACCGTCTGTACTGAATGACGCTAAAACTCTCTCATGAAGGACTGGCTCAATTGTATTAGAATATTTAAGGAAGAGTAGTAGGTCATATGTATGATCTTTCAGTGTTTGTAAGTAAGTAAATAATTTATATACATAAATAAATTCTCTGACTAATGCTTGCTCCAGCCGGAAATCGATTTTAAGGTATTAGAATCAGCAGTTCAATCATTTGCTACTTAATTTCCCCACAGTTATCAATATATTTATCTGTTTATCTATCTAACCCCGAGAGTGTCCAGCAAACTTTTCACTTGGGTGATTTAGGGTCATAAGTCTCTCTCTCTCTCTCTCTCTCTCTCTGTTTGTGTGTGTGTGTGTGTGTGTGTGTGTGTGTGTGTGTGTGTGTGTGTGTGTGTAAGACCAAGTGGAAATCCCATTACTACACCGTCACACTGCTTGTAAAATTCACCATTAAACATAAACACGGTGTCTTCGTCTGCCAGTTTTAATAACTTAAACTGATCACGGTTAAACCTTTAGACTTATTCAACTTCATAAAAGCCTTTTACCTAACTACTTACAGCCTCGATCAGTGGTATATTAGTAAACACAGACTAGCCATAAAGTGCTCCTTCAAGAAGAAATTACAACTCTCCTTAACAAATGCAAATGAACTATACTCTTTATACTCTAACTTGGCCCAGATTTTCTCCCTTTTGCTGTTATTTAACGTACCGGTACCTGAGTGGTAAAAAAAAGACAGTGCTATGGATCTACAACCATTTCTATACACTTCTTCATGACTAACATCGTATTCTATTGTCATTCTATTTTTATATGTAAATACTCAAGATGTAGAGATGGAGTTTTAGGCAAAGTTAGAGAAATAGAAGTATGATAGTAGTATTGCAGTCGTCGTAGTATAGTAATAGTGGTAGTATGCTGAACAAGTAGTATTACACTATACTGATTTTTTGTGATTTATAAAATTAGGGGCACGAGATATTTTGCCAAGTTATAGGCGAGAAACTGGGTCTTCTGGGAACCTGTAGTTTATGAACTACGCAGTAGGACTACTATACAGTATATATATATATATATATATATATATATATATATATATATATACAGAGAGAGAGAGAGAGAGAGAGAGAGAGAGCATTTCTTATCAAGTCGGGCAGAGGACGATGACCATCTCTCTAATCATCTTTCTATCTCTCTTTCTGTCTATGCTCTAACGCCCACCATCTATTCATCTAACCATCTACCTATCCATCTTTCTATCTATGCTCCAACACTCACGATCTATCTATCCATCTCTCTCTCTATGCTCCAACACCCACCATCTATCCATCCATCCCTGGCTCAACATTCCAGGCAACTTTTTCACTGGTGGGAAATTTACGATGATATAAAGGTCAGTGAGGACCTAACCCACGCGGTCACTGGGGGCGTGACTGGCATGCGGGGGGAGGGAGGGATGGAGGGAGGGAGGGCGGAAAGGAGGGAAAAAAGGAATGAAGACAGGAGAGAAAGAAGAAATGAAGTAGAGGCGGGAAGATACAAAGAAATAAATAAAGGAACAAAAGAAAGGAGGACAGGAGTAAAAAGTTCATGGTCCCTTACATTGTAGGCAGGAAGGAAAGAAAGCGAGAGGAGAGGATGATATACAGAAATAAAAGAATGAAGAAAGGTATAAAAGAAAGAAGGACAAAAGAAAAAAAATATTTTATTGACTTATACAGTGTAGGAAGGAAGGAAGGAAGGAAGAAGAGAGGAAGGGAAGATAGAAGAAAATGAATAAAGAAATAAATAAACAAACACAAGAATGGACAAGATAAACAGATCATTGTCCTATACTATGTAGCTCCCATGAATATAACAAGTGTGAAAAAAAAAAAAAATTAAAGCAGATGTCTCCTCCTCCCACCAAACTCCCCGGTCGAATCTGGCAGGTGTGTGGGAATGTTATAGTCTGGTGTGTTGTGTGGGAGGTAGTATGGTGTGATGTGGGAATGTGGTATTGTGTGGTGTTGTCTGAGAGTATGGTGTGGCGTGCTTTGTGGTATTATTGAGTAGTATGATGTGTGTGTGGTGTAATATGGTATGGTGTTGTGTCGTATCGTTAAAATCGCTTTAATATGTGGATGTAAAACACGTTGTTTCCGGAAAAATTAAAAAATAAATACTACAGAGACAGATGGACAGAGCAGCTTATGAAGACATCCCCATACTTAAAATCACAAAGGTAGTTTTAGAGGAAGGAGAGAAACAGACAACATAATTAACTTGATAATTTTCCATTCAGTGCATTGACTAGTAAATTCTGCATACCTGTCAGCCTGTCCATTTTTTACCGATCTCTATATCCACCTACCTATTTATCGTTCCGTCTATTTATGTCTGTCTGTCTATCTGTCGATCTATCTACCTTTTCATCTTCCGAGTTTATTTTTGTACATTCTGGTTACCCATCTATCCAGCTACTGAACTACATAGTTACCCAAGTATCTCTGTACCTATGTTTATCTATCCATCTATATATCTATCTACCTAGCTTATAGTAATGTTTTCTGGATTCCCATTTGTCAGGCTTTTGCCTGAACCCTCATCCTGTAAGAGGCGACTCCGAGAAGAGGATATCTACGCATATGGAGACAAAAAATGATCCCTCCATCCAGAAATACTTTCTCTCTCTCTCTCTCTCTCTCACACACACACACACACACCAATACAGATCCACACAGGTTTACATTATTTCCTCTGAAAAACTGCACACTATTCAAGCGGTCATATTTTACACAGTATCCTGTTGAATGATCTTAACTCCTTCAACTACATTAAAAACATTTAAATATATATATATATATATATATATATATATATATATATATATATATATATATATATATATATATATTGGAGTTATAGGAAAAAAAAAAGGAATCGTTGTCAAAATTAAGAAAATAATTGGTTTTCTCTTTAATTACTTGATAGTCATGGTTTCCCTTAATTAAATTAAAACAACTGGCATTAGCTAAAAAAAAAAGATGAATGAAATAAAAAAAATGTTCTGTCTTAGTTTAAATTATATCAATGTTTTTACAAAAAATTAGTTGTGTGACGTTAAGAAGTGAAATCTAAGGCTAGTCAGAATAAAGTGCTAAATGAATTTCAGGTTTAAGCACTCTTATATGGCTTAATGAAGTTTTGTTTCTTTTAAATAACAAAATAAAAAAAGGGAAAACAAATGACTTAAAAAGATAAATCATACACCAGATTATAGGCGTCCTTCTTTCATTAAAAAAAAAAAAAAAAAAAAAAAAACTAACTGTTGGATTTGAAGTTTAGGGAGAAACCACTCTGGGGATGCGAGTTTCAAAGAGATGCAGTTCGGGGAATATATAAAAGATTTCTGAGAGGCAGAAGTTCAGCAGTATGGCAGTATGAGAGTCCAGCCATGAGCGCTACCAGATGCCTGTGTAGTGCGCGGGAAGGCATGGAGAGATGGCACAATGGATGCAGTTTCTTCAGAGCATAAAAGTATCTACAAATAACGCAAAGAAGGTAACATTCCTTCTTACCTGTAGGGGAGGTAGTTCATTTGTAATAGTAGGGTTATTAATAATTCTAACAGCCTTGTTCAGAATTTTGTCTGGTTGATATAGAGCAACATCTTCACATCCATTTCACATGAGTGAGTAGTTTTTCAGCTGAGAGTGCACATGACTTATAACTTATGGCTAGCTGCTCGTCAGTGAAGAAGTTATGGACTCTGTACAATAATCTAAGTTTCTCTGAAGCAGTTTTAGCAAGTGATCTAACATGAGAGGTCCAGCTGAGGGTACTCTTAAGTGAAATGCTTAGAATTTCAATACTTTTAGAGAGAGGAATATTAGTCACGTCGAAGGTAATATAGGCATCAGGTATTATCTGTTCATTCGTTAATTGGACATTTGGTTTTACTGGCATAGACTGAGACAATGTTATTTTGTCCCCATTCAGTGATCTTAGATAAGTCTTGATTTATGGAGATTGCTGTACTGAAGTGTGAGTTAGAGATATTAAACTTTGTGAATGGGTGTTTAGGTGTGAATGAACTGTGAAGCATTGAGTCATCTGCATACGAATGGATGGGATTATTGGTGACATAAGAAATCATTAATATGAATTAGGAACAGAGCTGGAGCCAGAACCGATCCTTGTGGCACGCCGACATAAATCGTGTAGAAAATGGAAAATCACCTACTTTAACTCCTCTCTTTCTTTAGCTGAGATACGAGGAAATCAGATGAACAAAAGACATTAGACCATAGCAAGGGAGTTTGGCTAACAGGGAACGGCGCCACACTCTGCCAGAAGCTTTAGAATTATCAAGGGTTACTGCATGAGTTTCTCCATGTTGTCAATTGACAGATGGATGATATAAGTCAAGAGATTTAAGTATATCAGTAGTGGATCATTCGTGGTGAAAACCATAGTGTCTATCAATAAGTTGTTAGCTTGAAGATGTTTAACTCTGTGCTTACTAATTACCGTCTCAATACTTTACCAAGAGAAGACATGATAGCTATTGGTCTGTAATCAAGGGGGTCAGAGGAACTTCCTTTCTTCGGGATTGGGTGGATATTGGCTTCTTTCCAAGAATCATGAGATGTTGAAGTACGTATGCATAATCTGAATAATTTAGCTAGAAAAGGAGTAAGCTCAGGGGAACATTTTTTTCAAAGCAATTGGAGGAATTCCAACTGAACCTGGAGCTTTGTTAGTTGGTAAATTGTCTAGGATGGATTTTATATATCTATTGTGTACATTCAGTGGAGCACTTTCTGGAGAGTCAAGTTCAAGTACTAGGAGCCTATGCCGTACAGTGGTAGAGTGTGCGTCTCGCACGCTGATGGTCGCGGGTTCGCCTCCCTCTAGAGTTGTAAAAACTTTGGGAAGCGTTCACTGAGCCACTTACTACTTTGGTGGACATAAGGGGTGCTGTGGTTGAACCAGTGCCACATACTAGTACGCTTGCACCCAGTCGGCTTAAGGAGGGCCGATTACACTTGGTTCACAGACTTCACACACATCCAAAGCCACTACAACACTACAATTACACTTAGGCCTGCAAGCACTTCTCACCCTACATACAGCCTCTACCAAACAGCCTAAGCCACTAGGTAGAGATACACTGGCTGTATCGGCCCTTCTTCGGTGGGGATAGGCCGGTCCTGCAGGGACACTCCGGCTGATGAGATGGAATAAATGAAAAAAGTTCTAGTACTAGGACATTCTGGCTGACTTCCTCTAAAGTGGTTGATCTAAATCAACAGGTTAAATGAACAGACAATAACAGACATCTCGTAGTTTGACGTAATTCCTGTATTTGACACAGGGATTTTTTTTTTTTTTCGTGGTTTCTATGATCCATTATCACCATTCAGCTTACGATCACGGTGGAAATAGACTCACTTCTGAAGCAACTCCCCTGACCTGCTGTCGTAGCTTCCAACATGCCAAGTGTTTCATATTTACGACAGACAGACGGGACGGACGAACGGACAGGCAGGTAGGCAGGCAGTCGGATTCAGTCGGTTGGCCATTCGGTTGATCAGTCGGTTGCTCATACGGCTGGTCGGTTCGTCCGTCTGTCGGTTGGAAGCACAGTCAAACTGGCGAGCAAACACACACACACACACACACACACACACACACACACACACACACACACACACACACACACACACACGCACGCACAAGCGCACATGCACGCACACACAAAAGCACACACACACACACACACACACACACAACTCTGATGCTCCATTTTGAAGCAGTGAATCGCAATGTCGGAGCTTCGAAACTCCCACTGCTGCTTCACATTTATGACTCCATGACTCAGTCCGCGGCGGTGGAGGGTCAGCCATAGGTACGCCTCGCTGGGGACTGACTGGCCAAGGACGGGAATAGATGGTGGGGGGGATAGAAGGGAGGCTTGGAGGATAGGACTGAGGAGATGAAGAATAGGAGAAACAGAATGGATGGTGAGAAAGAGAATAATTAAAACTAAGAGAGAGAGAGAGAGAGAATGCATATGTGAATGAGTGAAAACATGAATTTGTATTTAGGTAAAAAGGTAGCCATCTTCGTTGTGATTCCAAGCACATCTAACATAAGCCCGGAGGACTGCAGACAAAAGTAATGAAGCTATATTATATACTTCAAGTCTTTAGCTACACCCACATAAGTCTTGTTCCGTTTGCATGTTTGAGTGTAGCTGTGTAGTGACGTGTACGTGTCTAGTGAATAGCTTGGGCGTTTTCTAAGTGCAGGTGTGAAGTGTTGTGTACGTGTCTTGAGTGTAGTTATGCAGTGGTGTGTACGTGCACTTTGTGTAGTTGTGTGGCGATGTCACTGTACATGTTTTGTGTGTGTAGTTGGACATACTTCTTGACCCGAGTCCGTATTCTCGTCATTTAAGGAAGCTTCCTAGCACTTCTTCCTTAGCGATTTACTGTTGGATGTGCTTGCTTTTTATTAATTTTTATGATAGTTATGCTGATTATTGTGGTATCTGAATGACTGAATGACACAGAATAGGACAGTAATGAATAATAAGCAAAAACAAATCTCTTAGGAAGAGTTGTTAGGGAACCTACTTGCCCAACGAGAATAAGGACCTGTCTTGCCTGTGGTGGACGTACTGGCTTATGGTTTATTCGTGAGGGGTGCAGCTGTGACCCTTTGTAATGCCTCACGAGTCAACGCACTTCATGCATGTGGAAGCAGAGGGAGAAAGAGAGGACATGTGCGGTAGGAAGGCAGGCTGGCAGAGAGGCAAGGAAGCAAAGAGGGATGTAGACAGTCAAGCAAATAGGTGCAGAGAGGGAGAAATATGCATACAGAAACAAAATATCTAACATACACAGACAGCCAGATATATAAATAGACAGACAGCTACATAGAAAGATAGACATACAGAAAGGCAGGCAGGCAAGCATACAATAAGGAAGGCAGGCATACAGATAGGCAGCCAGTTGTGCGAACTGACAGAAGACCAAACATACGCTCGAACACACACACACACACACACACACACACACACACACACACACACACACACACACACACACTAGCGAGCGTATGCACATATGTACATAAATAGAGACATACAACATGAAGACGAGACACATTAAAAAAATTATTGATACTGATGTGTGTTAGGAAAAACAACGTCCCTGAAACATCTAATTATGAGTGCAGTTAAGATGTCATCCTACCTAAAACTTCAGTGATGTGTACGTGTCGTGTGTGTAGCCTAATTGTGTAGTGGTGTGTACGTGTTGTGTGTATTTGTGTAGTGGTGTGTGCGTGTTGTGTGTAGTTGTGTAGTGGTGTGTACATGTCATGTGTGTAGTTATGTTGTGGTGTGTACCGTGTCGTGTTAGTAGTTGTGTAGTGGTGTGTAGTGTGTTTTAATCAAAGTAACAGAATTGAGAATAAAAAAACAATGTTAACGATAATTTTAATAACAGCGAGAGAAAGTAAAGTGACGAATAATTTTCATTGCAGTTTTCGATCGGCAAATTTTTGTCTACTGTGTGCGAATATTGAAGCTAACGTTCAAGAGGAAGAAAAGTTATAAAATTCAAAATTGTTCAGAAAAAATTAATTCGGAATTCTAGTACGTTTACAAAGGCTTAGCTTTGCTGTTTTCTAATGACATTTAACTTTATAATACTGTCTATCTATTTATCTGTTTATAGACGCCCCAATCCCGTAAGAGGTGGCCACAAACAAATCGCCTCCATGTCTCCCTGTCCCCGCCATTTCACTGCCCTCCCCCCAGTTCACACACTCCTCTCTCATACACCTCTCCTTTCCATCCCTCCATCTCATCAGTGACCTCCCCCTCCCTCTTCCCCCCTCCACTTCACTCACATACGCTCTCCTCTTTAGTCTCTCGCTCTCCATCCTCTCCACATGTCCAAATCATCTCAGTGTATTTCTCCTAACGCTTTCAATCACATTCACATCCACACCACAACGCTCCTTCACTTCCTCATTTGTCAGGCTGTCTCTCCATGTGACTCCACATG
This sequence comes from Coenobita brevimanus, assembly GCF_032717465.1. Lineage (NCBI taxonomy): Eukaryota > Metazoa > Arthropoda > Malacostraca > Decapoda > Coenobitidae > Coenobita > Coenobita brevimanus. The sequence goes on from NC_137057.1 coordinate 12,584,956, forward strand.
CTCCTCTCAAATAACTCATTTCCACCGCTCTCACTCTTGACTTGCATCCTTCCAACAATGTCCAAACTTCACTTCCATACCTTATGTTTGGTATCACAATACTATCATGCAGCGACGTTTTTACTTCCATTTTTACTTTGTAATATCAAATCGATTAATAATAAATAAGTCACATTAATTTCTTGTAAACATTTAAGTGTATGTAAATAAGCTTAACCTCACATTATAATGTATATCTGTTTTACTAAATCGACATGCTCTTGTATCACTGAATCGTTTAATCCTGTGTAAGTAATCAATAAAAAGCATTATAATACCAGTCATAAACTTGAAAACAGACAACGCATCCCTCCCCCAGTGCCATTGCCATTAAAATGGATCCGAATACGGATTTGTGGATCTAGTATCTGGATCCGGATCCGGATTTATGGATCTAGTATCTGGATCCGGATACGGATTTATGGATCTAGTATCTGGATCCGTATCAGGATCCACCTCAAAATTTAATCAGTTCTTCCTTGGTCCATGGCCCACCTTTCCATAAAATTTCATTGAAATTCAATGAAAACTTTTGGAAATATTGTGCGGAATATTCCGAATCGCGATCCGGATCAGCCCCCAAATTAAATAACTTCATCCTTTGCCCACCCTTCCACAAAATGTCATCAAAATCCGTTCAAAACGTTTTGGGTAATTCTGTTAACAGTCAGACAAACAAACAAGCCAAAGCTTGCTAAAACCTAACCTCCTTGGCGGAGGTAATTATAACCCCTTCCTTCCTACATACCCCTTCTTTTATTCCACCTCTCCTCGGACAACTTGTACTATTGGCCACATAAGTTTCGTTCCTCTCATTGTGGGCGATTTGATGAATGTGGCAACGTTGCATTCTCCCCCTCTACACCCCCTCCCTCCACCCGTCTCCCCAGATAGCTTCTGAGGTTTATGAACCGCGTTGTGAAGCACCTGAACGTCCGAGTTTACTGCATGTTACTCGATATGATGGGCATGATATATTGTGCCTGTTGCTAATGAAAATTTGCGAGTTTCATGACTGTATTCATTTTTGCAGGAGTTACTCGTATTAGAATGTATAAATGTGTCATGCCATTTGTACCAAATCACAGTAGTACTACCAAATACTAAAGCATCTGGCGTTACTTCCGACATTCTTCCAGTGTTATTAATGACTACACTCTTATAATTTGCTTAGGCCGACCAGTGCTACGAACAAGTTAAGGAAATCTTTTTTTTTTTTTTTTTTTCTCATCTATTCATTCATTTATGAATTCATTAATATCGAAAGAGTGAGAGCAACAAATTTAAAATAGAAATTAATAATACACAAAAGTCTGTCAAAGTGATAAGCACATTAGAAACTGGCTACATCCAAGGGTGAACATACTAGATAAAGTAATATTGTAATAAAAATTAAAGAAGATTACCCGACAGAACACTGACAACCAGATAATTAGATTGTGTCTATAATATAGGTGATATGGCAGCCCTATCACAATCTAGGACTCAGCCATAAAATCCCTCGTTACGACAGTAAAATCGGTGTAATCTTTTACCTTTCTTCCATCTTGCGTTTCTCTGTAATACCAGTATCCACTAGAATAAGACCACTGATGAGGAGGGATCCAGTAATGAAGACATTATGTGAACGGATGTGTCACTCAGAACGCATGTATGAAATATAAAGAAACGGCATCAGAAGTGTGACTGTAAAAAAGCATAATAGTACGGCGCCGTCTAACAGGGGTGGAGGATGAAAAGGCTCACATAGGAAATGATGAAAGGCAAAATAAAAAGTGAACACTGATGAGTATGAAATACTCTACAGACAAAAGAAGAGACTGAGCGACGACAATAACATGTCGAAGGACAAGGATAGACGAGGAAAGGCAAGGTGAGAAGGCGAAGGATAGGAAGACTGAAACCAAGTATATAAATGATATATGAGTAAATATTTGTCGGTAGTAATAGTCATTCTATTTGTAATATATATTACTGTATGCAGTTTTACAAAAGGAAAGGCAAGGTGAGAAGGCGATGGATAGGGAGACGGAAACCAAGTATATAAATGATCTATGGGTAAGTATTTGTCCGTAGTAATAGTCAGTATATTTGTAACATATATTACTGTATACAGTTTGACAAAAGGAAAGGCAAGGTGAGAAGGCGATGGATAGGAAGACGTCAACCAGGTATATAAAATAATGATATATTGGGAAGTATCATCAAGTAAGTAAACATCGTTAACACTATATTATTTCATCATATTTATATATTTTCCCGTAGTAGTATCATTATATCTATAACATATATTACTGTATACCGTTAAAAAAAATAATACACACCATTAAGCATATATATATAAATAATATATATATATATATATATATAAATATAAATATATATATAAATATAAAGAGAGAGAGAGAGAGGGGGGGGGAAGGAAGAATTCAAAATGTAAAGTGCGAATTCTCCGAACCATCTGTAAGGAAGGCGTTTATCCACCCTCTTCCTCCCCCTCCCCTCCCCCCAGGATTTACTCCTCAGAATCCGAGGTGTTCTGATTTCTCATGGCACGGTTTTGTTCTCATAACCCGTTGCACCACCGCCAGGAAATGACAATCTTAAGCAATGGATCCACCTCAAGACAAGTTAGCAAAGCGAGGCCAAATTATTGGCATGAAGGAAGCAGGCCACACTGTAGCAGAGATAGCAGCACACCTCGGTTTATCTAAGCCAACTGTGGGACGGTGGATTCAAAGATGGGAGGAATCTGCCTGTCTACTAGATCGCCCTAGGTGTGGAGCACCGAGAAAAACCACCCCTCAAGAGGACAGACAAATAATTAGCGAAGTTGAAAACGATCCTTTCACCAACGCAGTTGCTATCCAGGAAAGGCTGCATATGAATGTGTCTGCAGAAACTGTTAGGAGGCGACTTCACGAAACAGGACATCATCACCGAACTCCTGCAGTGAAAGGGCTACTTGACGATAGACATCGTGAGGCCAGGCTTCGCTTTGCTCACCAGCATGTTGACAAAGATTTATCATTCTGGGGCCGAGTTATCTTCTCAGATGAGAAGTCATTTTCTTCGTCAACCCATGGCCGACTTCACTGTTGGAGGGTAAACGGCACTAGGTATAACAGGCGCAACATCTGCGAGGTGGCCAGAAGTGGCCATGTGACGGCCAATGTGTGGGGTTGGATACACCTCTATGGAATTGGAGAAATGGCAGGAATAGACGGGAGGTTCAACTCTGAAAAATACATAGAGATCCTGGAAGAGGTAATGCTGCCTAGTGTACGAAGTTTTGCCCTGCCTTATCCTGAGCAGATCATCTATATGCAGGTGTGTGTGTTTGTTGTTTATAGTAAATATATATGCCATATACTATTACTTTTACAATTAAACACTTTTTCATGATTAAAAATAAGTGCATCGGGGTCCTATTCATATGAACTGTCTCATCGTAATTTCAAGACCAGTTTGACAACCATTTGGGTATTTAATGGCTCTTACTAAATTCATTATACTAAACGATAGATGATTTTTTTACTGGAATTAGTCTTAATCATTGCCTACAAGCAGTAGGAATGAACTTTACCGGTCACGTGTGAACACTGTAAGACAATCGTTAACCTGTCCTGTTTTCTCTCCATTCCTAGGATAATTCGCCCATCCACACAGCGAGAATTGTCAGATGCTGGTTTGAGGAGCAACGACATCTAGAGCTTCTGGAATGGCCTAGCAGGGGATGTGACCTCAACCCTATAGAAAATGCATGGGGAAGCATTGTTAATTCATGGGTGCCTGGCCAGGAGAGAACCTCCCGCCAGTTACTGGATCACAGCAGTGCTGAGTGGGAGACATTCAGACGCAATGCACACATCATATATAATGATGTTTCATCTATGCCACAGCGATTGCAAGAGGTAATAGAATGCAATGGAGGGTGGACTAAATATTAGATTTAATTTTGAACAGGTTGAAACTTTTATTGTAACCATGTTTGGTTACCTGACTGTATCAATATCATTTAAGTTTATTTATTTACCGGGTGGGAGAAGTTAAGGATTGTCCTGTGAATATATGAAATGAAATGCATGACCTTTTACACATGCATGAACGTGCGTAAATAACCAAAGGTATCGGGTCAAAATTGGAAACAATATATATATGTTTTCTTTTAAGGTTCTCCTTGCAGGGAAAATGTCACTTCATGTTGTAATAACTATAAAATAAACACTATGTATTACATATTTTTCCTTATTACATTGACATGTAGCTTAGTGACGATGATTCACTGGTTTTCATGCACGATGCGTGCCATATTATGTTAACTGTAATACATAACTCAATAATCTTCCATAATACAGTATATTTGGGAAAATAAAATGTTTATCTACATTTGTTTCATAAACATAGTCATTTATCATGAGCTGCCTCTGACTTGGTTACTGGATAATTTTATAGTTTCTCTCTATCATTGTTTCTCTCGGTAATTTGTTTTTCTTCTTCCACCACCCCCCTTCTCTCTCTCTCTCTCTCTCTCTCTCTCTATATATATATATATATATATATATATATGCATAATGGTTACCTTTTTAAAAAAAACACAATACAGTAATGTTATAGATACAATGATACTACTACGGACAAATATGTAAATATAAATATGATGAAATAATTCAGAGTAAATGTTTACTAATTTGATTATATATATATATATATATATATATATATATATATATATATATATATATATATATATATATATATATATATATATTGTTACGGAACAGAGAAAGATAATGTACACTTTAAGTGAGAATACTAAAAATCACTACTGTCCCGTAAAGTTCCAGGTTCAAAACAAAGAGTTAGGTAAAATTACAAGTTAAAGTTTAATGCTCAAACTAACAACAAAACATTCAGGACTCATAAGGATAATGTAATGGCAAAAAACAGGTTACATATATGGTTAACTGCAATAGCCTCTATTAACACGAAATTAGCAAGAGTAAATTTATCTAAGTCAGCCCTGATAAAATGAAAACACTGGGTAATGCTCAGTTAATGCAAGATAAATTATTACAGATACAAAATATTATTAAAAATGATGGACATAAAGAACCCTACACGAATCACAAAAACTTCACTAGACCTACAAATTAAACTTATGCTATACAGTACAAGAAAAAATACAACAGTTATACTCAAATTACACACAGCTGCTAGATGTTTGGAGATTTCTTGAGCACTCACAATAATAATATCTGTACAGGGGAGGACAGAGGTGTGAACAAAATGAGGAGCAGATCTAAGTGGCAATGATGCAGAGACTGAGCTCATTATATAGGGGCCAGCAGAGCTTGATACAACTTGTAAGAAGGACGCGCAAATGAAGCCATGGGGACAAAAAGCTGAAAATCCCGCTCTGAATAACAGAGAGAACGACTTACTCTACTATAACGGTAGAAGGGGGGGACTGAGGCAGAACACGCTCGTGATCAAACATGCAGCAACTGTGCGTTAAAATTACACAAAGGATGATGAAATCATAGGCTATGTAACACCTCCCCACAAAGAAAAATAAATTTACAAAGGAAATTTCTTATTACTCTAAAACAATCTGTCTAAAGTCTAGATAAGCAATCTGCAAAAACATTTTCTTTCCTAGTGTTACAAAACATGAGATCTCCCTAGCACGTTCAATCATAGGTACTTGCCAGTATCCCTTTAACAAATCAAACTTACTTATGTACCTAGCCTTTCCGATCTTGTCTATGCAATCTTCCACACGAGGGAGAGGGTAAGTGTCTGTTTTGGTTATCTGATTAACACGTCTGTAGTCAATGCAAAGCCGCTGTGACCCACCTGGCTTAGGGACCAGAGTGACAGGAGAACTCCACTCGCTCTGACAGGGTTCAGTCATCTTGTGGTCCAACAGGTAGCCATGCTCCTTCTGGATGAGAGGAACTTTCACTGGGTTCACACGGTAAGGAGGCAATTTAATTGGCTTTGCGTCTCCAACATCGACATCATGCATCAACACAGTGGTTCTTCCTGGAGTGGCACGGAACACTTGCGGGTACTCCTGCAGTAATGCCGAAAACTCCTGCCTTTCCTTGGGAGGTAGATGAGAAAGCTTGGTCTGGAGATCATTCATGATATCAGGATTCTTCCCCAAACTATCACTCAGGCTCATACTGCATGGGAGAGCTTCACTTGCAGACTCGGGTGGAACAGCTACAGTGCAGACTGGATTATTTTCGTCCCGCCTGTGATATAACTTTAGCATGTTGATGCGACATAGTTGCTTGCTCTTTCTACGATCTGGTGTGGCGATGACATAGTTGACATCACTGAGTTTCTTCTCCAAGAAATAAGGACCACTAAACTTGGCTTGAAGAGGTTGCCCATGCACTGGTAGCAGAATCAAAACCTGATCTCCTGGCTGAAAGTGGCGTAACCTGGACTTCTTATCATACCAAGTCTTCATCTTCTCCTGAGCAGCTCCTAAATTCTCTCTCGCCAGCTGTAAAGCAGTGGACAGCCGTTCTTTGAACTTCATCACATACTCCAGCAGGTTGACGTCATCTTCCTCCGACAGCCAGCATTCCTTGAGTAACTTAAGGGGTCCTCTTACTTCATGGCCAAACAGTAGTTCAAAAGGTGAGAAGCCCAGTGATTCATTTGGAGATTCTCTTGCGGCAAACACAACGAATGGAAGACCTTTATCCCAGTCTTTCTGATGTTCCAAACAGTATTTCTTGAGCATCGATTTGAGTGTTTGATGATATCTCTCCAACGCTCCTTGGGTCTGGGGATGGTAAGCTGAAGACGTGATCTGGGTGATGCCCAACTCTTTCAGAGACTGCTTGAGAACATTTGACATGAAATTACTTCCCCGGTCTGACTGTACCTCCTTGGGCAGATCAAACTTTGTGAAGAACCCTAGCATTTCCTTAACCACGTTCTTTGCTGAGATATTTCTAAGTGGAATGGCTTCAGGATAATGAGTAGCCATATCAATCAGGGTCAACACATAAGAAAATCCTGAAGAAGTCTTAGGAAGAGGGCCCACAATATCCACCAACACACGGGTGAAAGGCGCCTCAAAAGGAGGAATGGGAACTAGAGGTGCAACCTTTTCAGTCTGATTACACTTCCCCACAACTTGACAGGTGTGACAAGACTTACAATACCAGGAAACATCCCTGAAGATACCTGGCCAGTAGAAGTGTTTCAAAATGCGTGCCACAGTCTTCCTCACTCCAAGGTGTCCTGCCAAACTGGTATCATGAGCCACTCGAATGATATCCTGCCTACAAACATGAGGGATGACAACTTGATGTACAACCTCCCATTCACAGTCGGCTGATGCTGTTGGGGGTCTCCACTTCCTCATAAGTACTCCTGACTTTACATAATAACAAGTAGAAGCACCGGCTGACTCTTCTTCACTGTAAGCAGAGTTACGTAGATCTTTCAACTCAGGGTCAGCAACCTGCAACTCAACCAACTCTTGACGAGACAAATTATCAACACTACGGGGTACTGCCTCATCTGGTGAGTGGTCCAAATTAGCAAGAAAAGTGTCAGCTAGGATAACATCATCATCATCATTATCCTCTAAATCACCAGTAACTTTAGACTTAGCCCTAGTGACAGCACATGCAGGGAACACATCAGGGACATCACAATCCTGGGACACAGCCACTGGCTCACTAGACAACTGAGGAGCTGGACACACTTGACTTCCACCAATATCATTTCCAAGTAAGAAAGTTACACCTGACATTGGGAGTGTCTCAACCAACCCAACCATAACGGAACCATTAACAAAACCAGACTCTAAATTCACTCTGCACAGAGGGACAGAAAGTAATTAATCCCTACACCTTGTAAGATTACAGTTTCATCAGAGGAATTAACATTAGAGCCTAGAACACTGGTCAGCATAAGGGATTGGCAAGCACCTGTATCACGATATATTTGAACTGATTTCCTGTCATTACTGTCCAGAGGACTGACAAAACCATCAGACAGGAAATTAGCACATGAACTCTTGAGAGTGTCACCCACGTTACTGCTCAAAAGAGGAGCTCCATCATGAGAATTTAAGTTACCCCTCAAAGCAGGTTCAGTTAACTCGGTTAAAGAATTCTGGGAACTCTCAAGAGTGGACACTAGACCAATTGACTGAATATTTAAAGACTCCTTTTTGTTCACATCACGCTGTCTCCTGAAACATTTCTCCGTAGTATGACCAAGCTTACTACAATAAGTACATTTACTTTTCTGAAATCTAGAGGTGAAGCTGGTATTTACTTCCTGAGAAACATCATCTTTATTCTCTTTCCTGTTACCTGTACTCTGAGTAGAGGCAACGTACTTACTCTCAGCTTTCCCTTTTTCTTTAGAATATCTCTTGTGAGTGAGAACATATTCATCAGCTAAAACTGCAGCATCAGACAAATTATCTATTCTTTTCTCATCAAGATATAGGCTTACATCTTTATAAATACACCTCTTGAAATCCTCCAGCAAAATCATCTGCTTAAATTTACCAAAATCAGAATCCACATTCTTAGAATTTAACCACTGCTCTAACAAATCTTCTTTGATTTTTGCATACTCAACATGGGATTGCTTATCTTGCTTGTAAGTTGTCCTAAATTTTACTCTATAGGCTTCAGGAACAAGCTCATAGGCCTTAAGAATCAAGCTCTTAACTACATCATAATTATCAGATTGATCCTGAGGCAAAGATGCATAAGTTACTTGCGCTTTACCGGTGAGAACAGTTTGAAGGAGTACTGGCCAATACTCCTTAGGCCAATTAAAACCTGTAGCTACCCTCTCAAACAACTGAAAATACTTTGTTAAATCAGATTCATTAAAAGGAGGGACAAGTTTAACATTTTTAGCCACATGAAAATCATCAGAGCTAGATGATTCAGTTCCACCTTGTTTCATGCGATACTCATGGTCTGCCTGAATCCTAGCTATTTCAACTTTTGCCTCAGCCTCCTTAGAACGGGCCTCCGCCTCCTTAGCACGAGACTCCTGCAGGGCTAGCTGTAACTTAGTTAATTCAATCTGCGTTTGCTCATTTGGAGGAGTTACATTAAACAAGCTTTCATTAATCATGTCAACAATCTGATCTTTAGAATGATGAGAGCGAACAACAATTCCCAATTGTTGAGCAACAAGCTTAAGTTCATTCTTTGTTCTGTTATCTACATCACACACTGTTTGCACATTTGACAAAAAATCTTTGGCTTCATCAAGTGTAGTAATAGTAGACATAATTAATAAGTAACAGTCACAAAATATCAAGCAATATCCTTATGATAATATCCTGAATATCCTGATATGAGGTCGCCAAATTTATGTTACGGAACAGAGAAAGATAATGTACACTTTAAGTGAGAATACTAAAAATCACTACTGTCCCGTAAAGTTCCAGGTTCAAAACAAAGAGTTAGGTAAAATTACAAGTTAAAGTTTAATGCTCAAACTAACAACAAAACATTCAGGACTCATAAGGATAATGTAATGGCAAATAAACAGGTTAAATATATGGTTAACTGCAATAGCCTCTATTAACACGAAATTAGCAAGAGTAAATTTATCTAAGTCAGCCCTGATAAAATGAAAACACTGGGTAATGCTCAGTTAATGCAAGATAAATTATTACAGATACATAATATTAAAAATGATGGACATAAAGATCCCTACACGAATCACAAAAACTTCACTAGACTTACAAATTAAACTTATGCTATACAGTACAAGAAAAAATACAACAGTTATACTCAAATTACACACAGCTGCTAGATGGTTGGAGATTCTTGAGCACTCACAATAATAATATCTGTACAGGGGAGGACAGAGATGTGAACAAAATGAGGAGCAGATCTAAGTGGCAATAATGCAGAGACTGAGCTCATTATATAGGGGCCAGCAGAGCTTGATACAACTTGTAAGAAGGACGCGCAAATGAAGCCATGGGGACAAAAAGCTGAAAATCCCGCTCTGAATAACAGAAAGAACGACTTACTCTACTATCACGGTAGAAGGGGGGGACTGAGGCAGAACACGCTCGTGATCAAACATGCAGCAACTGTGCGTTAAAATTACACAAAGGATGATGAAATCATAGGCTATGTAACAATATATATATATATATATATATATATATATATATATATATATATATATATATATATATATATATATTTTCAGTCTGCCAATCCTTCCCCTTCTCACTTTCTTTCCTCGTTTATTTTTATCAAACCGTTTACAGTAATATAGGTTAAAGGTAGATACGCTGACTACTACTACGGACAAATATACAGATCTATCTATCTATCTATCTATCTATTGCCAGACGCCTCAATCCCGTTTGGGGTGGCCACAAACAAATCGCCTCCAAGTCGCCTTGTCCCCCGCCATTTCACTGCCCTGCTCCCAACTCACACACCCCTCTCTCATATACCTCTCCACCCCATCCCTCCATCTCATCCTCGGCCTCCCCCTCCCTCTTCCCCCCTCCACCTCACTCACATACACTCTCTTCGTCAGTCTTTCACCCTCCATCCTCTCCACATGGCCAAACCACCTCAGTGTGTTCCTCATAACGCTTCCTATCACATCCAGATCCACACCACACGCTCCTTTATATCCTCATTCGTCAGCCTGTCTCTCCACGTGACTCCACAGGCTCCTCTTAAATAACTCATTTCCACTGCTCTCACTCTTGACTTGTGTCCTTCCAACAATGTCCAAGCTTCAATATACAGATGCGAAGAAATAATGCAGAGTAAATGATGCTTAGTTATTTCATTATAGTTTACCCATATATCTTTTTAACTATATACAGTAATATGTTACAAATATTATGACCATTAGTACGGACAATATCCATTTATCTTTTATATACATGGCTTCAGTCTAACTATCCTTCGCCTTCTCACCTTGCCTTTCCTTTTGTCAAACTGTATACAGTAATATATATTACATATATACTAACTATTACTACGGACAAATACTTACTCATAGATCATTTATATACTTGGTTTCCGTCTCCCTATCCATCGCCTTCTCACCTTGCCTTTCCTTTTGTAAAACTGCATACAGTAATATATATTACAAATAGAATGACTATTACTACCGACAAATATTTACTCATATATCATTTATATACTTGGTTTCAGTCTTCCTATCCTTCGCCTTCTCACCTTGCCTTTCCTCGTCTATCCTTGTCCTTCGACATGTTATTGTCGTCGCTCAGTCTCTTCTTTTGTCTGTAGAGTATTTCATACTCATCAGTGTTCACTTTTTATTTGCCTTTCATCATTTCCTATGTGAGCCTTTTCATCCTCCACCCCTGTTAGACGGCGCCTTACTATTATGCTTTTTTACAGTCACACTTCTCATGCCGTTTCTTTATTTTTCATACATGCGTTCTGAGTGACACATCCGTTCACATAATGTCTTCATTACTGGATCCCTCCTCATCAGTGGTCTTATTCTAGTGGATACTGGTATTACAGAGAAACGCAAGATGGAAGAAAGGTAAAAGATTACACCGATTTTACTGTCGTAACGAGGGATTTTATGGCTGAGCCCTAGATTGTGATAGGGCTGCCATATCACCTATATTATAGACACAATCTAATTATCTGGTTGTCAGTGTTCTGTCGGGTAATCTTCTTTAATTTTTATTACAATATTACTTTATCTAGTATGTTCACCCTTGGATGTAGCCAGTTTCTAATGTGCTTATCACTTTGACAGACTTTTGTGTATTATTAATTTCTATTTTAAATTTGTTGCTCTCACTCTTTCGATATTAATGAATTCATAAATGAATGAATAGATGAGAAAAAAAAAAAAAAAAAAAGATTTCCTTGTTCGTAGCACTGGTCGGCCTAAGCAAATTATAAGAGTGTAGTCATTAATAACACTGGAAGAATGTCGGAAGTAACGCCAGATGCTTTAGTATTTGGTAGTACTACTGTGATTTGGTACAAATGGCATGACACATTTATACATTCTAATACGAGTAACTCCTGCAAAAATGAATACAGTCATGAAACTCGCAAATTTTCATTAGCAACAGGCACAATATATCATGCCCATCATATCGAGTAACATGCAGTAAACTCGAACGTTCAGGTGCTTCACAACGCGGTTCATAAACCTCAGAAGCTATCTGGGGAGACGGGTGGAGGGAGGGGGTGTAGAGGGGGAGAATGCAACGTTGCCACATTCATCAAATCGCCCACAATGAGAGGAACGAAACTTATGTGGCCAATAGTACCTAGTTGAGGAAAGACTTTCGAGCTGCGGTGGGTCAAATACATCCTTCATTAACCCCTTCAATTTGCGTCTTTGAGTTAGAAAAAAAAATCGCTTGGAGGGTGCAGGAATAAACTATGAAAAAATATCGTCCTCGGAAGAGGGGCTAATGATTACACTCACAATACATAGAAAACAATGCCATTTTTGTCAGTCAACGGACCAAACCCTGAATTTCTGGGTTGCCCGTACTATAATACAACATGACCCAGCATGGGGCGCTGCATCGACCTTAATATTACAGGTACCTTATTGTGTGTGTGTGTGTCTGAACCACGAGCACTAAGGCAGAAAGACGGAAAGGGACAGAGGAAGGAAAAGGGAGATAGAGGAATAGAGAAAGAGACAGAGACAAAGGCAAAGACATATAAACGCTGAGGTAGAAGCAGATACAGGAGACTGAAACACAGAGGAAGAGAGAGACAGGCAGAGGAGTAGGGACAGGCAGAGACAGCGGCAAAGGTTGAAACAAAGATAAAGGCTGAGAGAGAGAGAGAGAGAGAGAGAGTGTGTGTGTGTGTGTGTGTGTGTGTGTGTGTGTGTGTGTGTGTGTGTGCGTGTGCGCTTGCATGCGTGTGTGCGTGTGCGCGTGCAGGTGGGAGGGAATGCATGCGTGTATGTATGCGCGTATGCAAGCGCGCGCACTCAAACTCCATCAATATCATTCTAGGAAGGCCATGACATATTCACCATCAGTGTGCTCTCAGTCACGCTCTTGTCATATATAAACTATTCACGGCCCACCAGGAACACAGCCAAGGACCATTCACCTCTTCAGTGCCATGACGCCTTTGTTTAATTCTTACCACTTCCACACGAGTTTACAAAGCCTGATGTTTCGATTAGGTTATTAATATGTATTCTTGCTTACCTTCTGGCGAATGTATTTGACGCGGAAACTAAAACTGTATTGAGGGGAATTATTAAAGCTCATATCTACTTCACCCAAATAGGTACGGTAAGTGTCTCTTTAAGCAAAATATTATCGGTTATGTCACACTGAAACAGATACAGATTGACAGATACATTTCTACAATGATATAGAATGAGGTATATAGACAGCTATAGGGACAGACAGATACAAACAGATCGATTTCTATAGATAAACATCCTTCCCGCTAACAAACCATTAACAATCTCTTTATATGGCTTAAAGAAGGTTTATCGATAGACAGATAGAGAGAGAGAGAGAGAGAGAGAGAGAGACCGGTACATAAATATATATATACATACATGCATGCATACATACATACATACATAGACAAATACAGACTCGTAGGACAAACAGATAGACAAATACATAGATATATAAATAAATTCATAAAATAACAGGACATCTATTTATGGCATTAAAATAAGATTTGCTGCCCCATCAAGTGTTATTAATGGCACTCATAAATCTTCATAAATAAAAGAATTTAACGTAATGCACTTTGTGTACAATGGAAAACTTTTTTTTTTTACTTCTATTCCTGAAACCTGCTGGGAATTGTGTGTGTGTGTGTGTGTGTGTGTGTGTGTGTGTGTGTGTGTGTGTGTGTGTGTGTGTGTGTGTGTGTGTGTGTGTGTGTGAGTGTGTGTGTGTGTGTGTGTGTGTGTGTGTGTGTGTGTGTGTGTGTTTTACCATCTTTATTACTTTTTTTTCTTTGTTTAGGGCAGACTTTTTTAAGTGAAAGGGTTATATATAGAATTTTAACTCCTTCTTTCAGTCTTACTCATCATCATCATCATCATCATCATCATCTGTGTTTCTTCTATTTACAAGGGTTACTCTTGCAATTCTTAGACAGTTAACAATTAGACAACATTCAACGTGTGTGCTTTCAACCTGTGTGCTTACTCGAACAACTATTTCACAATCGTCTAAACTAAGACAGTTTTACTCAAACAAACACAACTTGTACCAAGCACATTCTACCACGTAAATACTATCAAACGCCCCTCAAACACCATCTCATTTACCCTTGTGTGTTTTCAATCTATTCTTACTCTCACAAACACCTGCCAAGCACCCTATCCTACAACATAAACACAATCAAACACCACTCAAACACCGTCTCATTTACCTGTGTGTGCTTTAAGCCTGTTTGCTTCGTGAAACTGTATTTTCACTTTCTTCGTTTTACCCGTACACAAACACTAGCCAGACACCCAATTCTACCACGCAAACACAAACACCACTCCAAGTGTGTTTTCAGCTTGTTTGTTCCTTCTCACTGTTCCATCTACTTTCGTATTACTGTTTTGGAATCGTCTTAAAGTTGAGGCTGAGGCTGAATTTCGCTAAAAGCCTCGCCTTGATGTTATTATTGTTGGTAATGGGCCGGGAACTGGAGAGCTGTTCCTTGTTCGAAGGTAAAGGAAATTAATGTATGTTTTTAGAGCTAGATTCGCTTACACACACACACACACACACACACACACACACACACACACACACACACACACACACACACACACACACACGAGGCATTATTTTCCCCACTGTGGTAAGCCCTCTCTCACTCTCTCAACATTGCTGAAGGGCTTCTCTATCTACTCGATACATCCTCTGTCTGTCTGTCTGTCTGTCTCGGCTAAGGTGACAAAACTGGCAGGTATTATGAGAAGACAAACAGATTTTCAGACATGCCCTCCCCGCTTCCTTTTATAGTTCATAGGTTTGTCACTTTTTTACCTGCGTCGTCGATGCAGGGTATGAGGGAGTAGTTGATGATCACTTTATCGTGTGTGTGTGTGTGTGTGTGTGTGTGTGTGTGTGTGTGAGAGAGAGAGAGAGAGAGAGAGAGAGAGAGAGGAAGAGATGTGTCTGACAAAAGTGAAGGAGAGAAAGAGCAACGAACAGGAAGATAGATGAGGTGGGGATAGGAGAGGGAAAACATTGTGAGTGAGTACAAAAAGGATATGGTCAGCTTAAGGGAATATAATAGTACCCTCTGTCGAGTTGATTAATGGTAAGAGAGAGAGAGAGAGAGAGAGAGAGAATTGAGACAAAGGAAAAACATAAGGGCAGAGAAAATTAGGAGAGAAAATGAGCAAACGTTTTCTTTCTAATAAGTCAGATCCGCATACTGTTAACAATAATGATAATGATGACAATAATAATAATAATGAAAGAAAAGCATTCGGGAGCCTTTTGCTAATCGCCCGCCAGAATATGCTGTTCTTCAAGTCCAAGATTTAAGCCATATCTTGATACCCTGAAGGTTTCATGTTGATAGCTCAAGCCGTTCGTGAGATGTAATGGGAATACACACACACACACACACACACACACACACACACACACACACACACACACACACACACACACACACACACACACACAAAGGACTGCAAAAACATCATCCCTCCGCCTTCTAAAGGCGGGCTATAATACCTTAATAAAAATAATAATAATACTGATGAAAAAAAATAATAATAATAATAGTAACAATTGCAGCAGTAGTAGTAGTAGTAATAGTAGTAGCAGCACTAGTAGTAATAGTAATAGTACTAGTACTAATACAAATACCAGTAACAGCAGTACCAGTAATAACAATAGTAATAACAACAATAACATTAACAAACACAAATCTAAACAAACTTGCAAAACACAATTATCAAAGTGATACAGTTTTAAAGTTTCCACTTCTTGAAGAGTTTTTTTGGAGGGATCAGGTACAACACTGTCATTTTACTGTGTTAATTCAGTGCACAATAATCATCACCGATATGCATGCCCACCCAGGCCAGGTCACTGCATTATAATTGTATGTCTGACTTTGCCTATTTCTATCCATTCTGTTGTCTGTTCATATGTCTATCCTTCTATCTATATCCGTGTCAGTCCATATATAAACTCATCTTTATGAAGCCACCTATCTATCGATTCTCAGGTATATCAATCTATTTATCTATCTATCAGTCTGTCTGTCTGTCTATCTATCTATCTACTGCATATCTTTTGTCGTGTTAATCAACGTATGTTGATCATTACCGTTTTACAGTTTTGAACAGGTAAGGTCATATGATTTTAACAGCAAGTCTTTCCTTATCCATCTATCCATCTATGTATCTGTCTATCTATCTATCTTTTCGTCTGTCTATCTAGCTGTAGGTCTGTGCTTCCGTCTATATATTCATTTCTCTGTTTTTTTATCTATTGACCTGTGTATCCTTCTGTCTAACATTCTGCTATCTGTCTATCTATCCGTCTACCCATCATTCCAATAATCTACACATTATTCACTTGTTTCTGCTTATCATTATTCAGCTTCATCAAACAACAGATGAAATCTGTCAATCTGCTCTGACGTTTGGTCTTACTAAACTCATCGAAAACTTTAACATCAAAACATATAATGAAAACAAAGGATAAAATGAAAGAAAAGCATTCAGGCTCCGAATGCTAAACGCCCGCCAGAATATGCTGTTGGCCAAATTGGAAAATTTGCAAAACTCTACGGAAATCAGTCACAGCGTTTCGTAAAAAGGCAATCCATTTTTTAAAAAGATAGTTGATGTTTGACAGCCATTCAGGTGACCTTGACCTTGACCCTGAGTGTTCATTTTCGAATTAGTCGAAGATTTTAGCCATACATTGATACCCTGAAGGTTTCATGTTAATAGCTCAAGCCTTTCTTGAGATATAATGGGCACACACACACACACACACACACACACACACACACACACACACAGATGCTGGCAAAAACATTATCTATCCGCCTTGGTAAAGGCAGGCGATAATGAGGGTTGTATATGGCAGCTGCAATCAATGGTGTGAGTTAGCAATTTCGAGGTACGAGTGAATAAGCTTTTATTCTGTTCTACTTGGATTTTTTTTTTATTACAGATGGCGTTTCCCCCTACAAGCTGAAGTGCAGGCAGGCATGAAAAGAGAGAGACAACCAGTCAATAGTGTGGATCTCTGTCAAGGAGGGGACTATACTCGACGTCTGGCAACTTGTCTCTTAAGCCCCGCTCCCTTAATTAAGGGAGGAAGGAAATATTAGAGAAATGATAGAGCTTTAAAGACAAAAAATGGGAATGGAAGGATGATAGGGATGTAGATAGAAGGAAAGGAGAGATGAAGAGGTACAAGGCGAAGACAAATGGAGAGAATGGATGGGCTAGGAGAGTAATGGAGGGATGGACAGGGTGTGATGGGGAGACATATCGAGTGATGATAATGAAAAAAAGGTAACTAAAATTGAAACAGGTTCGATTACCTTGGGAGGTGATGTGACGCCTAAACTGACCCATTGCACAGGGCAAATGTGAGTGGATGAGGGAGAGAATGAAGGAGAGGAAGGTTATACAGAGGGATGGAGAGAATTATGGGGAAATGAGAATAGTGTCGAGGGATATGGAGGGAATGAGAATGAGAAAGGGAGACAAATGAACAGAGTGACGAAGGAGTGGGCTAGGGCGAGGATGAGGAATGAAAAGGAAAATGGAAGGATGGGGAGAGGAAGAAGACAGAATATGAAGGGATGGGTAGGTGACATAACGCATCATTTGATCCAGTCCCAGAGGATCAAAGAACAATTAGCGTGGGGAGGAGAGGGGTGATGGGGAGAAAAATGGCGGATGGGGAGAGTGGGGAGAGGAGAGGAAGAGAAAGATGTGCGGATGGGTAACTGGATGGGGAGACGTGGGGGAGAATTGAGGAGACATGAGAGAGATGGGTAGAGGGAATGGGGTGCACTGGAAGAGAATGATGGAGGAATGGAGACGGGAGGGAAAAGATTGAGAGAGAGAGAGAGAGAGAGAGAGAGAGAGAGAGAGAGAGAGAGAGAGAGAGAGAGAGAGAGACTGCTCCATCAACAATTATGCGACCTCCATGCCACCAAAACCTGATGTCACACACACACACACACACACACACACACACACACACACACACACACACACAGATATTGGACATTGTGGCGACGGTAAGGCTGGATGTAGGTTAACACAGACAAGCAAAATTATGCAGGAAGTTATTTGCCCTCACTTCACTTCAAGGACTTAACTCTGGATGAGGAAGGTCGCAGATTTTCTTTTTAAGTTTATTCTCTGACAGGCAGAACAACAGGTGTTGAGCTAATTACGAAGGCATGGTTGAAGGAATTCGTTTCTTATATCTGGATTTAGGTAGGTCGCTGGTATTACTTTCTTCATTTTCATTTTTCTGACAACCTAACCAGCAGTTATTAACTTAATTACCAACGTTATGGTTAAGAGAATCTGACTTTGCAGTGAACTGAATTTGGAGGTGCTTTACAGAGTGTAAATCGGGATTGAGACGGCAGGTATATTAATAATGACAATAATAATAATAATAATAATAATAATAATAATATTATTATTATTATTATTATTATTATTATTATTATTATTTTATTATCATTCCTATAATAATAATAATAATAATAATTATTATTATTATTATTATTATTATTATTATTATCATTACTATAATTATTATTATTATTATTATTATTATTATTATTGCTCTTGTTGTTGTTATTGTTAAAGTTGTTGTTGTTGTTGTTGCTGTTGTTGTTGTTGTCAAGGTGCTTAAAACTCTCTCACGTGATTTCGGAAATGGATTCTAATGGGGGGCATTGTATGCTGATGACTTGGTGTTGACTGTAGAGCATGAAAGACTTATGTAACGGAGAGACGGAATGGTGCACTGCGGTTTCAGAGCAAATGTGGTTAAAATATATGTGATGATATTTTGGGCTGCCGGAGGCACTGTTGGAGCTTCGTAGCCAACATTTATTAATATGTAACTCTTAATTCTTGTAATAGGTGAGTCTTGAGTTTTGGTTAAAGTTATTTTTGTAATTGAAGAGGAGGAGGAGTTAAAGATGAATACAGGGAGTTGATCTTGATTTATTATCTTCAGAGAAAGTCTAAGTTGAGCAGCGTATATATTATACAGAGACTTAATATACTAACAAAGTCTAGTTGGACCCCACTTCTTATTCGTTCCCTCCACTACCTGCCAGTTCTATGGCCAGTCTCCTTCTGAGCTCAGATTCCTACATTCTCATATAGCAGGGGCCATGTCACGTGTGCTATACTATCGTGGAAATGTTCTAGAAGCCTGTGTGTGTGTATGTGTGTATGGTCATGAGGCGCTGTTTGTGGACTATTGTGCTGGTGAGAGGCATTCTGGGGAGGTGCTAATGTCATTTCCTTTTGGCCCCTAGGTTTGACATTGACCTAACCGCTAGACTATATATGTATGTTTCTAGCTATTATGTATTAAGATATTTTAGAGTCCTGACATCGCTCGGTCACGCAGCTGGCGGTCCTCCGACAGCAATCATCATTGACATATGCTAATCTATTAATACATAATATTCTTCTTCTTCACTCTTAATACATAATATTGATTATGATATTGTACAGATATAATGTTTATGGTAATATTGCAATGATCCAGTAATATTACATTTTAAACAAGTTTTATACATAATTTTAATAAATGCAATATGGTTAAATTGGTTATTGTATGGCATTTTGTAAGATGTGTATGTATAATAGTAAAATGCATACGAGTATGCAAAAAAAATAGTTCAAAGTTAAGATTATAGTAAGAGCTGTTAATATTTCATATAGAGATAATGATACTGGTATACTTCTATATCATGTGTCATTCTTCTTTTTCTTCTTTTCTTTTTATAAAATTAATACTATATACAAAATATGTTCACTTCATTCAAGGTGGTTAACTTGGATGCTAACTCTAACCCCATTAAATATGACTCCAAATTTGCAATTCTTGCATGCATTTGTGCATTGCGAACAACACTACTGCAAATACAATACAGAAGATTATAAAAACAGTAGGTGCTGGGCTATACACATAATGTGGGTTGAACATACTCAAACTCAAATCTTCCCAGGGCTTCATTGTTTCATAGATCAGTTGCATAGTTTCAAACTTAGGTGAAGTCAACTTAATACTTGTGCTCATGTTTAAGTCCATATTAGGCAGTGGGTGGAAATGTTTGTACATATAATTGAGGATGGCGTAGTGATTGATGGTGGAAAAAGTGGACATAGATGATGTAAATACCACACAGCAGTCTGGTGCTATGCATAATCCTGATGCTGAAGTATGAAATGGTGGTATATCTGGACAGACTATGTAAACTGATGTGTTATGAGTGAAATAAAAAAAAATGTGAGTGTCCGATAAGCTTGTAAGCTTATCTGGAGCAAAAGTGAAGCTGCAGTGGTGATGAATGTGGTGATTTCTTATGATAGCCATTTCACAAGGGACTGTTTCAGTAGGCTGAAACGTGAAAATGTACGCAGGACAAAGGTGAACAGCACGTAAGGATGTGCGGCACTTTCGTTCAATCGTTGATTTACTTGCGAAAGTGTCAGTGTTCCGTCTCTAGGAGACCATGATGAATTCGGTGTCTGTGTTGATATTGATGATGACCAAAGTGTTATTATTCTTAGAAGGGAAGGGGTGTATTTCGTATACCGTCAACAGGTCGTCAAGTTATGAATGGTACATGAACTACAACTGATGTTGTTTCTAAATATGGATAATGTTGCATGAATTCCCAACTTCGGAACAAAGGCTTCAATTTATGTTTATGTATGCCTTGACTAATTATCTGACATAGTTCATGAACTGGAAGTAAGTCAATCGTGATCTTGCCATCACTGGCATTCGAAATTCCTTGCATAAGTGCCCTGTAACGAACTCTACAGTAGTGTTGTCTAACTGGAGTAGAACCGTGTCAATGTGTTCCATGATGATAGAAAAGTGTTGGAAAAGTGTTATGTTACCTTCCATGTCATTTATTTTATCTGCACTTTCGAGAGCTATGTTTTCCGCCTTTTTCAGATTTTTCACGATTGTCCTCATTGCTGAGTTATGTCCTGCGATGAATTTATCTTGGTATGTTAGTACCTGAGCTATTTTATTAAATTTGTTGTTTATTTCTTGAAGGTCTTCCTCTGTAGCCAATCCAAAGATGTTCCCAAGAACCGCACCACCCAGCTCAAACAAACCACCCTTTTGCCGAGTACATGTGATGTTGTTCTTGTCGCTCAGTACCTCCGTTCTATGAGATGGGAGATCTTGGATCATGATGAGCGTAGTTGACTTAGCCTCTTCTATCTTCCATTTCACTAACCTCACTATTTCATCCACTTCCTTTGCGTTATGTGCTTGTGAAACATAGCCTCCTATCATGAAGTCCAGGGTCCTCATGGGTATTGTGATCTTTTCTAGATAAGAAAATAATTCATATAAGTAATCCAGACTGATTTCAGTACTCATGACATCTTTTACAATTGACGTCGTGGCCGTTGGAGCTATGAGGCATATTTGCCGTACTATGTGTTGGGGGTCTAAGTGAGCATATCCTCTTGCTATGTAGAGGAGAATCCATAGCATAAGTCCCTTCATCGTTACCCACCGACAAAAAAATCTATTAATATTTTAATATGGTCATGCTGTGGTCGATGATAGTGATGATGTGCTTTACGGTTGACTAACGTAGAACAATAACTTGATTGTTATTTCATTTATAGAAGGAGTTTAAATCGATATTTAAATCCCATAAATGATGTACTGTAGATTTTATTGGAAAGTTGCACCTATGTTTGATTGTTTGGTATATGACCTTAATTTATTTTTGTAATTATTGTTTTTTTCTTGATTGGTTTCATGAGTTACGTTCGGTTGTTCGGTGGTATCCGAGGCTGAATAATTATTGGATAGTTCCCTTGAAACTCGTTTAAAATGGTCAATATGAACTTGTTTCTCTTTGCCACTTGACAGTGACCTAATTAAAACACTGGTTGCTTTTATGTTACTAACTCTGTATGGGCCCTCAAATTTGGGGGATAATTTATTGTCTCTCGTATGAATGTTACCATAAACAATGTCTCCTAAGCTGATAGGCGAATCTCTTGCCTTTTTATTAAATGCCTCCGTCATTTCTTCCTTGGACATCGTTAATTGTTTTTTTGACTCTTTTGTGTATGTCCTGGAATTCACGTAAACGGAGTTTAGAGTAATCATCGTAGTTGTATATAGGCAGGCTGTCACCTTCTAGGAGCTCATATGGTAGTTTTTTATCTGTCCCATAATTATAATGAAATGTGGTGTGTCACCTATGGATTTATTTATAGATTCATTAATTGAAGCTTCTACTCTGGGTATCCAATCATCCCAGCTTGCATAATTTTCATGGAGAATGTGTCGTAGTACATCTAATACTTTTTTGTTTTGTCTCTCTACTAACCCATTAGATGCTGGGTGATAGCCTAAAACGATAACCTTTTGATATTGTATTGTTTACATATTTCTTGTAAGATATCAGAATTAAATTCTCCTCAGTTATCAATTATTAGTACCTTTGGGGTAGTAAAGCAACATATTACATTATCTGTTATTGCCTTTGCTATTGTCTCTGCTGTTTTATCTTTAATTGGAGCTAAAATTACATAACGGGAAAAATGATCCATTGCTACGAATAGGTATTGGTTAATATTGTATGATAATGGCATCTTGAGTAAATCAACCGTGACAACGTCCCATGGTTGATGTGGTACAGGGTACTCATCGGTGCAGGTGAAATTGGGTATCCTTTGTGTTTTGCACATGATTCACATCTGTCTATATGATTGTTTATATCTTTTCGTAATGATGGCCTGTAATATAACAGCTGGGCTTGTCTGAATGTCCTATCCTTTCCAGTCCGGGATGTCCTGCATGTGGGCTATCGTGTATCGTTCGTAATACTTGGGGTATCATGTCATTAGGTACTAACCAATTGGTTATTATTTCTTTGGCGTTTTGGTTGTCCTGGGTTGATCTTGTATAAAGTACTATTGACTACTGTGAATTGTTCGAGTGGTACATGTAGTTTGGGTAATTGTGTGTCATCTTCACTTTCTAACTTGTATATAACTTTAGACCATATTGGATCAAGTCTTTGTGCTTTTGCGATATCATCGTGGTTTAGGATCTAATGCCGCGACCTGAAATGTGTTCAGGTTCCCAGATAATGCGTCGTCTACTAGATTCATTTTACCTTGTATATAATGAATATGTAAATTGTAGTTTTCGACTGTACATTTCCATCTTGCTCTCCTCCCAGAGAGGAGTTTTTCTTTAACCCACCCCATCCTGACCACTTTTCCACCACTGACTCCCCCCACTCCCGACCATTTTTGGAAATTTTTTTTTTTGGCTCAAACCTCCGCATTTGGTGAGAAACATCGAAAATTCATAGAGAAATCGCTCACCTGAGGTTTAAAATACTGGATACAGGTAGCAGTACCTCCTTACCTTACTGTGTTTTCTATCAGGCTGGCTCCAAAGAAAACGAGTTCTATGGGAGGGTAACTATTCCACACCACTTATACGCGGTATTTATTTATTTATTTGGTACGAATGTATATGTAGTGCGAGAGTATATTGGTTTTCACACAGTAATATAGGCAATATAAGCATTGTTTCACTCGCCAAACACATCAACATACCTGACCTTTTTTTGGTGACATTACCTGATCATCATTTCTGACTGTTTCTTCCTCTAATGCTACATAAACTTTGTCTTCCACATTGTCATCGATTGGGGAATCATTCTGGCCCTGAAATTCGTACCGTGGCACGACATGTCTTTACTGGCCAGGTCACTGGTAACAGGTGAATTGCTGAGACAATGGCGTGTGGGTGGGGGGAGGTCATGCTGGGTAAGGCATTGTCCCTGCCTGGCATCTTGTAGAGGAAGGTGTCCCGTGTATACATACCAAAAATCACTCGCGAAAATTTAAAATTGTGCAAATTAGGGACTTTGCAATTGATTTGCGTTTATATACGTCAACGGGACTGACAGTGACAAAACATGTGGACATATATACACGCCAACGGGATGCGGTGGGTTAAACATACCCACTAGCGGTTTATGGTTGGTGAATAAGTGTATTTCGTAACCATATACCAAATCTCAAAACTTTTGTAGTGCAAAATCCACTGCAACTGCCTCTAAGTCTGTAGTGCAATAATTTTTCTTTGCACTTTTTATTTGTCTGCTGGCAAATGCAATTGGTTGATTCTGTCCTCATTTATTTTCTTGCATCGGTACAACCCCTAATCCTTTAACTGATGTGTCTGTACAGATAATAAATGATTTTGTGAAATCTGGATATGCCAAACAAGGTGCATTTGTTAGTTTAATTTTAATTTGTTAAATGCTTGTTTTTTTTCTTCTTCCCATTGGAATATTGCATCCTTTTTGAGTAGTTAGAATAGAGGAAAGGCTACATGAGAGAGTGTTGTACGAATGACCTATAGTACCCAGGTAGACCTAAAAATTGTCTAACTTCATCATTCGTAGTAGGTTCAGGAAAGTCTCTCACTGCCTGTATTTTGTCATCAGTGGTGTGAATATCATTAGAACTTAATTTGTGGCCCAAGAAAATTTATTTCCTTAAAGCAGAATTTGCATTTAGAAAGCTTAATTTTTAAACCAGCATCACCAAGCTTTTGTAAGAGTAGGTCTAATTTCTGGAGATGTTCTGTGATATCTTTTGTTGCAATTATAATATCGTCAAGATAAACAAATATTCCTTGACCTAAACTTCCGGACAGTACATAATTCATGACGCTGGAATGTGCCCGGGGCTATCCTCAGTCCCATGGGCATCCTTCTATATTGATAGTGTCCTCTGTTTGGAAAAGGCAGTGTATTTACGTGACTCCTGTTCAACAGGAATTTGATAATAACCGCTTAGCAAATCGATTGTGGAAAATACATTATTTTCTGGTTCAATATTCTGTAGGATGTCGCTTAGCAATGGCATGGGAAATCGGTCTGGGATTGTGTGATTGTTTAGTTTACGGTAATCTACTACAGCAATTTCTCCATTTCGTTTTGGCACGAAGAATAATGGGGCATTCCACAGGGAGACTGATGGCTCAATAATTCCAAGTTTTAACATTTCATCGACATACTGGTTTGCGAGTGTACGCTGAGATTGTGGGATCCGGTAGGCTGGTATGGAAATTGGTGGTGTATCTGGCTGCACATTAATCTTGTGATTAATCAGGTTAGTACACCCTAATTGTTCTCCGGGTAATGCTACGGTGTCCCTGTGTGTTTCCAGCAGGGTTAACAAATCATTTTCTTCATCAAATTCCCCTGAGTGAATTAAATTTTCTTTTATACTTTCTCTATCCGTAGATTTTATCTCACTTGTCATATATATATATATATATATATATATATATATATATATATATATATATATATATATATCCGGCTGCTATATGTCTCTTCTACTGCATACTTATATATCCCTGTCTATATATATATATATATATGTGTGTGTGTGTGTGTTGTAGTTAAAACCCGAAATTAGTCAGAAGTGGTTTAAACTAGTATGAACCAGAAGTCACATTTGTTGTACATAACTAGTATTACCTGGGCAGAACTAGTTGCCCCAAAGGAGGCTGGGAAAAACACGAAATGGACTGGAGTTATTTTATACCTAATTTTATCTAAACACTTCAGTCAAAACTAGTTTCAACAACTACTCTCTCTGAGAGAACTAGGTGTTCTGGCATTTACCTGGCAGACACCTCAGTGAAAACTAGGTGCTATAAATTATGTTTATTGTGTCTACATGATAAGATTAGCGGTATCTTGATCGTATGTTTAATTCTTTTCGGTGTAGTGTGAAAAAAGTGTCATGCCTATTAAGGTACTTGACGACCAGCGTAGCTGTCAAACAGTAATAACAGTAGGATTATGTTTGGTTCATATGGTTTCGTCACATGGTTGGCCGACTCAGTCACCCAGTCACCGTGGTTGTTGTGTGGGATGGCTTGTTCACCATCAGTTAGTTGATCGTGAGCTGTCAGGAGGATAACATTATGCTCCTGACTCAGAGCTGAGATACTCAACAAAATGGCAAGCTCCAGCTCACCTGACCACCCTGCTGAACCGGGAACAGAAACTGGATGGAAGGAGAAGTTTTTACAAACCATACTGAATTGGGACAAAAGCAAAGCATCACACTACAACATACTTACTCAAGACAAGTATGCTTCACTTCTCCAGGAGGTGAAAGATGCTGAAACTGCTGAAAAGAAAACTACTCTACAGTACAGAAGACTTAAGCGGTTTGATGTTATTGACATTGGTGGTGTTTAGAAACTGATTGCTAAAAGTATCAAAGATGAAGTTTGTTACTGCTTGCCTGCTCCTGAGGCATCTGAGGTAATTAAAACATTTTATTTAGCCATCGATTATGGTGGTCGAGACAGACTGAAATGTGAAATTGCTAGAAAATATGCAAATGTTACAGCTGATATGATTATGCTCTTCTTGTCCATGTGTGAAGTGTGCCAAAGCAAGATAATGAAAAAGAAAAATGGATTGGTTTTCATACATATCTTACATTCCGAGCTATATAGTCGGTGTCAAGTGGACCTAACAGACATGCAGACATTACCGGATGGAAAATATAAGTTCATAGTGGTATACCGAGATCATTTAATAAATGTTGTAATACATCGTGCATTGTATTGTAAACGTGTCGAAGAAGTTGCATATCACCTTGTTGACATTCTTTAAATGTTTGGAGCACCATATATTTTGCACAGTGATAACGGAAGAGAATTTGTGAACACTGTCATAACGTCCTTAGTTTCTTTGGGCCAGAGTTGAAAATTGTGCATGGAAAACCAAAACATAGTCAGAGTCAAGGGTCAGTGGAAAGGGCAAATCAAGATATTGGAAATATGTTGAGTGGATGGATGAAAGAAAATAATACAACGAAGTGACCCAAAGGTCTACGTTTTGTTCTATTTATGATGAACAGAGCCGAGCATTCTGGTATAAATCAAAGCTCATACAAAGCAATGTTTGGTGCTGAAGCAAGGGTTGGCCTGGCAACAACATGTCTTCCATTAGAATTAAGTAAAAACGTACATAGTGAGGAGGATCTAGAAAAGATAATTGAAAACGTGCATAAGGAAACTGCAAGTGGAACTATTGACGATTTGCACAGTACAGGTGAATTTAACATAAACATAATATCTGACAGTAAATATGAAGTAATCTCGTGTTGTGTGTGTGAAAAAGAGACAAATGGAGCTCATTCTTGTGCAAAATGTGGGTTTAATATCCATGTAATGTGTGGGATAGAAATCGAGAGTGGCGAGGAGGGCTTCGGTTCAGAAGTTATGTGTCCTTCCTGTAATACTGAAGCACGAATTTCTCATGTTCGGCAAGTAGCAGAGAAGCAGGCAAAAAGAATGAAAACAGTATCTGATGCCTCTCATCCTCCATCAAGTATTGGGCGAAATGTAACAGTACCAATTCCAGATACTGACAGGGAAAAAGGAAATCTTCGAAATATTATTGCAGTTGTTGTAAGCAGAAGTGAGGATGGAGTGTGTAAAGTAAAAACTAAAGACGGTGTATGTATAAAGTAGGAACTAAAGACGGTGTTCTCATGAAATTGTACAGTTGGCCTGAATTTGATACCTGTAAGCAGTCATTCTTGACACTGACTGATGACTGATGTCCCTGGAGGCAAAGAATTATCGTCAAGAAGTGCTGCTGCTTTGTCAAGTGTGGGAACTGGTTAAGGTTGCTTTAGATGTCATTGTACAAAACATTGTGCAACCAACATATGCCAGTGCAAGAAACTTAAATTGTTATGCAATTTAAAATATCATAACAGTATTCCTTGTAAAAGTAAATAATGCAGTTTCTTTATTTTTCTCAATAGTTTTAACTACAAAATACTTTTACTTAGCATGAGTCGTTGCAGTGGTACTTGAGGGTATTGTATAATGAAGGTGTAATTATCGGATTTAATAAAGTAGGCATCCTGGTAGTGTATATTATTTTTACGTATGTTATTAAACGTTTGCAAAATTTAAATATCTTCGTAAATTTTTACCTATGTTCACTCTGGTGATTTGTTACATCTACTTTCGTCATACAAAGCTGTTGCTGAAACTAGTTTTGACTAAAACGTTTAGCTAAAACTAGGTTTAACCTTTTAATCTTGACATTTCGGGTTTTCCCCAACATCCTTAGGCGCAACTGGTTATGCCTAGGTAATATTAGTTGTACGCTAGTACATTGGTTTCGACTAGTTAAACCAGTTGACTAATTTCGATTTTAACTGCAACACACACACACACACACACACACACACACACACACACACACACACACACACATATATATATATATATATATATATATATATATATATATATATATATATATATATATTGTTACGGAACAGAGAAAGATAATGTACACTTTAAGTGAGAATACTAAAAATCACTACTGTCCGGTAAAGTTCCAGGTTCAAAACAAAAGAGTTAGGTAAAATTACAAGTTAAAGTTTAATGCTCAAACTAACAACAAAACATTCAGGACTCATAAGGATAATGTAATGGCAAAAACAGGTTGAATATATGGTTAACTGCAATAGCCTCTATTAACACGAAATTAGCAAGAGTAAATTTATCTAAGTCAGCCCTGATAAAATGAGATACCAGATAATACTCAGTGAATGCCAGATAAATTATTACAGATACAGATTATTATCAAAAATGACTGACATAAAACCCCAAATTAATCACAAACACTTCACTAGGCCTAAGAGTTAACCTTATGCTACACAGTACAAGAAAAAATGCAACAACAGTTATACTCAAATTACACACAGCTGCTAGATGTTTGGAGATTTCTTGAGCACTCACAATAATAATAACTGTACAGGGGAAGACAGAGATGTGAACAAAATGAGGAGCAGATCTAAGTGGCCATGATGCAGAGACTGAGCTCATTATATAGGGGCCGGCAGAGCTTGATACAACTTGTAAGAAGGATGCGCAAATGAAACCATGGGGACAAAGAGTTGACAATCCTGGTCTGAACTCCAGAAATGACGACTTACTCTACTATAACGGTAGAAGGGGGGATCTGAGGCAGAACACGCTCGTGATCAAACATGCAGCATACTGTGCGTTAAAATTACACAAAGGATGATGAAATCATAGGCTATGTAACACCTCCCCACAAAGAAAAAGAAATTTACAAAGGAAATTTCTTATTACTCTAAAACAATCTGTCTAAAGTCTAGATAAGCAATCTGCAATAACATTTTCTTTCCCCTTGACATGTTGTATGTCTAATGAATACTCCTGAAGAAGTAGACTCCATCTTGTCAATCTCTGATTTTTATCTTTAAACTTACTAAGGAATTTCAGTGGGTTGTGATCGGTATAAATGACTATGGGGTCAAAACCAGAACACAAATAAAATGAAAACTGCTGTAAACCCAAAATCAAGGCCAAAAGCTCTTTCTCAATAGTGGAGTAGTTCTTTTGAGGTGGAGTGAACTTCTTACTGTAATAAGATACAGGATGTTCAATACCCTGATCATCCTCTTGCAGCAAAACAGCCCCAGCTCCTGTATTACTTGCATCAACAGCCATCTTAAAAGGCTTAGCAAAATTTGGAGTAGCGAGCACTGGCTGACTTAATAGAATAGCTTTAAGTTTGTTGAAAGAGGATTCACAGTTATCGGTCCAGACAAATTCAACTCCCTTTTTCAGTAGGTCTGTAAGTGGTGATACAAGAATAGAAAAGTTAAGAACAAATCTCCTGTAATAACCTACCATTCCCAAAAATCTTTGTAGCTCTTTCCTACTTTTACGTCTGGGAAGATCACTTATAACCTGAACCTTAGCTCCTGGTGGTGCAACATGTCCATCACCAATTACATACCCAAGGTACTGAACTTTAGCTTGACCAAACTCACACTTTGATAAATTAGCTACAAGATTAGCATGAACTAAACGGTCAAGAAATTTACTGACATGGCATAGGTGATCTTTCCAGTTGTCACTGAACATTAATACATCATCAATATAAACAACACACCCTGCCAAACCCTCTGTTACAACATTCATGAGCTTCTGAAATGTGGCTGGTGCATTCTTCATACCATACGGCATTATAGAACATGCAAAAGCCTTTCCTAGTGTTACAAAACATGAGATCTCCCTAGCACGTTCAGTCATAGGTACTTGCCAGTATCCCTTTAACAAATCAAACTTACTTATGTACCTAGCCTTTCCGATCTTGTCTATGCAATCTTCCCCACGAGGGAGAGGGTAAGTGTCTGTTTTGGTTATCTGATTAACACGTCTGTAGTCAATGCAAAGCCGCTGTGACCCACCTGGCTTAGGGACCAGAGTGACAGGAGAACTCCACTCGCTCTGACAGGGCTCAATCATCTTGTGGTCCAACAGGTAGCCAAGCTCCTTCTGGATGAGAGGAACTTTCACTGGGTTCACACGGTAAGGAGGCAGTTTAATTGGCTTTGCGTCTCCAACCTCGACATCATGCATCAACACAGTAGTTCTTCCTGCAGTGGCACGGTACTCCTGCAGTAATGCCGAAAACTCCTGCCTTTCCTTGGGAGGTAGATGAGAAAGCTTAGTCTGGAGATTATTCATGATATCAGGATTCTTCCCCAAACTATCACTCAGGCTCATACTGCATGGGAGAGCTTCACTTGCAGACTCGGGTGGAACAGCTACAGTGGAGGCTGGATTATTTTCGTACCGCCTGTGATATAACTTTAGCATGTTGATGTGACATAGTTGCTTGCTCTTTCTACGATCTGGTGTGGCGATGACATAGTTGACATCACTGAGTTTCTTCTCCACGAAATAAGGACCACTAAACTTGGCTTGAAGAGGTTGCCCATGAACTGGTAGCAGAATCAAAACCTGATCTCCTGGCTGAAAGTGGCGTAACCTGGACTTCTTATCATACCAAGTCTTCATCTTCTCCTGAGCAGCTCCTAAATTCTCTCTCGCCAGCTGTAAAGCAGTGGGCAGCCGTTCTTTGAACTTCATCACATACTCCAGCAGGTTGACGTCATCTTCCTCCGACAGCCAGCATTCCTTGAGTAACTTAAGGGGTCCTCTTACTTCATGGCCAAACAGTAGTTCAAAAGGTGAGAAGCCCAGTGATTCATTTGGAGATTCTCTTGCGGCAAACACAACGAATGGAAGACCTTTATCCCAGTCCTTCTGATGTTCCAAACAGTATTTCTTGAGCATCGATTTGAGTGTTTGATGATATCTCTCCAACGCTCCTTGGGTCTGGGGATGGTAAGCTGAAGACGTGATCTGGGTGATGCCCAACTCTTTCAGAGACTGCTTGAAAACGTTTGACATGAAATTGCTTCCCCGGTCTGACTGTTCCTCCTTGGGCAGACCAAACTTTGTGAAGAACCCTAGCATTTCCTTAACCACGTTCTTTGTTGAGATGTTTCTAAGTGGAATGGCTTCAGGATAACGAGTAGCCATATCAATCATGGTCAACACATAAGAAAATCCTGAAGAAGTCTTAGGAAGAGGGCCCACAATATCCACCAACACACGGGTGAAAGGCGCCTCAAAAGGAGGAATGGGAACTAGAGGTGCAACCTTTTCAGTCTGATTACACTTCCCCACAACTTGACAGGTGTGACAAGACTTACAATACCAGGAAACATCCCTGAAGATACCTGGCCAGTAGAAGTGTTTCAAAATGCGTGCCACAGTCTTCCTCACTCCAAGGTGTCCTGCCAAACTGGAATCATGAGCCACTCTAATGATATCCTGCCTACAAACACGAGGGACGACAACTTGATGTACAACCTCCCATTCACAGTCTGCTGATGCTGTTGGGGGTCTCCACTTCCTCATAAGTACTCCTGACTTTACATAATAACAAGTAGAAGCACCGGCTGACTCTTCTTCACTGTAAGCAGAGTTACCTAGACCTTTCAACTCAGGGTCAGCAACCTGCAACTCAACCAACTCTTGACGAGACAAATTATCAACACTACGGGGTACTGCCTCATCTGGTGAGTGGTCCAAATTAGCAAGAAAAGTGTCAGCTAGGATAACATCATCATCATCCTCTAAATCACCAGTAACTTTAGACTTAGCCCTAGTGACAGCACATGCAGGGAACACATCAGGGACATCACATTCCTGGGCCGCAGCCACTGGCTCACTAGATAACTGAAGAGCTGGACACACTTGACTTCCACCAATATCATTTCCAAGTAAGAAAGTTACACCTGACATTGGGAGTGTCTCAACCAACCCAACCATAAGAGAACCATTAACAAAACCAGACTCTAAATTCACTCTGCACAGAGGGACAGAGAAGTAATTATTCCCTACACCTTGTAAAATTACAGTTTCATCAGAGGAATTAACATTAGAGCCTAGAACACTGGTCAGCATAAGGGATTGGCAAGCACCTGTATCACGATATATTTGAACTGATTTCCTGTCATTACTGTCCAGAGGACTGACAAAACCATCAGACAGGAAATTAGCACATGAACTCTTGAGAGTGTCACCCACGTTACTGCTCAAAAGAGGAGCTCCATCATGAGAATTTAAGTTACCCCTCAAACCAGGTTCAGTTAACTCAGTTAAAGAATTCTGGGAACTCTCAAGAGTGGACACTAGACCAATTGACTGAATATTTAAAGACTCCTTTTTGTTCACATCACGCTGTCTCCTGAAACATCTCTCCGTAGTATGACCAAGCTTACTACAATAAGTACATTTACTTTTCTGAAATCTAGAGGTGAAGCTGGTATTTACTTCCTGAGAAACATCATCTTTATTCTCTTTCCTGTTACCTGTACTCTGAGTAGAGGCAACGTACTTACTCTCAGGTTTCCCTTTTTCTCTAGAATATCTCTTGTGAGTGAGAACATACTCATCAGCTAAAACTGCAGCATCAGACAAATTATCTATTCTTTTCTCATCAAGATATAGGCTTACATCTTTACTAATACACCTTTTGAAGTCCTCCAGCAAAATCATCTGCTTAAATTTGTCAAAATCAGAATCCACATTCTTAGAATTTAACCACTGCTCTAACAAATCTTCTTTGATTTTTGCATACTCAACATGGGATTGCTTATCTTGCTTGTAAGTTGTCCTAAATTTTACTCTATAAGCTTCAGGAACAAGCTCATAGGCCTTAAGAATCAAGCTCTTAACTACATCATAATTATCAGACTGATCCTGAGGCAAAGATGCATAAGTTACTTGAGCTTTACCGGTGAGAACAGTTTGAAGGAGTACTGGCCAATACTCCTTAGGCCAATTAAAACCTGTAGCTACCCTCTCAAACAACTGAAAATACTTTGTTAAATCAGATTCATTAAAAGGAGGGACAAGTTTAACATTTTTAGCCACATCACATCAAAATCATTAGAGCTAGATGATCCAGTTCCACCTTGTTTCATGCGATACTCATGGTCTGCCTGAATCCTACCAATTTCAACTTGTGCCTCAGCCTCCTTAGCTTTTGCCTGAAATTCAGCCTCCTTAGCATGTGCTTGAAATTCAGCTTCCTTCACACGAGCCTCCTGCAGGGCTAGCTGTAACTTAGCTAATTGAATCTGCGTTTGCTCATTTGGAGCAGTTACATTAAACAAACTTTCATTAATCATGTCAACAATCTGATCTTTAGAATGATGAGAGCGAACAACAATTCCCAATTGTTGAGCAACAAGCTTAAGTTCATTCTTTGTTCTGTTTTCTACATCACACACTGTTTGCACATTTGACAAAAAGTCTTTGGCTTCATCAAGTGTAGTAATAGTAGCCATCATGAATAAGTAACAGTCACAAAATATCAAGCAATATCCTTATGATAATATCCTGAATATCCTGATATGAGGTCGCCAAATTTATGTTACGGAACACAGAAAGATAATGTACACTTTAAGTGAGAATACTAAAAATCACTACTGTCCCGTAAAGTTCTAGGTTCAAAACAAAAGAGTTAGGTAAAATTACAAGTTAAAGTTTAATGGTCAAACTAACAACAAAACATTCAGGACTCATAAGGATAATGTAATGGCAAAAACAGGTTGAATATATGGTTAACTGCAATAGCCTCTATTAACACGGAATTAGCAAGAGTAAATTTATCTAAGTCAACCCTGATAAAATGAGATACCAGATAATACTCAGTGAATGCCAGATAAATTATTACAGATACAGACTATTATCAAAAATGACTGACATAAAACCCCAAATTAATCACAAACACTTCACTAGGCCTAAGAATTAACCTTATGCTACACAGTACAAGAAAAAATGCAACAACAGTTATACTCAAATTACACACAGCTGCTAGATGTTTGGAGATTTCTTGAGCACTCACAATAATAATAACTGTACAGGGGAAGACAGAGATGTGAACAAAATGAGGAGCAGATCTAAGTGGCCATGATGCAGAGACTGAGCTCATTATATAGAGGCCGGCAGAGCTTGATACAACTTGTAAGAAGGACGCGTAAATGAAGCCATGGGGACAAAGAGTTGACAATCCTGGTCTGAACCCCAGAAATGACGACTTACTCTACTATAACGGTAGAAGGGGGGAACTGAGGCAGAACACGCTCGTGATCAAACATGCAGCATACTGTGCGTTAAAATTACACAAAGGATGATGAAATCATAGGCTATGTAACAATATATATATATATATATATATATATATATATATATATTGTTACACAGCCTATGATTTCATCATCCTTTGTGTAATTCTAACGTACAGTATGCTGCATGTTTGATCACGAGCGTGTTCTACCTCAGTCCCCCCTTCTACCGTTATAGTAGAGCAAGTCGTTCTTTCTATTGTTCAGAGCAGGATGTCAACTCTTTGACCCCTATGGCTTCATTTGCGCGTCCTTCTTACAAGTTGTATCAAGCTCTGCCGGCCCCTATATAATGAGCTCAGTCTCTGCATTATTGCCACTTAGATCTACTCCTTTTTGTTCACATCTCTCCTCCCCTGTACAGTTGTTATTATTGTGAGTGCTCAGAAAGTCTCCAACCATCTAGCAGCTGTGTAATTTGAGTATAAGTGTTATTGCATTTTTCTTGTACTGTGTAGCATAAGGTGTTAATTCTTAGGCCTAGTAAGGTTTTTGTGATACATTGTTTTGCGTGTCAGCACTTATTAATAATATTTTGTATCTGTAATAATATATCTTGCATTCACTGAGTATTATCCAGTGTATTTCATTTTATCAGGGCTGACTTAGATAAATTTACTCTTGCTAATTTCGTGTTAATAGAGGCTATTGCAGTTAACCATATATTTAACCTGTTTTTTGCCATTACATTATCCTTATGAGTTCTGAATGTTTTGTTGTTAGTTTGAGCATTAAACTTTAACTTGTAATTTTACCTAACTCTTTTGTTTTGAACCTGGAACATTACGGGATAGTTGTGATTTTTAGTATTCTCATTTAAAGTGTATATTATCTTTCTCTGTTCCGTAACATAAATTTGGCGACCTCTTATCGGGATGTTCAGGATATTATCATAATGATATTGCTTGATATTTTGTGACTGTGATTTATTCATGATGTCTACTATTACTACACTTGATGAAGCCAAAGATTTTTTTGTCAAATGTGCAAACAGTGTGTGATGTTGAAAACAGAACAAAGAATGAACTTAAGCTTGTTGCTCAACAATTGGGAATTGTTGTTCGCTCTCATCATTCTAAGGATCAAATTGTTGATATGATTAATGAAAGCTTGTTTAATGTATCTCCTCGAAATGAGCAAACGCAGATTGAATTAGCTAAGTTACAGCTAGCCCTGCAGGAGGCCCGTGCTAAGGAGGCTGAGGCACAAGTTGAACTTGCTAGGATTCAGGCAGACCATGAGTATCGCATGAAACAATGTGGAACTGGATCATCTAGCTCTGATGATTTTGATGTGGCTAAAAATGTTAAACTTGTCCCTCGTTTTTATGAATCTGATTTAACAAAGTATTTTCAGTTGTTTGAGAGGGTAGCTACAGGTTTTAATTGGCCCAAAAAGTATTGGCCAGTACTCCTTCAAACCGTTCTCACCGGTAAAGCTCAAGTAACTTATGCATCTTTGCCTCAGGATCAATCTGATAATTATGATGTAGTTATGAGCTTGATTCTTAAGGCCTATGAGCTTGTTCCTGAAGCCTATACAGTAAAATTTAGGACAACTTATAAGCAAGGTAAGCAATCCCATGTTGAGAATGAAAAATCAAAGAAGATCTGTTAGAGCAGTGGTTAAATTCTAAGAATGTGGATTCTGATTTTGACAAATTAAGCAGATGATTTTGCTGGAGGACTTCAAAAGGTGTATCAGTAAAGATGTAAGCCTATATCTTGATGAGAGAAGAATAAATAATTTGTCTGATGATGCAGTTTTAGCTGATGAATATGTTCTCACTCACAAGAGATATTATAAAAAAAAAGGGAAAGCTGAGAGTAAGTACGTTGCCTCTACTCAGAGTACAGGTAACAGGAAAGAGAATAAAGATGATATTTCTCAGGAAGTAAATACCAGCTTCACCTCCAGATTTCAGAAAAGTAAATGTACTTATTGTAGTAAGCTTGGTCATACTCCGGAGAAATGTTTCAGGAGACAGCGTGATGTGAACACAAAGGAGTCTTTAAATATTCAGTCAATTGGTCTAGTGTCCACCCTTGAGAGTTCCCAGAATTCCTTAACTGAGTTAACTGAACCTGCTTTGAGGGGTAAATTAAATTCTCATGATGGAGCTCCTCTTTTGAGCAGTAACGTGGGTGACACTCTCAAGAGTTCATGTGCTAATTTCCTGTCTGATGGTTTTGTCAGTCCTCTGGACAGTAATAACAGGAAATCAGTTAAAATACATCGTGATACAGGTGCTTGCCAATCCTTTATGCTGACCGGTGTTCTAGGCTCTAATGTTAATTCCTCTGATGAAACTGTAATCTTACAAGGTGTAGGGAATAATTACTTCTCTGTCCCTCTATGCAGAGTGAATTTAGAGTCTGGTTTTGTTAATGGTTCCGTTATGGTTGGGTTGGTTGAGACACTCCCAATGTCAGGTGTAATTTTCTTACTTGGAAATGAGATTGGTGGAAGTCAAGTGTGTCCAGCTCCTCAGTTGTCTAGTGAGCCAGTGGCTGCGGCCCAGGAATGTGATGTCCCTGATGTGTTCCCTGCATGTGCTGTCACTAGGGCTAAGTCTAAAGTTACTGGTGATTTAGAGGATGATGATGATGTTATCCTAGCTGACACTTTTCTTGCTAATTTGGACCACTCACCAGATGAGGCAGTACCCCGTAGTGTTGATAATTTGTCTCATCAAGAGTTGGTTGAGTTGCAGGTTGCTGACCCTGAGTTGAAAGGTCTAGCTAACTCTGCTTGCAGTGAAAAAGAGTCAGGTGGTGCTTGTACTTGTTATTATATAAAGTCAGGAGTACTTATGAGGAAGTGGAGACCCCCAACAGCATCAGCAGACTGTAAGTGGGAGGTTGTACATCAAGTTGTCATCCCTCGTGTTTGTAGGCAGGATATCATTAGAGTGGCTCATGATTCCAGTTTGGCAGGACACCTTGGAGTGAGGAAGACTGTGGCACGCATTTTGAAACACTTCTACTGGCCAGGTATCTTCAGGGATGTTTCCTGGTATTGTAAGTCTTGTCACACCTGTCAAGTTGTGGGGAAGTGTAATCAGACCGAAAAGGCTGCACCTCTAGTTCCCATTCCTCCTTTTGAGGTGCCATTCACCCGTGTGTTGTTGGATATTGTGGGCCCTCTTCCTAAGACTTCTTCAGGATTTTCTTATGTGTTGACCCTGATTGATATGGCTACTCGTTATCCTGAAGCCATTCCACTTAGAAATATCTCAGCAAAGAACGTGGTTAAGGAAATGCTAGGGTTCTTCACAAAGTTTGGTCAGCCCAAGGAGGTACAGTCAGACCGGGGAAGAAATTTCATGTCAAACGTTTTCAAGCAGTCTCTGAAAGAGTTGGGCATCACCCAGATCACGTCTTCAGCTTACCATCCCCAGACTCAAGGAGCGTTGGAGAGATATCATCAAACACTCAAATCAATGCTCAAGAAATACTGTTTGGAACATCAGAAAGACTGGGATAAAGGTCTTCCATTAGTTGTATTTGCTGCAAGAGAATCTCCAAATGAATCACTGGGCTTCTCACCCTTTGAACTACTGTTTGGCCATGAAGTAAGAGGACCCCTTAAGCTACTCAAGGAATGCTGGCTGTCGGAGGAAGATGACGTCAATCTGCTGGAGTATGTGATGAAGTTCAAAGAACGGCTGTCCACTGCTTTACAGCTGGCGAGAGAGAATTTAGGAGCTGCTCAGGAGAAGATGAAGACTTGGTATGATAAGAAGTCCAGGTTACGCCACTTTCAGCCAGGAGATCAGGTTTTGATTCTGCTACCAGTGCATGGGCAACCTCTTCAAGCCAAGTTTAGTGGTCCTTATTTCGTGGAGAAGAAACTCAGTGATGTCAACTATGTCATCGCCACACCAAATCGCAGAAAGAACAAGCAATTTTGTCACATCAACATGCTAAAGTTATATCACAGGCGGTACGAAAATAATCCAGCCTCCACTGTAGCTGTTCCACCCGAGTCTGCAAGTGAAGCTCTCCCATGCAGTATGAGCCTGAGTGATAGTTTGGGGAAGAATCCTGATATCATGAATGATCTCCAGACTAAGCTTTCTCATCTAGCTCCCGAGGAAAGGCAGGAGTTTTCGACATTACTGCAGGAGTACCCGCAAGTGTTCCGTGCCACTCCAGGAAGAACCACTGTGTTGATGCATGATGTCGATGTTGGAGACGCAAATCCAATCAAACTGCCTCCTTACCGTGTGAACCCAGTGAAAGTTCCTCTCATCCAGAAGGAGTTTGGCTACCTGTTGGACCACAAGATGATTGAGCCCTGTCAGAGCGAGTGGAGTTCTCCTGTCACTTTAGTCCCTAAACCAGGTGGGTCACAGCGGCTTTGCATCGACTACAGACGTGTTAATCAGATAACCAAAACAGACACTTACCCTCTCCCTCGTGTGGAAGATTGCATAGACAAGATCGGAAAGGCTAGGTACATAAGTAAGTTTGATTTGTTAAAGGGATACTGGCAAGTACCTATGACTGAACGTGCTAGGGAGATCTCATGTTTTGTAACACTAGGAAAGACTTTTGCATGTTCTGTAATGCCTTATGGTATGAAGAATGCACCAGCCACATTTCAGAAGCTCATGAATGTTGTAATAGAGGGTTTGGCAGGGTGTGTTGTTTATATTGATGATGTATTAATCATCAGTGACAACTGGAATGATCACCTATGCCATGTCAGTAAATTTCTTGAGCGTTTGGTTCAGGCTAATCTTGTAGCTAATTTATCAAAGTGTGAGTTTCGTCAAGCTAAAGTTCAGTACCTTGGGTACGTAATTGGTGATGGACATGTTGCACCACCAGGAGCTAAGGTTCAGGATATAAGTGATCTTCCCAGACCTAAAAGTAGGAAAGA
Organism: Coenobita brevimanus; assembly: GCF_032717465.1. Lineage (NCBI taxonomy): Eukaryota > Metazoa > Arthropoda > Malacostraca > Decapoda > Coenobitidae > Coenobita > Coenobita brevimanus. The sequence goes on from NC_137057.1 coordinate 12,624,769, forward strand.
GCTACAAAGATTTTTGGGAATGGTAGGTTATTACAGGAGATTTGTTCTTAGCTTTTCAATTCTTGTATCACCACTTACAGACCTACTGAAAAAGGGAGTTAAATTTGTCTGGACCGATAACTGTGAATCCTCTTTCTGCAAACTTAAAGCTATCATATTAAGTCAGCCAGTGCTCGCTACTCCAAATTTTGCTAAGCCTTTTAAGATGGCTGTTGATGCAAGTGATACAGGAGCTGGAGCTGTCTTGCTGCAAGAGGATGATCAGGGTATTGAACACCCTGTATCTTATTACAGTAAGAAGTTCACTCCACCTCAAAAGAACTACTCAACTATTGAGAAAAAGCTTTTGGCCTTGATTTTGGGTTTACAGCATTTTTCATTTTATTTGTGTTCTGGTTTTGACCCCATAGTCATTTATACCGATCATAACCCACTGAAATTCCTTAGTAAGTTTAAAGATAAAAATCAGAGATTGACAAGATGGAGTCTACTTCTTCAGGAGTATTCATTAGACATACAACATGTCAAGGGGAAAGAAAATGTTATTGCAGATTGCTTATCTAGACTTTAGACAGAGTGTTTTAGAGTAATAAGAAATTTCCATTGTAAATTTCTTTTTTCTTTGTGGGGAGGTGTTACATAGCCTATGATTTCATCATCCTTTGTGTAATTCTAACGTACAGTATGCTGCATGTTTGATCACGAGCGTGTTCTACCTCAGTCCCCCCTTCTACCGTAAGAGTAGAGCAAGTCGTTCTTTCTGTTGTTCAGAGCAGGATTGTCAACTCTTTGTCCCCTATGGCTTCATTTGCGCGTCCTTCTTACAAGTTGTATCAAGCTCTGCCGGCCCCTATATAATGAGCTCAGTCTCTGCATTATTGCCACTTAGATCTACTCCTTTTTGTTCACATCTCTCTCCTCCCCTGTACAGTTGTTATTATTGTGAGTGCTCAGAAAGTCTCCAACCATCTAGCAGCTGTGTAATTTGAGTATAAGTGATATTGCATTTTTCTTGTACTGTGTAGCATAAGGTGTTAATTCTTAGGCCTAGTAAGGTTTTTGTGATTCATGTGTTTTGCGTGTCAGCCCTTATTAATAATATTTTGTATCTGTAATAATATATCTTGCATTCACTGAGTATTATCCAGTGTTGTTCATTTTATCAGGGCTGACTTAGATAAATTTACTCTTGCTAATTTCATGTTAATAGAGGCTATTGCAGTTAACCATATATTTAATCTGTTTTTTGCCATTACATTATCCCTATGAGTCCTGAATGTTTTGTTGTTAGTTTGAGCATTAAACTTTAACTTGTAATTTTACCTAACTCTTTTGTTTTGAACCTGGAACTTTACGGGACAGTAGTGATTTTTAGTATTCTCACTTAAAGTGTACATTATCTTTCTCTGTTCCGTAATAATATATATATATATATATATATATATATATATATATATATATATATATATATATATATATATATATATATATATATATATATAAAAGAGAGAGAGAGAGAGAGAGAGAGGGGGGGGGAAGAGTAATGGTAGAGGAGAGAATTTTAAATGAAGTCAGTAGAGGGGGAACTAAACCCAGTCTTTCATGAGACATAAGTACGAAACACGCTGTCAACCAGCCAATCAATTAAGCAACAAGTCAAGCAACCAGGCAGAATCAAGGAACCCAGTCAACCAACCGGCTAATTTTCAACCATCGTGTAAACCACTGTTCACCCATATCATTAAACAACCAATTAATAAGTAAATCAACTATGTAATCAATCAGTCAACCAACCGACTCCCCAATCAACCAATAAACCACCTAATCAACAAACCAATCAACCAACCAAATCATCGACGCGCCAGTCAATCAATAAACCGATCAGAAAAAGAACCATGCACCGCCTCAAACACACAGAGAATTAACCTAACTCCAATTCAGACAACCGTGCCCAGTACCGAATCCATCAACAAGCCTATCAGCTAACCATTCACCCAGTCAATATACCAAATACCGTATGAAAGAGTTAGAAAAGAGCGAGAAGAGTAAAGCAAGATGAAAGAGAGACTTCATCAATGAAAGCTACCTCAAGATGAAAAAGTAACGTCGATGAGAGTGACTTCATCCGTGTCTTAAGTTCTTTGAGATGGAGTAGGGATGAAGAAGCGAAAGATTTAAAGATCTTGTATGTGTACAGTTCTTTTATGTAAGTGTTTGTATAACTGAATTTGTGTCATTTATTTATTTTATTTATTTATTTTTTGCTCGTGTGTGTGTGTGTGTGTGTGTATTATTATCCTTTGTGACAGGTTTTCTGTCTTACGTCCACACCAAAATGCACAAAATATAACACACACACACACACACACACACACACACACACACACACACACACACACACATCACTGGTGAAAGGTTTATGAGTGCACTCGTTAGTGTGCAGCAGGTGTGCAACAGGTGCATATTTACGTGCATATTTACACATGCACATACACTTTCCATCTCTCTCTCTCTCTCTCTCTCTCTCATCATAATTACCAACATGGGGAGGGGGTGCAAAACGTATTACTTCCTTGTCGTAATAACCATTGCTGTTCACCAGGAAATACCTTCATTTTTCTGACAAGTTAATTAATATTCAGGCTCCTATGACTCACTCTTAGCTGAATAAAAACGTCTGACGTCAATTGGAATAAATACTAGAGTTGTGTCGTCCATTAAATGGTTAGTGGCACCGGTATTAACACTCTCCGCCTCCTATAATTCATCTTTGACCAGAAAGAGGCCAGAAGGGTTGCAGAATCACCATCATCATCATCACCATCGTCAATCAATTTCATCCCGTTCAGATCGGGTGACGTAAGATCCAGAAACAGAGAAAGAAAAAGTACAGGTGAAGACGAGCTAACATTACATTCATCATACCAACATAGCCCATATCCTGCCTAAAAGATGGAGTCAGGTAGGATTCAGAGAAAAAGAAAAATTAGAAAAGGAGAATCATCATTATCATCATCATCATCATCGCTATCATTATCATCAACCCAGTCCTAGTGCCAACCGAAGAAGTAGAGAGAGAGAGAGAGAGAGAGAGAGAGAGAGAGAGAGAGAAACTATAACTGAAGAATAGTGATTAAAAAAACTGATTTTACTTAATGCAAGGAAAAAAGAGAAAATGAAAAATGGGAAGGAATGGAGGCGGAAAAAGATAACGAAATTGTAATGAAACTGAGAGAGAGAGAGAGAGAGAGAGAGAGAGAGAGAGAGAGAGACGATAATTACTGAAGAATAGTTATTAAAAAACAAAAGATTTTACTTAATTCAAGGAAGAAAGAGAAAATTAAAACTAGAAAGGAATGGAGGCGAAGAAAAATAAGGAAATTGTAATGAAACAGAGAGAGAGAGAGAGAGAGAGAGAGAGAGAGAGAGAGTTCTACTCTATGTGACACAGAAGATTATGTATCGCCTATTTTTCAACATTTTACGTAGAACATCTTACCATTTACTTGTATGTTCTTTTTTTTTTTTTTATCGTTTTTACTGCTTGATAATTTTATTCGTTCTAATCACTAATTTTGTTAAGATTTCATCGGTTTTTATTGCTTTATATATGTTTTATTACTATGTCCTTTTAATTACTCTAATTTTTACTGTTTTTAATCTTTTACTTTTAAATTCTTTTGTTCTTGGTTTATTACATTTTTCTTCCCTCTTTCATAATTTTTTCGATTTTATTTCTATCGTTTTTACTTCTTTATTTATATTACTTTATTGCTTTAAATTTCATCGCTATTTTCGTCGAGGTGTAATGTGCAGCATAAATCGCTAAGGAAGAAGCGTTACGGAACCGCCAAAGCCACTTACAATACGGAATAAGTCAAAGTCCAATAATGAATAACAATTAATAAATGCGATAAAAAGTGATAACCATGTCATAAACTGCTAAGTATTTATGAATTTTATATTACAGCTTTATATCTTTCATCTAAGGCATTCTCTGTTTCTTAGCTCCTCTGTTTCTTATCTAAGTTGCACAAATTTCAAATATACAGAGCAGGCCAAATTTCTTTTACACCATTTTAAAATATTTTCAGGCCTAATTGGGTCTTGCAAAATTAACCACCATTAGAGTAATAACAAGTGCAAACAGATGTATGATATACTTCTCAAAGTTTGTTCCAATTGTAGTACCCCTTACAGGTCAAAAACAGGCTCCATTTTCTATCGCAACTGTATACGCGGCAGGAGGGCTCCTTCGAATTCAACTAGTCTTGTACTGAAACTGCACTGTGAGCCGAAACGAACACGTATCTACTTCGTTATAAATGTTATGGCACTTGATTGTTTCGTGCCATTGTTTTGATGGCCGCAACCTATTATTTTACACATTCACGGACAACAAAATAAGGCGTATCAGGTTGCCCAAGAACCCAGCCGATGATGGCATGGACACAGGAGTAGGACAGAAGCAGTACAACGTCCAAAACAAATATCATACTATTTTACATAAAAGTTGGACTCCTAAGTTCTTGCATCCATCAACCCGACAAAATCTTCACAGGGAGTATCCTCTAATGTTTCAAATTATCCAGTTCAGTTCTGCATCATCTATAAACATACCTGGGGTTTTGTACTCTAGGGCTCTATCTTGGAAAGAATATAATACCGCTCTTGTAAAATCTGCTTCCAAGAGATTGGTATCCTATGCCGACTCCTTACCTACCTTACCTCCTCACAGCTGTTGAGTTTATATATGAGTTTTATTCGTCTCTGTGTATAGTACAACTCTCATGTGTAGGGAGGCTCCCCACACACAGCTCTTCTCAACAGGGTGGAGTCCAAGGCTTTTCGTCTTATTAACTCTTCTCCTCTTAGTGGCTCCCTTCAATCTCTGTCTCTTCACCACACTGTTGCATCTTTATCTTTTTTCTATCGCTACTTCAATGGTCACTGCTCCTCTGAACTGTCTGCCTCCATCCCTCCACCACTACGGCGGGCACGAAACCCCCGTCTAGCAACAAACTCTCATCCCTTTTCTGTCCAAGTCTCTAATGCAAGAGTTAACAACTACTCCCAGTCCTTCATGTATGCAACATGTCAACTCTGAAACTGTCTCTCTCTCTCTCTGTTTTTCCTACTGCCTACGATCTCCAGTCCTTCAAACGCAGTGTGTCTAGGCATCTTGAAATGAATTACTACTGTCTTCAGTCTTCCAAACGCAGTGTGTCCAGGCATCTCAAAATGAATGGATCTTGAATTTAGCTCGCTGTTGTTTTTTGTTTGTTTGTTATTTGGGGGGAGCAGTTAGCATGCCCCTGGCCTTTGGTTCCTTCTTCCTCTCATTAAAAAGAAAAAACTCTCACTTTTATTATTCGCTTAGTTATTTCCTCCACATGAAAGAGGATGGCTGACCACATCTGCATAAAATTTACTTACGATATTTTTCTTCCTATAATTACCAAATGAGACACCAAATACCGATTTATGTGCAATATGATATGAACAGAGTGTGGAGATTTATCACATCTATATACCTGTATGTATATATCTACATAGATAGAATGATAAATATACAGATAGGTAATTATACAGATCAGACATGCCTTGTATATCCTACGTTCCTTAATATAAAAACACCAATATATGTTATTTAAACAGAACTTGACAGCACACTATCATATAATCTCTCTCTCTCTCTCTCTCTGAAGTCGGTTCCGTTAAATTTTTTTCTTTCCCTTTTTCCATTGGTTGTTCTTTTTCGTTTCTCTTCTGTTAAAAGAAAAAAAATTTTTATTGACTTATTAAGTTATTGTTCTCTCTCTCTCTCTCTCTCTCTCTCTCTCTCTCTCTCTCTCTCTCTTTCTCTCTTTCTCTCTCTGCAACATAATCGCCCCATGCGCGAAGAGAAGGGACGGGAAAGTTAATAGAGTTCCCCCACTAACACAGAAAAAGTCCCACTCACTGATTCCCATTTCCTCCTCTGATGTTAGTTCCTATAACATTCCGGCCACATCCCATCGTTCTCGGCCAGATACAGACAGCCTTGCATGCGCTTGTGTGTGTGTGTGTGTGTGTGTGTATGTGTGTGTGTGTGTGTGTATGTGTGTGTGTGTGTGTGTATGTGTGTGTGTGTGTGTGTGTGTGTGTGTGTGTTTTCGTGCATGTTTGTCTCGTAAATATATCTTGATTCTCATGAACGTGTCGCAAATGAATGTGATGTTTCCTTGTAAATCTAAATATCCATATCTTATCGTGTGGTTTTCATATGTATCGTTAATATAGTTTTACTTTTTTACATGTATTTATCAATTGTGTTTCATGGTTTTCTTGACTGAACATCGCAGACGTATTTATTTTGTTTTCTTAGATTTATATATCGCAGATGCCCTGTGTTGGCCTATTTCGTAGTGTATCACAAAAGGGCCTTTATGTTTTCGATAAATGTACTGTAAGTATCGGAAATGTGTCTCATTTTTATACATGTATCAGAGGGTGAATTTTCTGTATTTTGTAGTTGTATATATTTATCTATTGCCAGACGCCTTAATCCTGTAAGGGGTAGCCACAAACAAATCGCCTCCATGTCGCCCTATCCCCCGCCATTTCTTTGCCCTGTTCCCAGTCCACACATTCCCTCTCATACACTTCTCCACTTCAACCCTCCATCTCATCCTTGGCCTCCCCTTCCTCCCTCCCTCCACCTCACTCACATACATTCTCCTCATTAGTCTCTTACTCTCCTTCCTCTCCACATGGCCAAACCACCTCAGTGTGTTTCTCCTAAAAATCCCTATCACATCCACATCTACACCACAATGCTACTTCACTTCCTCATTCGTCAGTCTGTCTTTCCATGTAATTCCGCATGCTCCTCTCAAATAGCTCATTTCCACTGCTCTCATTCTTGAATTCTGTCCCTCCTACAAGGTCCAAGCTTCACTTCCATTCGTCAGAGTTGGTATGACAATACTGTCATGTAGTAGCTTTCTCACTTCCATGTTCACTTCCCTGTTTCTTATCACTGCCTTCAAGGAACCAGCAACCTATCCTCATTGTTGTACCCTTTCAAGCACTTCACCCTCCAAACTTCCATCCTTACTCATCACATTACCCAAATACTTAATCCCTTAACAGTGGGGCATCACTTGCGTGACGCTTGGGTGCAAGGGATCATACCACGGGGAGTCACTTTTGTGCTTCTGTGTTATTTTGAATTCGCCCGGGCTTTCAGGTGGTGGCTTGTATCACAGTGTACAGACTCAAACAGTGTGCTCATACGCAGCTTACTCCGCCCCTAAAATATGGCTCCTCCCACTTTTCTTCGTGTCTACGTCACTTGGAAACTCTCTCTCACGGTCTCAGGTGACATTCCGCCTCCCTCCACTGTCTAATAATTTCGTTTGACCTTCACCCCCCCCCTCTCTCTCTCTTTCCTCTCTCTCTCTCTCTCTCTCTCTCTCTCTCTCTCTCTCTCTCTCTCTCTCTCATAATCAGCACCACATCATTATCATCACCAAATAACTACCTATCTAAACTCTTAATAAAGTTCACTTGTGGTAATGTTTTCTCATAAGCAAACAAAACTGAAATAAAAGTTTAACAAAATGTAATTATCATAATTTTGCAATGCAGACCAGCACCATACATCAGTAATATCTTACATCCAACAACTTTGGTTATCTTTATGTTGCAATGCAGACCAACACCATACATCAGTAATATCTTACATCCAACAACTTTGGTTAATTATCTTTATGTTGCAATGCAGACCAACACCATACAACAGTAATATCTTACATTCAACAGCTTTGGTTAATTATCTTTATGTTGCAATGCAGACCAACACCATACATCAGCAATATCTTACATTCAACAACTTTGGTTAATTATCTTTATGTTGCAATGTAGACCAGCACCATACATCAGTAATGTCTTTTACCCTACACCTTTTGTTATTTTTTTGTATTTCTCACCTTCTCAATGACAGAACGTCTGTTTAATACCTTAATACGGAAGTGTAGCCTACATTGCATATAAAATTTAATTACCTCCTTTGGCACCTCTGGTATAACATATGATGTTATGTGAGTCATTTCTTTAAGTCCTGGACCACTTTCTATAAGTTCATTACCATGAAATTTTCTAAACATTTCCTCGGCAACTTTGAACTTCTCAATAAACTGGTGCCATGCGCCTTAAGCCTCCATTCCTTGACATGACTGATATCCAATCACTAGGTGGCTCATCAGTGCTGGCAAGGTCAGGATATTTGTCCTTGAATTTGTACACAACGTATCCAAGTACATAATTAAAGGCATCAACTTCATTATCTGGAATATTAAATTCCTCGCTACAGTCTTCTTTACCATCACATGTGAATATATTATTACAAAGGTTAGCACTAATACATGTATCAGATGAAATCTGAGCTGGAGGACGATTTTCCTTGATAGGAGAACTACAGGTTTTAAATTTAGACAAACTTTCTGTCATGCACTTATCTTCATCTATTAGGAATGTATTTGGTTTCAGTGATAACAGAGTTTGTCTGTGACCCAATTTATACCTTTTTAGTCTATGCTTGAAGGTTACTGGGCAAGGATGGTCATTTGCACTACCCATTTGACGAATTATGCCAAACAAGTTTTCTAGGACATCTTGATTTAGTCTTCTTGTCAGAAGGTAACTGAAGCCATATCTGTCTTTTAGATCATTATACAGTGATATTAATGACTTTGATGATAATATAACTCCCGTCTGAAATGGGAACTTTTTTCCTGTAACAGATATCCATGACATAAGACAAGCCACATTCTCCAAAACAGTGATTTGCTCAAGTGAAGCACAAAATCTACTTCGTTCTGGTTTATTGCTACTGCCTGAGGAATTCAAAATATCAAACCAGGTGTCTATTAACACAATGAAATCTGCTGTTTCTTTCCAATTGTTAGAAGACAAGTGGCCTTGCCCACCCAAGTACAAAAGTGTCTTGCCTACAGTTGATGACAAAAGCTGTGCTGCAAGCTTCACTTTTTGCCTGTCACTGCCTCTAACCTTGACATGCATGAGACTTACTTTGTGGGTCAGTTTTAAATCCCCAGACTGGTAGTTAATCAGTTCTATGAGAGGAGACTTGCTCACATAACCAATAGGGGTCTGCAGTCCATGATCTAGCAGATTATTTCTCACGAGTTTTAGCAAGTGAGGAACATCTGCAAATATAAACACATTTCTAGTAAGATCATATGGGTGTGGAAAGTAATGTTTTTCTGCTGATACATTTAGTGTAGTCAGCAAACCTCTGTTGGCTCCACAGATATCACAAACAATACAAAAAACCTCAAAGCCTACATTTTCTACACTTTTTATCACTTCATATAAAAGTTCTCGTGTCATTTTTCTGTCAAAATCATAGAAGATGGGTTGTTTCCACTGGCCTAAAATACCACGAGCTACAACCACGTGAACAAACTTCTTATCACAATAAATTTTGTCAGCAATTACATCATATACATATCTTTCACCCAGTTTCATTTCATCAAATGAAAGTATGCAAACCCTCTCCCCAGCAGTCATACATTTCCCTTTCGATTCCATCAGAGTACAGATCTTATCAGACCTGGCTCAATCTTTATGTCTTTTACCCATCTATTCAGAGTAGCAACCGATGGTAATGGTAACTTCCAGTGAGTTCTTATCCAGGTGTAGGCTTTGGCACTGTCACTTCTTAAAGTAAGAGCTCGAACAATGTCTTCTTCACTCCACATAATTTTTGTTTGCTTGTTCGTGAAGTACTTTATCTGAGAGTCTGTAAAATACTCACCAAAATGCTGCCTGAGACACTTTTCAACCATGACAGGATTTGTGACATCTGCTGATTTTACAGCAGACAACAGAGATTGATTTTCCTTCCTTAACTTTCCATGCTTACGAACAACTTTTCATTTTCTTCTTTAAGTTTTGTATTTTCTCTCTCTAGTTCAAGCAACCTACTAATAAGTGCATTGTTTTGGGGCAGCCCTTGGTTACTGCTGGTAACCAGATTACTGCACCCGGGTACTGCTGTAGGACTGGCGGATTGAGAATCACTGTTGGCTGCCAGATCTATGCACCATGATATGTCTTGATTAGGTTCCTGTGTAGGTGTTGTGGTGCATGTAGAAGAGCTGTTGGTAACCAGATCTGGAACATTGGTGCTGCCTGCAACATGGTGTTACAGAGTTAAATATCTTATTTCACCCAAAGAATGAATACTGAATTAGTTACTTCATTGGTACTTTAACGTTTACCTATATACTTACGAGTATCTTTAAATATTGGGAAAAATATTTAAATGTTAAAGCTCCAAAGCTTCCCTTAAAAAGTTACTAGCCATGTAATATTCTATGGATTGTAGGACAGACAATACAGTGAACTGCAATACGTTCTGTAATAAAACAACTGGCAATTATTACCATTCACCATACCTTGCGTGAATGTCACGAAACCTAAGTGTGCAACTATTTACGATACCAAAAGTATGCAACATACACCAACACAGTAAATCAAACAAGACCTTGCATCAACATATTCATTGTACTCCAGACTTCTGAAGGCATTGGTTCCTGCTCATCACCAACTGCCGTTGACAAACATTTGTCTGGTAAATTTCCTTAACTGTTTGTCTCCAGTTTCGTCTTGCAGAGCGCTGAAGTCGTTCATGTGACTGTACGGAGTCGTCTATGATAACAATGAAGAGCAGTTTAAGCAAAGTATACATATACATATATACATATACATATATATATATATATATATATATATATATATATATATATATATATATATATATATATATATATATATATATATATATATGTGTGTGTGTGTGTGTGTGTGTGTCTGTGTCTGTGTCTGTATAAATATATAAATATAAATATATATATATATATATATATATATATATATATAAAACTGAAGACCAGGGCAAGGAGACAATGGACTGGGGCCAAATTTTTAAATCATTTTATGGCATTTGAGAAACTTATTAATACTATATCCAAGTTGCCTCTATACAGTCCCTCAAATAAACTAGTTAATTTTAAAGGAATTGCTGATAAGGTATGCAAAATTGCTCATGATTCATTTAAGAATGTCAGTAATTATTCAATGTCTCTAAGCAATAGGCAAAAATTCAATGTATTAAAAACTCTGAAACAGAACAGTAGCATCATTATTACTAAACCTGATAAGGGAAGAGGGGTAGTAATTTTGGATAAGAGTACATACGTTGAAAAGGTTCACAGTATTTTATCTGATACTTCTAAATTTCTTAAGTTAGATATTGATCCATTTCCATACATTCTGAAATTGGAAGACAAACTTAACAGACTCTTAAGGACCTTAAAAGATAAGGCTATAACTTCAGATACATATGACTATTTGTTTGCATCAGGATCAGTGCCTGGTATTTTGTATGGACTACCTAAAATACATAAACCTTCTTGTCCTATCAGACCGATTCTTTCAGCTATTGGTACATTTAACTACAACCTTGCAAAATTCTTTGTACCTATACTTAGCCGTCTCACTAGTAATGAATATACAGTTCGTAATTCGACAGCCTTTGCACAAGAACTTGGGAAGTTATGCTACTCCCATCCGGTTTATATGGCCAGTTTTGATATAAAAAGTTTGTTTACCAATATTCTCCTTGATGAGACACTTCAGATATGTAAAGATAACTCTTTTGTAAGCCGTGATGAGTTCCTAAATTTTACCAAGAAACAGTTTAAATCTCTTCTCGAATTTGCAGTCAAAGATTGCATTTCTTTGTTTAACAATAACTATTATAAACAAGTTGATGGGGTTGCAATGGGTTCTCCTTTGGGTCCTACCTTGGCTAATGTAATACTTTGTCACCATGAGGTGTCATGGCTTAAAGATTGCCCTGCTCATTTTAAACCGTTGCTGTACCGTAGATATGTTGACGACTGTTTTTTGTTATTTAGGCAGTCTGATCATGTAAATGATTTTTTGAATTACATTAATCATAAGCACCCTAATATTGAATTCACTGTAGAAACAGAGGAAAATAGAAGGCTTCCTTTCCTTGATGTTTTAGTGCATAGAAATGACTCCAGTTTCAGTACCTCTGTTTATAGGAAGAGTACCTTTACAGGACTTGGTCTTAATTTTTTGTCTTTCGTACCCAGGGTCTTTAAATTCAACTCCATTAAGACTTTGTTATTCAGGTGTTATAACCCTTCCTCGGATTGGAATTTGTTCCATTTAGAAATTACTAGGCTTAGAACATATTTCTTGAATAATGGATATCCTTTGCATCTTTTTGAAAGTACCTTACACAAGTTCCTGGATAAATTATTTAGTTGCACAAAGCCTGTGTCTTTAGTTCCCAAACAAGTACTTCATATTAGCTTCCCTTATTATGGGCACAGCAGTTTTCACATCAGAAAGGAATTAAATAACCTGCTTAATACAGTTTATCCACAGGTCTCATTTAGGTTCATCTTTAAAAATTCATATACTATTGGATCCTTTTTTAGGTATAAGGATAGAATCCCCAAAGCTTTATGCTCTAATATTGTGTACAAGTTTAATTGTTCCTACTGTAATGCAGGATATATTGGGAGTTCTATTCGAAACCTGAAAATTAGGACGTTCGAACACAAAGGCCTGTCATATAGAACCACTTTACCACTCTCAAACCCTCCCTTCTCGGAAATTAGGGAACATTCATTTGCTTCGGGTCATACATTTGATCCGGATGATTTTGAGATTTTAATGACAAATAATGATAAAACTAGTGTTAGAATAGCTGAATCATTGTTTATACATGACTTAAAGCCTTCACTGAATACCTATGAGTCTTCCATTAAATTATTTACCCACTGATTCACGGATTCGATTCAGCACTCATACAGCTCAACCAAGTTTACTTTTCCACAGACTTTCCTCTACTGATCAGTTGCTTTGTGTAGTTGCCACGGTGTGGACGTGTTTAGGTTAGATTTGTAGTAATTTTGTGAATGATTCTTTTTTTTCTTACAACATTTTTAAATTTAATTTCTATATATTTTATTGGATTTTATTAATTTGTGAATGAGGTTTTGGTGATACTTCATTTTATAATTCATGTTACGTATTTTAATTTGTCTGATGATGAGGTTGGATTTCCTCGAAACGTCACTGGAATAAATTGTGAACATGGCCCCAGTCCATCGTCTCCTTGTCCTGGTCTTCAGTTTTATATATGCCATCAGGTTCCCTACTGGATCCTCAGTTGTTAACATTCTATATATATATATATAGATAGATAGAGAGAGATAGATAGAGAGAGAGAGATAGAGAGAGATAGAGAGAGATAGATAGAGATAGAGATAGAGATAGATAGATAGATAGAGATAGATAGATAGATAGAGATAGATAGATAGAGATAGATATAGATAGATGGATAGAGATAGATAGATGTATATATATAGATAGATATATAGATATATATATATATATATATATCTATATATATATATATATATATATATATATATATATATATATATATATATATATATATATATATATATATATATATATATTTATATATATATATATTGTGTGTGTGTGTGTGTGTGTGTGTAAAGTTATGTTTGCATGCATGAGAGAGAGAGAGAGAGAGAGAGAGAGAGAGAGAGAGAGAGAGAGAGAGAGATGCCGCACCTATTTCACCTGCGGGTATTTGCCAAGCTCAGGTGTCAGGGGAATACCTCTGTCTCTGTCTGTCTGTCTCTCTCTCTAATTTCCTAACACTTCTGTTTTTTCCGTCGGTATTTTCAAGGGTTTGAGTTAGTGTAAAGTTATTACAAGAATTATTGTCACATAGATAGGTCGGTAATATTAATATTTTGTTGCATTCACCAACTGTTTCGTTATACCTAACTTCATTCATACTACAATGAATCTATCATAATTTCGTTATGGAAATTGTATAAATAATTGTCTGTTAAATGAAAATATAGTTATGGTGCACTGATAATACCCTAGAGGTACGTTAGACATGAACTGGGCCCAGATTCATTTATTAAGCCTGTTACACACACCCCTTGGTTTCTCCGTGATAATGCATTGCATAGGGACAAGAAAATCCTTTAAGCATCTTACGTGAACATTTGATGCTCATACTTGAGCATAAATCCCCTAATAATTATTAATTTTACTGTAGTCAGTTCTTTTTCATCATAAAACTATTCACTCACTGCGTACCTTGTTTATTAGCCAGATTTTGATCAGGGACTGCTCCAGCCTTTAGCAGTCTTCTTCTGATTGGTGGTGGTGTCCCCAGCAACTCGCTTTGCAGATCTCTTGCATACTGTTGCGAGCTGAAATGCCTTTCACAGACACGGCCAGTGGGAGAAACTTTGTCCTTCCGTCCACACAAATGTATCCACTTTTGCCTGTTGATTTTATCATTTGGCATGCGAAAGCGTCTCAGAAACTTGCCATCAGATGTCTTCCCTGAACACCCAAACACACTGCACATCGTGAAAAGTTTTTGAAGTTGATGAAATGTATAAAATAATGCAGGCTACGCGTCACAAATGGCTGGCAAAAACACACTGTTGTCCTGCTCCTGTGAGCGAGCCAGCCACCCAGCTGACGTCACGGGTCAAGGCCACCAATCATAGATGACCTGCGCGAAACCGACCTTATTTTGGTCCAGAGATGAGCACACTGTTTGAGTCTCTACACTGAGGCTTGTATCATCTATCAGTACTACCACTGTCCAGCTATGGTCAGTGCTGCTAATGTCATCTGTACTACCATCCACTGTTGACAATTTGCCCCTCCATTACCTTCTCCTCCTGCCTGCCCAGCCGTGCTGAGCTATGCAAATCTTGGGCGGATTTTCCCACTCATTTTATCTATTGAAATGTGCCCTATGCCCTATTCTTATACAAAATAATATATAAAAGAAAGAGAAAAGGTAAATGATACTGCCATACATCTGGAATGGGCTAATTATCACCTGGCAACATCCCATGTGCACTCGTTCACTAATTTTCCCTGTTTATTTCCCCCTGAAATATGCTGTATGACCTATTCTCGCAATAAAAATATATATAAGAAAGGAAGGGAGAAGCCTAAGTGATATTTATATTCACCTAGAACTGCCTAATTTATTATGTATTGTCTAGATTTCCTGCCAATCATTTCATAGCATATAAATTAGCAGCTGTCACCACGCTGACATTGTCAACCATTCCCCGCCCATATATGCCACATCATTCAATTTACTGTCTGATTTGCGCCCGTCCACTTCCGCCGCTTCTGAGCCCACTGCAAAGGGCCCTGTGACCTCTACCCCTACTAAACCTCGTGTGGGAAGGGATAAAGGGCTAAGTGACTGCCCTGGAATGTGAACTGGCTAATTAATCAACGATTATGATGGACAGTGACTACGATCTTTCTGGTGACTTGTGGGATGAAGCAGTGGAGGAAATGGTGACAGAAACCCCCAGTACGAGTGCTTCTGTGTCCCAAGTTCTAAAACAGTGCAAGTGGAAAAGTAAATAATGTGTAAATTGCAAGTGAAAGCAATGAATGTAAATAAAATTGTACAGTGGAAAATGGTTTTATAATTTACTGCAGGTGACAGTGCATAATATAGTGTAAATAAAATAGAAATGTAAATAATATAAATAAAATAGAATATGTGCATAGAAATGTAAATAATTAGATATATAAGAATATGAGTATAAATACTTGGAGTAATGACCGTGAAAGTGAAAGCTTCGCTCTCAACGCTAGTTTACTGAACAAGCAAGTGAATGCCTGCAGTGAAAATAAACTATTAGTACTGCAGGAAACTTATGGATAAATATTGTATTTATAAATAAGTGTATAAAGTACTAGGAATATAAAGTGTGAGTGTGTTTATGAATAATAAATGACAGCTCCACCTCAGAATACCAGCGGGGAACAAGCGTGGGTGGACAACTCATACCCACTCGTAATTTACATTGCTCTCACAGTGTTTTTATTTGGGGAATATGGATTCCAAACTACTTGAAGTTCATAGAATAGTGTTTGTAGTGATAATATCAGGCAGTGGTAACCATATTACGGGATATCGGGAAATGTAAAGTGGAGACTTCGTTACCCAAATTCAGAAGACTCCACAAGTCCTACGGTAGAGGACAAAGGCTCAACAAACACCCCATGAAAAAGCTGAAGGTATGTACCATAAGCATATTTAATTCTAATATTCTAGGACTAATAACTGATTTTTGGCAGATATTTTTAAAAAGTCAGTCGGAACGCGATTATCCCCAGGGGACAGGCACAGCGCGATCTCGACATCCCCGCGTTTAAGAGGTTAAACACACTTACATTTTTCCATTTCCTCCTCATCCAGTCTCACTGTACATTCACTGACTTCACTTCTTTCGAGGACCATAACTCAACTTTTCCTTACAGTCACCTTTAGATTCTGTTTCTTAAACACTCTCTCAACCTCGTCCACCAAGCCTTGCAGCTCTCCTTTGTCTTCACTTAACAACAGAGTACCATCTGCAAACAACAGTACAGGGAGTTTTCAAACACTGCTTTCTCTCACTTGGACTGCTCCAACATCCACTGCCCTACCTTGTACCTCTATTATAACCCCATCCATAAACAGATTGAACAACCATGGAGAGACATGACACATCCTTGTTGCAGTCCATCTTTCAAACAGAAAAATTCACTCAGTTCACTATCCACATGCACTGCAGCCTTAGCACCCTCATACATACTCTTCACTGCCTTCAACAACTTCCCATCTACTCCATAATTATATTCTTAACCCCTTAACCACGGGTGTCATTCCAGAATGACATTGCAAAAACTGGACCAAACCGCGGGTGTCATTCTGGAATGTTTGTGAATATTTTGAATACCGCGCGTTTTTTCCGCGCGCCAATTGTTTCAAGGGAGAGTAGCTATTAAGTTCTTAAGTTCTTTCACTCCAGCCAACCCCCACCTCCCTCCTCCCACTCCCCGGGCCCCCCACCCCACCCCTGACCAAACACGCATCAGTATCTGTCCAGCTTTGTGAGTGACAACAGCACTGATGTGGCAGTGAAGTGCGGGCAATTACAGTGCCTTTTACCTGCCTCAGTGAACACAGAGTGGGTGTGTATCGTATGTGCAGTGTTCATATATGTTTATAGTATTATTATCAGAATGAGGATGGCATTTGGTAATGGTGTGTGAGCGAAAAGTAGTGATTTTAGATCGCTCACTTCTAATGGCAGTGCCCATCCAGTGATAGTCAACGAAATCATGAAACCTACATCATTGCAAAGCCGAAGGTTAGTACTTTCTAATGGTACCTTATTTTTCGCTCTAGATTTATTCTGTGCAGAGTTATGAAGGTTTAAAGTTTGTTTACATTTTGGCTGGAACCCCCGCGGGGGGGCCAGTCGGGTCAAAACAATGCCCGCGGTTAAAAGGTTAATACTTTCCACAATCCTTGTCTATCCACCCTTTCATGTGTTGTCTCCAAATTCATGAAGGCTGCATACAGCTTCTTTCCCTTCTCTAGAAACTTTTTCATTAAAGTTCTAAGAATGAATATCTGATCCATATAAACTCATCCCATCCTAAAACCTCCCTGTTCCTCTCCAACAAATATCTCTGTTATTTCGCTAACTCCGTCGATAAGTATCCTACCATATACTTTTCCTGTTACACTAAGAAGACAAATGCCCCTATATTTACACCACACTTCTTTTTCGTCTTTCCCTTTGTACAAGGGAATAATTATACCAGAATTCCAATCTTCCGGGACTCTACCTTCCTCCCAGGCCAATCTGCACATTTTCCACATCCATTCTACTACTATCTCTCCCCCATGCTTCAGCATTTCACCAGACACTCCATCAATTCCTGGGGCTTTCCTTATTTTAAATTTCTTCATTGCTTCCACAACTTCCATCCTACAGATTTCTTCCTCTCTTCTCACATCCCTCCTTTTCCCAGCCATTCCCCAGCCACTTATACTCACACTACTTTCATTCTCTATGTTCAATAATTCCTTAAAGTGTACAGGAATAGCAATACCAGTGTTGCAACGAACAGCATATTTATTATGTCCAGACATTTCGACATATTCATCTATGTCATCTTCAGTGGATCTAAAAAGATGCAAAAATACCTGTAAAGTATTTAAAATCCTTAAAGAAGTATTTGAGCATGAGCTCATGGTACTTACATAAAAAGAAAACTTAGTGTTAAATTACAGGGGGGACTTAGCTTTACAGTATATTCAGAGGGACACCAGACAAGCAATTGTTTAGGGCCGGTTTTCGTTTATGTTTATGAATGGATTCTAGTATTCTTGGATTCTTACTGGTACATGTGTCTATTATACAGAAATTCTTGGGATCAACAGAAGTATTACAATGATATGAATGTTCCCTTACTGCTGAGTGAAGCGAGTCGCTCACAGGGAGACCTGACCTGCTCGACTGACCTCTATGTCATCAAACCTTAGCTTGAAAGCTCGTATTGCACTTCCACTCTACCGCGTATGGCAACTAGGACACTTATATTCATAAATGACTGACGAGCGGAGGGCAGTCAGTAGCCGGTCTTTGTAATGAAAAAAAACTGAATCTTAAGATCATTCTTATGAACAAATCGGAACTTTATTTGAGGATAGAAAATAGAAATGTTATATTTCAGTGTCCTCTCTATCTTTTCTGATACCTATCTCTGTGAGGAACCCTCCTCACTCAGCGGTAAGGGAACATTCATATCATTGTAATACTTTGTTGATCTTTTATGTAAGAACCATGAGCTCATGCTCAAATAGTTCTTTTAGGATTTTAAAATTCTTACAGGTCTTTTTTTTAACTTTTTGGGTCCACTGAAGATGACATAGATGAATATGTTGAAACGTCTGGACATAATAAATATGCTGTTCGTTGCAACACTGGTATTGCTTTTCCTGTATAAGTTGTGGTTCCCTCAGGACAAGCCTGTCTCAATAATTCCTTAAAGTGTTCTCTCCATCTGCGTACTTTTTCTCCCTTCTCCACTAGCAATCTACCATTTTTATCTTTCACTCCCAAACTAACTTGTTTGGCACCCTGTCTAACTCTCTTTACCTTTTTCCAGAACATTTTCTTACATCCCCTCCACTTTACACCCAGGTTCCTTCCAATTTCCTAATCCACTCTCTTCTTACTCTCTCTCCGTCTCTCAACTTCTTCCATACCCCTATTTCTCATCCATTCAATATATACTTTCTTCTTTTGTGCCAAAGCCTCTCTCACCTCTTCGTTCCACCATGCTGTTCCCTGCACCCCCTTTCGTCTTCTCTTCACCTCACACACCACCTCACATGCTGCACAGATTTCTTCTGTGAATATCTTGCACACACCTTCCACGTCCCCCATCTGCTCCAATTCACATTTACCCAATCACTCCTCCACTTCCCTTATATTCTGCTTTTTTTACTTTTCCATCCTTTTGTAACTTTTCCACCCTCCTTGTATGAACTACTTCCGCCTGTCTTTCCCATCTTCTATTTCTCCATTTCATTTGGACTTTGATTCATCCCCAACCTCTATATACTCTTGAATCCATTACACTTCTTCTCATCCTTTCATCCACACACACACATAATCAGTCATTGCCTTCCATTCATTCAGTTCACCACCCACCTTCCTCATCACTCGCCACGTATATCTATGGATCATGTTGTGCCTGAAAAGGGTGTTAGCTATCACCAGCCTCCTCCCGGCGCAAATGTCCACTAAAGCACTGCCATTCTCATCCATCCCTGCAGGCACATCCCACTCACCAACTACTCCATCCACCTTCACATTCCCTTCTTTTCATTCATTTCTCCAATAAACAACACTCTCTCACTCCTTTCAAACTTCTACATGTACACTTCCACGTTTGTCCAGAACTCTTCTCTCACTCTGCTTGCATGATCTTGCATTGGCACATACACGCACACAATCGCCCACATTTGTAGTCAAACTTTCAATCTTACCCACACAATCCTTGAGCCAACTGATCTATACTCTTATAATATATTCTCATTCCATCTGCTACTCACAACAATTTACACTCCTTCCTTTACCCACTCATTCTCACCTACTCCTGCGCATATACACCATCCATACACCCATTTTCTTACACTCTCACCTAGCAATTTAGTGTCAGTTAAACCACATATGTCCACTTTCGCACCCTCAAGCACCTGGACAATCTCTCTTTCTTTCACATGATTGACAGCTCTAACATTCCATGTAGCTATCCGTACCATGTCCTTTGTTTGGTTCTAAGTCGTCACTTTTTTTTAGTTGTTTTCCGGGGAGGGGCACTAACCCTCCGCCAACCCACTTGTTGTCACGTAGGGAACACGTGTTGGTTGGTTATAAGGTTACCACCTAGCATTGTAAATGCTTTCCTGGTTTACAGGACATCATTTGGCTTGCCACTCAGTGTAAAGCTACGCTAAAAACAGTTGCACTACACTAAGTGGGTGGATGATGGGCACCCCCACCTACCACGGTATTTAGAATATAGAATAGTATATATATAAATAAATATATATATATATATATATATATATATATATATATATATATATATATATATATATATATACATATATATATATATATATATACATATATATATATATATATATATATATATATATATATATATATATATATATATACATATATATATATATATATATATATATATATATATATATATATATATATATATATATATATATATATATATATATATATATATATACATATATATATATATATATATATATATATATATATATATATGTATATATATATATATGTATATATATATATATATGTATATATATATATATGTATATATATATATATATGTATATATATATATATGTATATATATATATATATATATATATATATATATATATATATATATATATATATATATATATATATGCAGTATATTGCCAGACCCCTTAGACCCGTAAGAGGATGGCTATATATGTATATACAGTATTTTGCCAGACTCCTTAGACCCGTAAGGGGTGGCTACAAACAAATCGCCTTCATGTCACCCTGTCCTCCGCCAATACATTACCCTACTTCCAGCTCACATCCTACTGATATTATATATATATATATATATATATATATATATATATATATATATATATATATATATATATATATATATATAAATATATATATATATATATATATATATATATATATATAGTTACGGAACAGAGAAAGATAATGTACACTTTAAGTGAGAATACTAAAAATCACGACTGTCCCGTGAAGTTCCAGGTTCAAAACAAAAGAGTTAGGTAAAATTACAAGTTAAAGTTTAATGCTCAAACTAACAACAAAACATTCAGGACTCATAAGGATAATGTAATGGCAAAAAACAGGTTAAATATATGGTTAACTGCAACAGCCTCTATTAACACGAAATTAGCAAGAGTAAATTTATCTAAGTCAGCCCTGATAAAATGACAATACCAGATAATACTCAGTGAATGCAAGATATATTATTACAGACACAAAATATTATTAATAAGGGCTGACATCCAAAACACATGAATCACAAAAACCTTACTAGGCCTAAGAATTAACACCTTACGCTACACAATACAAGAAAAAATGCAATAACAGTTATACTCAAATTACACAGCTGCTAGATGGTTGGAGACTTCCTGAGCACTCACAATAATAACAACTGTACAGGGGAGGACAGAGATGTGAACAAAATGAGGAGTAGATCTAAGTGGCAATGATGCAGAGACAGAGCTCATTATATAGGGGCCGGCAGAGCTTGATACAACTTGTAAGAAGGACGCGCAAATGAAGCCATAGGGGACAAAGAGTTGACAATCCTGCTCTGAACAACAGAAAGAACGACTAGCTCTACTATAACGGTAGAAGGGGGGACTGAGGTAGAACACGCTCGTGATCAAACATGCAGCATACTGTACGTTAGAATTACACAAAGGATGATGAAATCATAGGCTATGTAACACCTCCCCACAAAGAAAAAAGAAATTTACAAAGGAAATTTCTTATTACTCTAAAACAATCTGTCTAAAGTCTTGATAAGCAATCTGCAATAACATTTTCTTTTCCCTTGACATGTTGTATGTCTAATGAATACTCCTGAAGAAGTAGACTCCATCTTGTCAATCTCTGATTTTTATCTTTAAACTTACTAAGGAATTTCAGTGGCTTATGATCGGTATAAATGACTATGGGGTCAAAACCAGAACACAAATAAAATGAAAAATGCTGTAAACCCAAAATCAAGGCCAAAAGCTCTTTCTCAATAGTTGAGTAGTTCTTTTGAGGTGGAGTGAACTTCTTACTGTAATAAGATACAGGGTGTTCAATACCCTGATCATCCTCTTGCAGCAAAACAGCCCCAGCTCCTGTATCACTTGCATCAACAGCCATCTTAAAAGGCTTAGCAAAATTTGGAGTAGCGAGCACTGGCTGACTTAATAGAATAGCTTTAAGTTTGTTGAAAGAGGATTCACAGTTATCGGTCCATACAAATTTAACTCCCTTTTTCAGTAGGACTGTAAGTGGTGATACAAGAATTGAAAAGTTAAGAATAAATCTCCAGTAATAACCTACCATTCCCAAAAATCTTCGTAGCCCTTTCCTAGTTTTAGGTCTGGGAAGATCACTTATAACCTGAACCTTAGCTGCTGGTTGTGCAACATGTCCATCACCAATTACGTACCCAAGGTACTGAACTTTAGCTTGACCAAACTCACACTTTGATAAATTAGCTACAAGATTAGCCTGAACCAAACGCTCAAGAAATTTACTGACATGGCATAGGTGATCTTTCCAGTTGTCACTGAAGATTAATACATCATCAATATAAACAACACACCCTGCCAAACCCTCTGTTACAACATTCATGAGCTTCTGAAATGTGGCTGGTGCATTCTTCATACCATATGGCATTACAGAACATGCAAAAGTCTTTCCTAGTGTTACAAAACATGAGATCTTCTTAGCACGTTCAGTCATAGGTACTTACCACTATCCCTTTAACAAATCAAACTTACTTATGTACCTAGCCATTCCGATCTTGTCTATGCAATGTTCCACGCGAGGGAGAAGGTAAGTGTCTGTTTTGGTTATCTGATTAACACGCCTGTAGTCGATGCAAAGCCGCTGTGACCCACCTGGCTTAGGGACTAGAGTGACAGGAGAACTCCACCCGCTCTGGCAGGGCTCAATCATCTTGTGGTCCAACAGGTAGCCAAGCTCTATCTGGATGAGAGGAATTTCACTGGGTTCACACGGTAAGGAGGCAGTTTAATTGGCTTTGTGTCTCCAACATCGACATCATGCATCAACACAGTGGTTCTTCCTGGAGTGGCATGGAACACTTGCGGGTACTCGTGCAGTAATGCCGAAAACTCCTGCCTTTCCTCGGGAGGTAGATGAGAAAGCTTAGTCTGGAGATCATTCATGATATCAGGATTCTTCCCCAAACTATCACTCAGGCTCATGCTCCATGGGAGAACTTCACTTGCAGACTCGGGTGGAACATCTACAGTGCAGACTGGATTATTTTCGTCCCGCCTGTGATATAACTTTAGCATGTTGATGTGACAAAGTTGCTTGTTCTTTCTACGATCTGGTGTGGCGATGACATAGTTGACATCACTGAGTTTCTTCTCCACGAAATAAGGACCACTAAACTTGGCTTGAAGAGGTTGCCCATGCACCGGTAGCAGAATCAAAACCTGATCTCCTGGCTGAAAGTGGCGTAACCTGGACTTCTTATCATACCAAGTCTTCATCTTCTCCTGAGCAGCTCCTAAATTCTCTCTCGCCAGCTGTAAAGCAGTGGACAGCCGTTCTTTGAACTTCATCACATACTCCAGCAGGTTGACGTCATCTTCCTCCGACAGCCAGCATTCCTTGAGTAGCTTAAGGGGTCCTCTTACTTCATGGCCAAACAGTAGTTCAAAAGGTGAGAAGCCCAGTGATTCATTTGGAGATTCTCTTGCGGCAAACACAACGAATGGAAGACCTTTATCCCAGTCTTTCTGATGTTCCAAACAGTATTTCTTGAGCATCGATTTGAGTGTTTGATGATATCTCTCCAACGCTCCTTGAGTCTGGGGCTGGTAAGCTGAAGACGTGATCTGGGTGATGCCCAACTCTTTCAGAGACTGCTTGAAAACATTTGACATGAAATTACTTCCCCGGTCTGACTGTACCTCCTTGGGCAGACCAAACTTTGTGAAGAACCCTAGCATTTCCTTAACCACGTTCTTTGCTGAGATATTTCTAAGTGGAATGGCTTCAGGGTAACGAGTAGCCATATCAATCAGGGTCAACACATAAGAAAATCCTGAAGAAGTCTTAGGAAGAGGGCCCACAATAGCCACCAACACACGGGTGAATGGCGCCTCAGAAGGAGGAATTGGAACTAGAGGTGCAACCTTTTCGGTCTGATTACACTTCCCCACAACTTGACAGGTGTGACAAGACTTACAATACCAGGAAATATCCCTGAAGATACCTGGCCAATAGAAGTGTTTCAAAATGCATGCCACAGTCTTCCTTACTCCAAGGTGTCCTGCCAAACTGGAATCATGAGCCACTCTAATGATATCCTGCCTACAAACATGAGGGATGACAACTTGATGTACAACCTCCCATTCACAGTCGGCTGATGCTGTTGGGGGTCTCCACTTCCTCATAAGTACTCCTGACTTTATATAATAACAAGTAGAAGCACCAGCTGACTCTTCCTCACTGCAAGCAGAGTTAGCCAGACCTTTCAACTCAGGGTCAGCAACCTGCAACTCAACCAACTCTTGACGAGACAAATTATCAACACTACGGGGTACTGCCTCATCTGGTGAGTGGTCCAAATTAGCAAGAAAAGTGTCAGCTAGGATAACATCATCATCATCATTATCCTCTAAGTCACCAGTAACTTTAGACTTAGCCCTAGTGACAGCACATACAGGGAACATATCAGGGACATTACAATCCTGGGCCGCAGCCACTGGCTCACTAGACAACTGAAGAGCTGGACACACTTGACTTCCACCAATATCATTTCCAAGTAAGAAAGTTACACCTGACATTGGGAGTGTCTCAACCAACCCAACCATAACGGAACCATTAACAAAACCAGACTCTAAATTCACTCTGCACAGAGGGACAGAGAAGTAATTATTCCCTACACCTTGTAAGATTACAGTTTCATCAGAGGAATTAACATTAGAGCCTAGAACACTGGTCAGCATAAGGGATTGGCAAGCACCTGTATCACGATATATTTTAACTGACTTCCTGTCATTACTGTCCAGAGGACTGACAAAACCATCAGACAGGAAATTAGCACATGAACTCTTGAGAGTGTTACCCACGTTACTGCTCAAAAGAGGAGCTCCATCATGAGAATTTAATTTACCCCTCAAAGCTGGTTCAGTTAACTCAGTTAAAGAATTCTGGGAACTCTCAAGGGTGGACACTAGACCAATTGACTGAATATTTAAAGACTCCTTTTTGTTCACATCACGCTGTCTCCTGAAACATTTCTCCGTAGTATGACCAAGCTTACTACAATAAGTACATTTACTTTTCTGAAATCTAGAGGTGAAGCTGGTATTTTCTTCCTGAGAAACATCATCTTTATTCTCTTTCCTGTTGCCTGTACTCTGAGTAGAGGCAACGTACTTACTCTCAGCTTTCCCTTTTTCTTTAGAATATCTCTTGTGAGTGAGAACATATTCATCAGCTAAAACTGCAGCATCAGACAAATTATCTATTCTTTTCTCATCAAGATATAGGCTTACATCTTTATTAACACACCTTTTGAAGTCCTCCAGCAAAATCATCTGCTTAAATTTGTCAAAATCAGAATTTACATTATTAGAATCTAACCACTGCTCTAACAGATCTTCTTTGATTTTTGCATACTCAACATGGGATTGCTTATCTTGCTTATAAGTTGTCCTAAATTTTACTCTATAGGCTTCAGGAACAAGCTCATAGGCCTTAAGAATCAAGCTCTTAACTACATCATAATTATCAGATTGATCCTGAGGCAAAGATGCATAAGTTACTTGAGCTTTACCGGTGAGAACAGTTTGAAGGAGTACTGGCCAATACTTTTTGGGCTAATTACAACCTGTAGCTACCCTCTCAAACAACTGAAAATACTTTGTTAAATCAGATTCATTAAAAGGAGGGACAAGTTTAACATTTTTAGCCACATGAAAATCATCAGAGCTAGATGATCCAGTTCCACCTTGTTTCATGCGATACTCATGGTCTGCCTGAATCCTAGCAAGTTCAACTTGTGCCTGAAACTCAGCCTCCTTAGCATTTGCCTGAAATTCAGCCTCCTTAGCACGGGCCTCCTGCAGGGCTAGCTGTAACTTAGCTAATTCAATCTGCGTTTGCTCATTTCGAGGAGTTACATTAAACAAGCTTTCATTAATCATGTCAACAATTTGATCTTTAGAATGATGAGAGCGAACAGCAATTCCCAATTGTTGAGCAACAAGCTTAAGTTCATTCTTTGATATGTTTTCTACATCACGCACTGTTTGCACATTTGACAAAAAATCTTTGGCTTCATCAAGTGTAGTAATAGTAGACATCATGAATAAATCACAGTCACAAAATATCAAGCAATATCCTTATGATATTATCCTGAATATCCTGATAAGAGGTCGCCAAATTTATGTTACGGAACAGAGAAAGATAATGTACACTTTAAGTGAGAATACTAAAAATCACGACTGTCCCGTGAAGTTCCAGGTTCAAAAGAAAAGAGTTAGGTAAAATTACAAGTTAAAGTTTAGTACTCAAACTAACAACAAAACATTCAGGACTCATAAGGATAATGTAATGGCAAAAAATAGGTTAAATATATGGTTTACTGCAACAGCCTCTATTAACACGAAAATAGCAAGAGTAAATTTATCTAAGTCAGCCCTGATAAAATGACAATACCAGATAATACTCAGTGAATGAAAGATATATTATTACAGATACAAAATAATGTTAATAAGGGCTGACACCCAAAACACATGAATCACAAAAATCTTACTAGGCCTAAGAATTAACACCTTACGCTACACAATACAAAAAAAAAAAAAAAATGCAATAACAGTTATACTTAAATTACACAGCTGCTAGATGGTTGGAGACTTTCTGAGCACCCACAATAGTAACACCTGTACAGGGGAGGACAGAGATGTGAATAAAATGAGGAGTAGATCTAAGTGGCAATGATGCAGAGACTGAGCTCATTATATAGGGGCCGGCAGAGCTTGATACAACTTGTAAGAAGGACGCGCAAATGAAGCCATAGGGGACAAAGAGTTGACAATCCTGCTCTGAACAACAGAAAGAACGACTTACTCTACTATAACGGTAGAAGGGGGGACTGAGGTAGAACACGCTCGTGATCAAACATGCAGCATGCTGTACGTTAGAATTACACAAAGGATGATGAAATCATAGGCTATGTAACAATATATATATATATATATATATATATATATATATATATATATATATATATATATATATACAGTATACACACACACACACACACACACACACACACACACACACACACACACACACACGTGTGTGTGTGTGTGTGTGTGTATCATCTGTCTGGGTATGTAGGTCTTCAGAGTATATTATTTCCAAGGCAACAATTGTTGATTGCCTTGTCATTTAACTCCTGCGGCACCAATCTCTTGCCACCACACCTGTCTTCTACTACAACACCTATATCTTACCACAACAACTGTCTCCTACCACCACGCCTATCTCCTGCCAACACATCAGTCTCTTACCACGACACCTATCTCAAACCACGACGCCTGACACCCACCACCACTTTTGTCTCCTTCCACCAAACCTATTTTGTGCCACCACCTTTGTCTCCTATCACCATACTGTCTCCTACCTCGACACCTGTCTCTTACGACCATATCTGTCTCCTACCACCACACCTGTCTCCTACCACCACACCTATTTCTTGTCACCACACCTGATTCCTACCACCACACCTATCTCTTTCTACCACACTTTTCTACCACCACAATTACATCCTGCCACCAAATGTGCCTCCTACCACCAAACGTGCCTCCTACCACCATACCTGTCTCCTACCACCACAGTTGTCTCCTACCAATACACGTGTCTCTTACCACCGTACCTGTCTCCTTCCAGCACACCTGTCTCCTACCACCACTCCTTTCTTATACCACCACGCCTGTCTCCTACCTCCACCAGACATATCTTCTACTTAACACACTTGTCTCCTACCACCACTCCTGTCTTATACCACCACGCCTGTCTCCTACCCCCACCAGACATATCTTCTACTTAATGCACCTGTCTCCTACCACCACACCTGTCTTTTACCACCACGCCTGTCTCCTACCACCGCACCTTTCTGCATACCACCACACCTGTCTTCTTACGACAACACCTGTCTCCTGCTAGCATACTTGTCTCCTACCATCACGCGTGTCTCGTCCACACCACACCTGTTCTCCTTCCACCACACCTGTCTTCCACCAGCACACCTGTCTCCTAACACCATATGTATCTCCTACCACACCTGAGTCAGCTATTTCGTTTTTACAGCAAAACTGTCTTTCCCATATCTATCTGTACTGCCTAACTGTCCTTGCCTCACCGCATCTACCTCACTCCCCTGCTTACCGTCCATGCCTCACTCGCCCTACCTCATCGTTTCTGCCTCACCACTTCTGCCTCATCCTCGCTGCCTTGACGTCCCTGCCTTACCGTTCTGCTTCACATCCCTCGCGCACCTTTCCTGTCTTACCAGCCTGCCTTACCGTCCCTACCTCACGGTCTCTGCCTCACCTTCCCTACCCCACCGTACCTACCTTATCTTTACTGAACCACCACCCCTGCCTCATCTCACCATTCCTATCTTTCCGTCCCTGCCTCACCATCTCTGACTTACCCTGCCTCACCTTTCCAACCTCGCCCTGCCTGCCCAACCCTACCATCGATACAGGAGGAATGTGTTGTGGTGAGGGAGGACGTAGATGAGATGAGAGCAATAAATAGAACATAGAAGCCGGAGACATGATATTGAGAGAGACAGACAGACAGACATAGAAAGCACACACACACACAGGAGGGGAAGAGCACACACACATATATATATATATATATATATATATATATATATATATATATATATATATATATATATATATATATATATATATATTACGTGTCCGACTCTGGGCAAAGGCTTCAGGGCCTGTTTCTTGAGGGCAGTGACGTAGTCCAAGGCCCAGTAGTCCTCCTACACCTCCACATGTCACCACTTCGGCGCTTACACCCACCATCCATATTGAATACATGCTAGGGCTGTCTCATACAGGGCTGGTGTATTGGTATTAGCGGGGGTATTTTTGCGACATGTCGGCGGGTCATCTGGTAGATCAGGAAAGTCTGTTTTTTAGGAAATTCAAATCCTTAAACTGTTCCCTGCCCCAGCCGGGATTCGATCCTGGGTCCATTAGAACTGCAGGCCGCCTCTCTACCGATTCAGCCACCGCCTCCTTAAAATATTGCCAGCCAAAAACTTGGACTTGCACAACC
The DNA here is from genome assembly GCF_032717465.1 of Coenobita brevimanus. Classification (NCBI taxonomy): domain Eukaryota; kingdom Metazoa; phylum Arthropoda; class Malacostraca; order Decapoda; family Coenobitidae; genus Coenobita; species Coenobita brevimanus. The sequence goes on from NC_137057.1 coordinate 12,654,483, forward strand.
GCCTCTCTCCCTTCACAGTCAGCCTTGTCGTACTTAGCCATCATGGACAAGGTATTATTACCTCCAACGAAGTAGGAGGTGGTTATGTATTCACCTATGTTTGCTTGTTTGTTTGTTTGTCCACACGATATCTCCAAAAGTTCTCAACGAATTTCAATGAAATATTGTGGAAGCATGGGCCATGGATCAAGGAACATTGATTAAATTTTGGGGCTGATCCGGATCCTGTGTATTCCACACAATATTTCCACTGATCCAGATCAAGATCCTTTCAATGGCGGAGGTATGCTCTCTCTGGGTGCTTTCTAGTTCTCGTTGTCACTCTCTCATTCCGTAGAAAGGTTCAGTCCCACAGGAACTCGTTCATGGTAGCCTTCCTTCTTCCTCCCTTTTCCCTCTTTCTCTTATATGTTTCATTATCTTGACTTCGAAATCTCCTCTTCTTCTTCCTTCCTTCCTTTCCTCCTCTTCTCTCCTTTTTTTCTTCCTCTTTTTCATTTCCCCCCCCTCTCTACCCTCCTCTTCCTGGCTTCCTTTCGAGATATTCTCATCTCCTCCTCCTCATCCCTCTTTCCTCCCTCCTCGCTTCTCCTCTTCCTCTTCTCATCTTCTTTCTTTCTTGACACAGCTCCGGACTTTGTTTTCTCTCTCTCTCTCTCTCTCTCTCTCTCTCTCTCTCTCTCCTCTTCCTTCCTCCACTTTCCTCAGTTTCCTTCACGCAGCTTAAGACATAAACAGATGGTTTCTCTCACCAGTTTGTTATTGCCTTCCTCTCCTCCTCCCTTCCCCTTCTTTCTTTTCTAGGCCATTTTAGGAAGAAAAGTCTACAGTTGCTTATTCATAATTCAGATACTGTACCGGCAATCTGAGGTTTGTGACCATACCGTTTTTACTGCAGGTTGACAGAAATATTCGCACTTTTCCATCTTATTTCACCTACCTCAGTGGCAGAAAATGATAATATTACGGCTCTACATCTTTTCCAAGCACTTTTTGATGACTGGCATTATATTCGAGTGCAAATTTATCGTTACAACTCAGTACTAAAGAAGGAGAGATGACAGTCTTACAAGTTGGCGTACAACGGTCGTAGGTATTGCTGTATTAACCATCAACTGTTTTTTATGGGCAAATATAATCTGATCGTTATCGCAAACCCTAAGCTACGGTATTTTTTTTGTTCCTTCTCGATTCTCTCCAGTAGAAAATCCGGTCTTCTCCCGTTCACTTGCGAGTCTTGCAGTACGAGGAAGTTCAGAATATCGACACTGATGATTTTCCTAATAACAGCATAAATCCACTTTAAAACAGAAACTCCTAAATATCGAGTGCAAATAGCTTTGACATAATATCAAGCACTTTCTGAAAAATTTTGTGCTTCAGTTTAGCCTCAAAGGAGGAAAATGATAATTATTTCTCAAAACACTGGGAAAAGGTGGACGGTCGTCGATACTGTACTCTCTTTATTATCGCCCGCCTTTACAAGGCGGAGCGATAATGTTTTTGTCCGTCTGTGTGTGTGTGTGTGTGTGTGTGTGTGTGTGTGTGTGTGTGTGTGTGTGTGTGTGTGTGTTTCCACTATATCTCATGAACGGCTTGAGCTATCAACATGAAACCTTCAGGGTATCAAGATATGGCCAAAATCTTGGACTTGACCAACAGCATATTCTGGAGGGTGATTAGCATTCGACTCCCGAATGCTTTTCTTTCATTTCCCCATGTAGGTGGTAAGTATAATGTACCGTAAGACTGGGGTGGATGATCAGGATTAAGCAGAGGAATATTGTGTTAAGCAGGCCAGGATTAAAGTAACTCCTCTCTCCCGATAGCATTGTATCTATACTGTGTATCTTTTCGTTTATTTTATTTGCTTATTTATTTTTGCTATCTTCCACCAATGTTATTTACCTGTGGGAGGCTTTTCCGAACTGGAAGGGTGAGTACAGCCTTAATTAAGTATTCTCCTCCTATGTTCCAAAAAAAATAAGGTTTGAAATTTGAGAGAGTAAACTCATGACACCATCGTACTTAAGGGGTCAGAGGGATTAAGACTGGAATTGGGATTAAGACTAGGATAATGGAAGACTGGAAGGATGGTGTGGATTATACAGGGGAAGATTAAGTTGTGTAGTGCAAGGATTAAGTTAATCCTTTCACCCCGTGCACGTCATTTTCAATTCTTGCTGTATCCTGATGATTTTATTCAGTGTTGGAAAAGGCCTCTCGAAGCATTAACAAACCCACATCCTCATACTGAAAGGAATTATAGGAACTTGGATAAATTTAGAACTAGGATCAGGAGTATGGTTAGGGTATGAGATGACTGGGGTGAGGGATGAAGGTTAAAGGGGAGATTAAGTTATGTCATACCAGGATTAATTCAAGTAGAGCAGACTAAAGAATATGGGGTGGATTTGTGTGTGTGTGTGTGTGTGTGTGTGTGTGTGTGTGTGTGTGTGTGTGTGTGTGTGTGTGTGTGTGTGTGTGTGTGAGAGAGAGAGAGAGAGAGAGAGAGAGAGAGAGAGAGTTTCATGGCATTACAAAGATACTTACACCACATAAACCTCACGGTCTCTGAGAGGCGGTCCGGCCTTAATACTAAAACAGTACTCAAGTTATACAAGTAGGAGAAAAGGATAGCACAGCAAAAGTCTCTCTCCCACTCTCCGGACCTTCCAGCTTTTATCGTGCAGGAAAAAAAAATGAGAAGCATCACCTTGCAAGACTTAAAAAGCGAAAATATATTTCGTAGGATCAGCGGAAAATAAAATAAAATCGAAAGGTTGACCATACAGCCGCATGTTAATTCTAATCATATTTTATTGCGTGCACTTTTTATAACAATTTCCTTATTTATAAAGAAAGAAGGAAATTTGAACCGTGTACTATATATGCTATATATGTATATTGTACAGGCAAACTGTGAAATCAGTCATTTCGTGAAGTTCATGGTCCGTTTGTGAAGCGAGTGTAAATTGTGATGCGTTAAATTAAGCTAGGTTACTTTTGGCTACGATTAGGTTAGGATAATTTACGGTAGGTATAGGTCTGGTTAGGCTAGGTTAGTTCGGTAAGGTTAGGTTAGGATAACTTCGATGAACGCTTAACGTAACTTAGCGTTCATGTAAATTAACCCAACCTAACGACCTAACTAATCAAGCCTAATCTAACCTAAGCTAAACCTAGATTATCCCAGTCTAACGTAGCCACAGGCTAGATTAGCCAATCTTAAAATAATCCAACCTAATTTACACTCATTTACTGATTTAGCAGTCTGCCTGTGTCTTATATAAAAATATGCATACCAGTGCATGCATCAAGCGCATAAACTCAAACATGTCTATGTCATTACTTGGATACATATAAAACCACATCCAAATACACCTATGTAGTTATCCTTGCTTCACGTTCCGAGAGAACAGACAAGGATAAGAATATCTTGGTAAAGGCAATGGCCATACCTGGTACAGCATATTTGGTCAGGTCAGGTGAGGTCGAGTCAGATCATGGATCGCCATTCTACTCTCTCCTTCCCAGAGACAGGATGTACGCTTACTCGTACCCATGTACATACATATGTACACATGTTCATACTCACATTGCTGTAAATACACACTTAATTTTGTATTTATATAAAACCGATCGCATTACGAAGTATATATAATCTCTTTTTAAAGCTTTTTATGGTTCTGCATTCTACAACATTCCAAGGGAGTTCATTCCAATCGTTTACAATGGAGAACAAGTTATTGATTGTATCAAGATCAACCTTCCTTGCTTGTAGCTTCATGCTGCTTTTTTGAGTTGTGGTTTTGGTAATAAATTTAAACAGATTGTCTACTTCGATGTTACTAAAGCCGTTGTATATAGTCAGTTAGTTGACTTCTGATTCTACGCTTTCCAGGAGAAAATATACTCAGTTCCTTAACCCTTTAGAGATTTGGTTTATTTAACTTTGTGGCCCTGCGTTGTACTGCTTCGAGTTTTTTGTTATGTTTGACCAGATATCCATCTATCTATCTATCTATCTATCTATATACCTAGGGTGCTTTTCCCTCCGAAAAAAAGAGAGGTAGCCGAGACAGGACGACACACTCCCAATCTACCCATCCACACACATACACATTTATTCGTTTTTGAGCCCCAAGGGCTGAAGGGACAGAGCCTCACTGCACCACACCGCACGAGGGTCAATTGCTCAGTGCAATCAGTGACACTTGCAGTTGGGCCCGACAACAGAGCTGGTTTACCCTTGCCACATGTTAATGGACCCATCCCCTTACCAGCACCTGACTTGATCAGTTGGTCAGACCAGAAGCAGGAGAATATCCCCTCGGGGCCGCGTCTCATTTAACCCCTACACCGCGGGCTTGTTTACCAATGACTTGCGTGTGCCGCGAGGTTATTTGGGCTCCGACAGACTCTCAAAAAATATTTGCCAAAAATCAGTTATTAGTCCTAGAATAATAAAATTAAATATGCTTATGGCACATACCTTCAGCTTTCTCCTGGAATGATTGTTGAGCCTTCGTCGTTACCGTAGGACTTGTGGAGACCTCTGAAGTAGGGTAACGAAGTCTCCACTTTACACTTCCCGACAACCCGTAATATGATTACCACAGCCAGATACAAACACTATAAACACTATTCTACAATTTTCAAGTAGTTTGGGATCCATACTCAAAAAAAAAAACACTGTGAAAGCAATGGAAATTACGAGCGCGTCTGATCGTCGCACTGGCACTAGTTCGCTCTTGGTAGTCTGTCATTTATTATTCATAAAACCCCTCACACTTTATATTTCTATTACTATATAACACTTATATATATCTACAGTCTTTATCCATAAGTTTCCTTCAGTAGTATTAGTTTATTGTCACTGTAGGGATTCAATTTCTTTCAATAAAATACGTAGCATTCACTTTCTCGTCCTGTATACTGGCATTGAAAGTGAATGTCACTTTCATCTTCACTCTCATAATTCAAGCATTCAGACATGCTAGAGTGAAACTTTCACTTTCATTACTCCTAGGGTATATACTCGTATTCTTATAATACTACTCATTTACATTTCTATTTACGTTCTCTATTTTATTTACGTTATTTACATTTCTATTTTATTTACACTGTGTTGTGCACTGTCACTTGAAATAACTTATAAAACTATTTTCCATTGTTCACGTATATTTACATTCATTACTTTCACTTGCTGTTTACACATTATTTACACATTATTTACAATTCCACTTGCACTGTTTTACTCAATAGAAAGATCGTAGTCACTGTTTTATCAATTGTCAGCCCTTTACCTCTTTCCACACGAGGTTTAGTAGGGGGTAAAGGTCACAGGGCCATTTGCATGGGGGTGAAAAAAGGCCTTGAAGTCAGCAAGAAGAAACATACGTACTCTCGCTTCGGATGATGAGAGTGAACTGATAACGGAGGGCCAGCCTGGAGGCCTGCTAGGGGTTATTAAGAGTTACCAATATTACTTCTTGAAACAGCTAAGTCTAGCACTGATATGATTGGAAGGAAATCTAGACAATACATTATAAATTAGGTAGTTCCAGGTGAATGTAAATATCACTTAGGCTTCTCCCTTCCCTCCTTACATGTATATTTATTACGAAAATAGATTAGAGGCCTACTTAGGAGATATATATTCAGAGCTACCAATGTTATATCTTGAAACAGCTTTGTCTAGCACTGATATGATTGGCAGGAAATCTAGACAATACATTATAAATTAGGTAGTTCCAGGTGAATGTAAATATCACTTAGGCTTCTCCCTTCCCTCCTTACATGTATATTTATTACGAAAATAGATTATACGGCATATTTCAAGGGGAAAAAAACAGCGAAAATTAGCGAACGAGTGCACGTGAGGTGTTGTCAGGTGATAATTAGCCAATTCCAGGTGTATGGCACTCTCACTTACCTTATTTCTTTCTTGTATATATTATTTGGTATAAGAATAGGACATAGGGCTTATTTCAATGGATGAAATCAATGAAAAATTCCAGGGAAGATTTACTTAGCATAGCACGGCCGGGCAGGCAAGAGGATAGGGTAATGGAGGGGGGGTAGGGAGGGGAGTCAAGAACGGGGAGAAATGGCTAAATTGTCAACAATGGATGGGAGTACAGATGAGATTAGGAGTGCTGACTAGTGTTGGACACTGGCAGTACTGACAGATGATACAAGCCCCCACTTGGAAGCCCAGGTGAATTCAAAATAACACAGAATCACAAAAGCGACGCCCCGAGGTATGATCCCTTGCTCCCAAGCGTCACGAAAGTGACGCCCCGCGGTTAAGGGGTTAATCATTCACAATTTCTCTCCAGTCATCTCTGTCATGGGCAGCCACTCTTCCATGCTCTACGGACATCCCTCTCGCATCTAATGTTCTCTTCACACTGCCCATCCATCCTATTAATGGTCTTCCTCTCAGCCTTACACCCTCATATCCGATCCAGTTACCTTTTCATCAATTGCGCTTTATCTATTCTCTCTATATGCCCAAACCATCACAACGCTGTCTGCTAGGTTCAATCAGCTATCTTCCGCATAACTCCAGTTCTGCTTTGCACTTCGTCATTTCTCGCTTGATCAATATGCGCCACTCCACATATACTCCTCAAACACCAAACTCATCCTCATTGCTATACCCATATTCCATGTTTCAGCCTCATATAATGCAGTCGGAACCACTACACCCTCATACAGTCTTCTCTTTATATCCATTCTAAGTGAACAACATCTAAACACTTTTTTCATTCCTCCCAGCATCTTTTCTGTGTCATTCATTCTAAATCTCACCTCAACATCTACTCTTCCATCAACAGCAACATGTGGCCTTAAATACTTAAAACACTCAACCTCCTCAAGCAACTGACCATTCAAAACAACATTCGTCCTCCTACCATCTACCAACCTCATACATGTCATCACTTTACTCCTGTTCTCATTTACTCTCATTTTTCTCCTTTCACACACCCTTCCAAAGTACTCTACCAAATGTCTCAATCTCTCCTCCGAATCAGCCACCAGTGAAGTATCATCAGAAAACGGCAGCTGATTCAGATTCCACTCGCTACTGTCAGCATCTAGCAGAATCAAACCTCCATTTAACGCTTTTGCATTCGCCTCCCTTACAACACCATCCATATAAATATTAAAAAGCCAAGGTGACATCACACTTCCCTGCCGCAGCCCCACTCTCATGAGAAACCAATCACTCACAGCATTTCCCACTCTTACACATGCTGTACTTTTTACATAGAAACTTTTCACTCTTTCTAACAACCTACTGCATAGTCCATGCAATCTCAAAGTCCACAAAGTCCACATAGCCTCTCTTTCGGTTATATCATTCTATCTATCTATCTATTCCCAGACGCCATAATCCCGTAAGGGGTGGCCACAAACAAAATAATCGCCTCACTATCGCCCTGTCCCCCGCCATTTCATTGCCTTGCTCCAAGCCCACACACCCCTCTCCCATATACCTCTCCACTCCATTTCTCCATCTCATCCTTGGCCTCCCCTCCCTCTCCCCCCCTCCACCTCACTAACATACACTCTCCTCGTCAGTCTTTCACTCTCCATCCTCTCCACATGGCCAAACCACCTCAATGTATTTCTCTTAATGCTTTCTATCACATCCACATCCACACCACAATGATCCCTCACTTCCTAACTTGTCAGTCTGTCTTTCCATGTGACTCCGCATGTTCCTCTCAAATAACTCATTTCCACTGCTCTCACCCTTGACTTGTGTCCCTCCAACAAGGTCCAAGCTTCACTTCCATACATCAGAGATGGTACCACAATACTGTCATGTAGTAGCTTTTTGACTTCCATGCTCACTTCCCTGTTTCTTATCACTGCTTTTAAGGAAACAGTAACATTTCTTCCTTGCTGTGCCTTTTCAAGCACTTCACTCTCTAAACTTCCATCCTTACTCATCACACTGCCAAAGTACTTAAACACACTCACATTATCCATTGCCTCCTCATCCAACGTCACGGTACATTCACTGGGTTCCTCTCTCGAAGACCATAACTTTACTCTTCACTACATTCACCTTTAATTCTGTTTCTTACACACTCTCCCAATCTCGTCCACCAAGCCTTGCAGCTCCCTTTCGTCTTCACTTAACAACACAGTATCATCTGCAAACAGCAGTGCAAGGAGTTTCCAAACATTGCCTTATATCAATAGGGCCTATCCATCCACTGCTCTACCTTATATCTCTTTTATAACCCTATCCACATACAGACTGAACAACCACGGAGACATGACAATCCCTGTTTGAATCAAACCTTGAAATAGAAAACTTCACTCAGTTCACTATCCACACGCACAACAGTCTTAGCACCCTCATACATACTCTTCACGGCCTTCAGCAACATCCCATCTACTCCATATATTCTTAATACTTTCCACAATCCTTGTCTATCCACTGTCATATTCTTTCTCGAAATCCATAAAGTCCGCATACAACTTCTTTCACTTCCCTAGAAAATTTTCCACTTAAGATTTAGAATGAATGTCTGATCTACACAACCCCTTGCCATCCAAAAACCTCCCTGTTCTTCTCCAACTAATTCCTCTGTTATTTCCCTAACTCAGTCAATAAGTATCCTACCATATACTTCTGTTACACTAAGAAGACAAATGCCAGTATGATAATCATGCACTGCTTCTTCTTCACCTTTTCCTTTGTACAGGGGAATAATTATAAGTGACTTCCGATCCTCCAGGACTCTACCTTCCTCCCAGGCCAACCTGCACATCTTCCACATCCATTCTACTACTATTCCCCATGCTTCAGCATTTCACCACACACTCCATCAATTCCTGGGGCTTTCCTCATTTTAACTTTCTTCATTGCCTCCACAACTTCCATCCTACTGATTTCTTCCTCTCTTCTCACATCCCTCCTTCTCCCAGTCATTCTCCAGCCACTTATACTTGCATTTCTACCATTCTCTATGTTCAACAATTCCTTAACCCGCCACATGCCGGCTATTTTTAGCCCTCTGGGTCACCCCAGTGCCGGCCATTTTTCGACCCTTTTTTTGGCTAAAATGATAGATTCTGATGTGGAAACAACGAGTTTCTCCATTAAAATGCTCACCGAGGCTCAGAAATGAGTTTTCTTGAATCCTGCATACCCGAGGACAGGTATAGCCACTCTCTCACGCTCACCACGTACGAGAGAGAAAGCCGTTTTCTATGTAAGGTATGCTCAGGTATTTATGCTGAGAAGGTATAGGAATGTTTAGTACACTTTTCTGATCACTTATTATTTCAGCATCTATCACAATTTGCGTGTCTTTCTCACTGTGAATGCATTATCATACACTTACTTGAAGATAGGTACAACCTGACTTCATTACGTACAGTCCTGGCACTTACAAGAAGGTATTTACAACTCGACTTCACTATATAGTCCTTACACATACAAGAAAATATTTACAACTTACACTTACATGAAAATATTTACAAAATGTCTTCACTATGTACAGCACTGGATGAGGCACACAGGCAGAGTGAGGCAGAGAGAGCGTGAGGGGGGGAGCGAGTGAGTGTATGGCTGTGACAGCCTGAGGGATGGTAGAGGAACAGTTACCTTACATGCCTGCCAGTTTTTACCAGTGAATCTTGAAAAATGCGGTCACAGTGAAATTTTTTATTTTAGACCGTTTTAAAACAGCACTGGCACTGGCCGCGGCATTATGTCAGACCACTTTAAAACGGCACTGGCACGCGGCGGGTTAAATTGTTCTCTCCATATGCTAACTTCTTCTCCTTTCTCCACTAGTAATCCACCAGTTTTATCTTTCACTCCCCAACTAACTTCTTTGGCACTCTGTCTAACTCTCATTACCTCTTTCCAGATTATTTTCTTACATTCCCTCCACTTTACACTCAAATTCCTTCCAAACTCCTCATCCATTCTCTTCTAACTCTCTCCTCCTAATCTTTTCACCTCTCTTTTCATCTCTACATATAACTCTCTCTTCCGTCTCTCAACTTCTTCCACACTACTGTTTCTCATCCACTCACTATATGCTTTCTCCATTTGTGCCACTGCCTCTCCCACCTCTTCATTCCACCATGCTGTTCCCTGCACCCTGTTTGGTCTTCTCTTCACCCCACACACTACCTCACATTCTGTACAGATTTCTGTGAATATTTTGCACACGCGTTCCATGGCCCCCATTTGCTCCACTTCTCACTTATATTCTGCCTTTCTTCCATCCTCTTGTATCTTTTCCACCCTCCTTGTATGAACTACTTCCTCCCGTTCTTTCTTTCTTTCTTGTATTTCTCCATTTCATTTGGACTTCGATTCTGACCACCTCCAAATGGTGGTCCGAAAATCCGCTCCCCCAATCTCTATATACTTTTGCATCCATTACACACCTTCCCATCCTTTCATCCACACACACACACATAATCAATCATTGCCTTCAATTCATTCAGTTTACCACCCACCCTACTCATCACTCACTACATACACCTATGGAACATTCTGTGACTGAAGAGGGTATCAGCTATCACCAACCCCCTCCCATCACAAATATCCACTAAAGCACTGCCATTCTCATCCATCTCTGCAGGCACACGCCACTCACCAACTGCTTCATCCACCTTCACATTCCCTACTTTTCCATTCATATCTCCAGTAAACAACACTCTCTCATTCCTTTCAAATTTCTACATGCACGCTTCCACATTTGTCCAGAACTCCTCTCTCACTCTGTTTGCACAATCTTGTGTTGGCATATGCATGCACACACTCGCCCACATTTGTAGTCCGAATTTCAGTTTTACCCATATAATCCTTGAGTCAACTGATCCATACTCTTATATAGTCTCCTTCCCTCTGTTACTCACAACAATACATACTCCTTCTTTTGTTCTCGCATTCTTACCGACTCCCAAACATATACACCATCCATTCTCCCATTCTCTCACACTCTCACCTCACCATTTAGTTTCAGTTAATCCACATACATCCACTTTCGCACTCTCAAGTGCCTGGACAATCTCTCTTTCTTTCACCTCATGATTTGCACCCCTTACATTCCATGTAGCTATCTGTATGAAGTACTTTGTTCGGTCCTTAGTCGTCACCTTTTGGTCAGTCCTGGTCCTAGGCTTCTTGTTCATATTTTTAGTTACTTATTTTCCGGGGAGGGGCACTAACCCTCTGCCAACCCACTTGTTGTCATGCAGGGAACAAGTGTTGTTTGGTTGTAAGGTTACCACCCAGCATTGTAAATGCTTTCCTGGTTTACAGGAAATCAATTGGCTTGCCATTCAGTGTAGAGCCACCCTAAAAACAAAGTATCACTAGACTTAGTGGGTGGATGATGGGCTCCGCCATCTACAGTCAATCATTTGGTTTCTCTAAATCCATGAAAGCCCAAAACAAATCCTTACATTTCGCTAAATACTTTTCACACCTGTCTAACAGCAAACAACTGATCCACACATCCCCTCTCTCCCCTAAAACCAGACCTCTAATCACTAGTCACTTCCACTGTACCCTCTCTCTCTTAACCCCTACCCGCGGGGTTGTTTTTGCACTCCTTGCGTGTCCCGCAAGGATATTCGTGCTCCGACAGACTTTGTACAAATATTTGCCAAAAATCAGTTATTAGTCCTAGGATATTATAATTAAATATGCTTATGGCACATACCTACAGCTTTCTCCTGGGATGTTTTTTGAGCCTTCTCGAATATCGTAGGACTTGTGGAGACTTCTGAATTTGGGTAACAAAGTCTCCACTTTTCACTTCCCGATACCCTGTAATATGATTACCACAACCTGATATTATCACTAGAAGCACTATTCTATGATTTTCAAATAGTTTGGAATCCATACTCCAAAAAAAAACACTGTGAAATCAATGAAAATTAGGAGCGCGTACGAGCTTCCCACTTGCGCTCGTTCCCCACTGGTATACTGTCATTTATTATTCATAAAAACACTCACACTTTATATTCCTATTACTATATAACACTTATATATATCTGCAGTCTTTATCCATAAGTTTCCTTCAGTAATAGTAGTTTATTGTCACTGTAGGAATTAAATTTCTCTTTCAGTAGAATATGTAGAGAGCCAAGGTTTCACCTTCACTGTCGTAACTTCAAGTATTTGTACACATATTCTTACATTACTAATTATTTATATTTTTATTTACATTTTCTATTGTATTTTCAATATTTACACTTCTATTTTACTTACACTATGTTAACCACTGTCACTTGCAGTAACTTATAAAACTATATTACACTGTTCCATCATTTTTACATCCATTGCTTTCACTTACTATTTACACATTTTTTACACATTATTTACATATTATTTACACATTATTTACATTTTCCACTTGCACTTTTAGAACTGCTTCAGGCTGTGGTAATAAAAAAAAACAGGTAATGCAGAGGGGAACCTGGCACTCAGTGCGCTGCCAAGAGGTGCATTTGTGCTCAGTTGTGCGTCGGGTGGTATGTGTACACACCTGGCACCTGCGGATCGCAGCCTTCCTCTTGGTTGTGGCAAGCTTTTGCACCAGTCTGTGCCGATCCATATATGCCCTCTGCTCAAGTCTGTCGGGAGTCTAAGGCGCAGCTGCTGCTGTCATCCTACCATATCTCTCAAGCAGCTGCTGAACACAAGTCCTGGCGAACAACCTCAGGGAGAAGGACTTGGGTGGCTTTACCTTCATCTTGTACAGGATGAAGGCGTTCAGCATCGTCATGTCAATGAGATGCAGAAAAACTTTCCTGTGCCACCTAGTATTCTGCCTGAGGCAGGCGATCTCTCCAATCATAATGTCGGACTTGTCCACCGGCCGCATGTTGATATTATAGTCTATGACAGCATCAGGCTTCCTCACAGGTTTGCTTGTCCTACGGTCAACCTTCCCACTGTCTTCCAGTTCCCCCTTGTGTATGGTGGTGAGCATGTGCAAGATCCTCTTGTCATGCCACCATATTGCCAGCATCTTCTCAGACTTGCGTAGGTGCATGTCTCCTCGTTGCGAGTTTCCTGCCTCTGGGAATTTGGGGAAGTGGGCACGATTGCTCTTCTCAGTGCCACAGGAGCCGATGCCGTGCTCTGAAAGGTATTTAGCAAGTTTCGGTGCTGTATAGTAGTTGTCAGTATCCAGCACATGATTCCCACCAAAATACCTTTCAAGCAGCACTTTCACTACACAGCCTGAGAAGCCAAGGGGATGTGTTCTATCCAGATCGACAGTGCTGGCTGAATAGATGATGAAGTCAAGGATGTACCCCGTCTTACAGCCGCACAGTACAAAGAACTTGATTCCAAAGCGATGGCGTTTGCTTGGAATGTACTGTACAAACCTAAGACGTCCTCTGAACAAAACCAAGGATTCGTCAATGACAACCTTCTGAAAGGGGTGGAAAAATGACATAAACTTAATCTTCATTCTTCTCAGAATCTCCCAGATCTTCCAGAGTGGGTCGGTCTGAGAAGGTACATCATTATTGGTGAAGTGCAGGTTTCCCATGATGTTCCAGAAGCGATCTCTGGCCATGTACTTATTGAAGGTGTGTGAGGGTAGTAAGGGGTCCATGGACCAGTATTCTTCCAACTCATGCTTCTTTGAATATGGCATGAGAAGCATGAGGGCGAAGAACACATACAGCTCCTGCACTCCCAGCAAGGTCCACTGTTGAATCTTCGCTGCACCTGCACCACTTGCAGCACGTTGTGATTCGTACCTGTTTGTCTCATCACAAATGTGCTGCATGACTTCATCATTGAGGAAGGCCAAAAGGAAATCCACACACTCAGCATCCTCATCAAGAGTGAAGCCAGGCTATATCCCTGAGGAACTCTTGTCGAAATGAAGACGTTCGGTGACGAAATCGGAACCTTCCATCCACACGAAGGCGTCCAGGATTCCCTGTCATGGCAGTGTAGGGTGGGTGAGGGTGAAGGGTGGCTGAGAGGCAGATTTGGCTGTTTCAAGGTCACTCTCACTGACCCTAGGTTGCCGTGTAGCACTAGCAGCCCTTACTCTACTTGCTACTCTACTTTTACGTGTCAGGCATTTACCTCTTCCACTACGGCCTGCCTTCAATGTAGGTGCTGGTGGAGACTCCGACGACGAAGACTCAGGAGAAAATTCCGCTGAAGATGAGGAAGAAATTAGTGGAGTGGGGCTGGGGGAGCGGGGAGGTGATTCACCTTGGGACTCATGGCGGGCTGGGTCACACGGGGCCATTGTTCCGGGGCTAACCCACTGCCTTTTCACTCCCTTCCCAAATTCCTTCCCTTGCTGCACCAAGGGCTCCTTTCCTTTGGAGTTAGGGATAACTTGGAACACTGAAGCACTCGTACTAGGAGTTTCTGTCACGATTTCCTCCCCAGGCTCTTCACATGATTCACCCGAAGGATCAAAGTCACTATCCATCATTATCATTGATAATTTTGCCAGTTCACATTCCACTGCTGAGTCACTTAGTCCTTTACTGCTTCCCACACAAGTTTTTCTAGGGGTAGAGGTCATAGGGCCCTTTGCAATGGGCGCAGAAGTGGCGGAAATGGCGGGGTGTGAGTGCGACATAGTTTCACCTCAGAGGATGACAAGGAACTGAATGACGTGGCGTATATGGGCAGGCAAGGGTTGACAATGTCAATAAGGTGACAGCTGCTAATTTACATGCTATGAAAGGATTGGTAGGAAATCTCGACAATACATAAAATAATTGGTAGTTCCAGGTGAATGTAAATATCACTTAGGTTTCTCCCTTCATTTCTTATATATATTTTTATTACGAGAATAGATTATACGGCATATTCCAAGAGGAAATTACCGGGGGAAATTAGCGAACGAATGCACGTGAGATGTTGTCAAGTGATAATTAGCCAATTCCAGGTGTATGGCACTATCACTTACCTTATTTCTTTTTTGTATATACAATTTGGTATAAGAATAGGGCATAGGGCTTATTTCAATGGATGCAATCAGTGGAAAATTTCGGGGAAGATTTGCTTAGTGCAGCGCGGCCGGGCAGGCGAGGGGAGAGGGTAATGGAGGGGAGGTAAGGAGGGGAGTCAAGAACTGGGAAAAATGGCTAAATTGTCAACAATGGATGGGAGTACAGATGAAATTAGGGGTGCTGACTATTGTTGGACATTGGCAGTACTGATAGATGATACAAGCCACCACTTGTAAGCCTGGGAGAATTCAAAATAACACAGAATCACAAAAATGACACCCCGCATTATGATCCATTGCGCCCGAGCGTCACGAAAGTGATGTCTCGCGGTTAAGGGGTTAATCAACACTCTACTATACACCTTACCTACAACATTCAATAGGACTATACCCCTAAAACTTGTACAATCATACTTATTACCCTTACCTTTTTATAGTAGAACTACACACGCACTTACCCAGTCAATTGGCACCATAACAATCACAAAACACACATTCAGCAGTGTTATTAACCACTCATCAAATGTAGCTCCACCACTTTTCAAATGTTCCACAGCACACCCATCCATACCTGCAGCTTTCCCTGCTTTCATCACCTTTACTGCCTCCTAAACCTCCTCCATCATGATCAAAAAATAATTCATCTCTCCCCACACACTTATTCCTTGAATTCTTCCATCTGCCACATTCTCAGCCTCCCCTTCCTCCTCTACATTTAACATTCTTTCAAAATACTCTGCTCATCTCGTCCTTACTACATCCATCTCAATTAACATCCCTCCATCCTCTGATTTTACTCATTCTTCCTTCATAGACTCTCCCCCTCGCACCCTCTTCACCTCCTTCCAAAACAATTTCTTATTCTGTTGAAAATTCTTAGTCAACCGCCTACCCCAGCTTTCATCTGCTGCCACTTTAGCATCACACACAGCCCTTCTTGCCATATTCCTCTTTTCTTTATACCTCTCATATGACACCTCATCCTTCCTCTGCGGCCACACTTCATATGCACGTCTCTTCTCAGCTACAGCCATACTTACTTCCTCACACCACCATTCACTTAACTTACATCACCACCCACTCACCTTACACCACACACATCTCTCGCATACCCCACCACAGAGCTCTTAACCCGCGGCATCCCGTCGACGTTCTCCCGTCGACGTTCTCCCGTCGACGTACATAAACGCGAATCAATTGCAAGGTCCCTAATTTGCACAATTTTCAATTTTCGTGAGTGATTTTTGATACGTATACACGTGACACCTTCCTCTACGAGATGCCAGGCAGGGACAATGCCTTACCCTGCATGACCTCCTCCCCCCCCCTGCACGCCATTGTCTCAGCAATTCACCTGTTATCAGTGACCTGGCCAGTAAAGCCATGTCATGCCACAGTACGAAATTCAGGGCCAGAGTGATTCCCCAGTCAATGACAATGTGGAGGACAAACTTTACATAGCATTAGAGGAAGAAACAGTCAGAAATGATGATCAGGTAATGTGGCAAAAAAAGGTCAGGTATGGTGATGAGTTAGTGAGTGAAATAATGCTTATAATGCCTATATTACTGCTTGAAAACCAATATACACTCGTACTACATATAAATTCGTACCAAATAAATAAATACCGTTTATGAGTGGTGTGAAATTGTTATCCTCCCATAGAACTCGTTTTCTTTGGTGCCAGCCTGTTAGAAAACCCAGTAAGGTAAGGAGGTACTCCTACCTGTGTCAAGTATTTTAAATCTCAGGTGAGCGATTTGTCTATGAATTTTCGATGTTTCTCACCAAAAGCGGAGGTTTGAGCCAAAAAAATTTTTTTCCAAAAATGGTCGGGATTGGGGAGAGTCAGTAGTGGAAAAGTGGTCAGGATGGGGTGGGTTAAACAACTGCCATTCCTTCTCCACACCACCATTTCTCTTATTTTTCACTGCGTTCCTCTCATCTTTCAACTTCTGATACCCTATCATTTTCTCTCTTTTATCCAACTCACTCACATTGAAAACCTCCCTGCCACACCCAACTCCCCTAGTTCTCACCCGCCTCATACCTACTCTCATCTCCACCAGATAGTGGTCAGATATACAGTACCTCCACCCTCCCCTCTCATAAATCTCACATCCAACAATCTTCCTGTTACATTTCTGGACACCACCACATAGTTCATCAATGCTTTGTCAACAACCTTTCCACTCTCCTGTCACGTCCATGTATACTTATATCTTTTTTCTCAAACAAGGTATATCCAATTACCATCTCTCTCTCAACACATATTTCTATCATTCTTTCCCCATTATTTTTTCCTCCAGGCTCACCCTGCATACCGACAACACCTTCAACTGCTTCATTTCCCACTGTTGCATGCAGATCTTCCATCAATATCACATTCACATTTGCTCCAAAATCTCTGCAGACACTCATCAACGTCATTCCAGCAAGGTTCCCTCCCTTCTTTATCTCCTTCACTACCAGACCCATATGAACCCACAAATACCCAAAGCTCACGTCTAAATTTCGCTTTCACTCACATCAGTCTCGATGACACCCCTCCATTCAGTCACACACTGCTGCTCTTCCGGCCTCACTAATAAGGCCACTTCTTCTCTCGCTCCTCCTCTGTCAACACCTGACATCCTTTCAGTCACACATCCAAATTTAAATTCTGCTTTCCCATTCATCTTTGTTTCACTCAAAGCTAACACATCCATGTAGAGGTGTATGGTATGTAGGAGGACTACTGGGCTTTGAGAGCAGGCTGTGAAGCCTATGCCCAGAGTCGGATGTATAAAAAAAAAACAAAAAACTTTCTTCTTACAAACGTTCTCCCATCTCCTTGCTTTTAGCCTCAATCGTACTACATCCACACACATTCATAGACTCAGTCTTCAGGGTTCGGGGATAACTCAGTCCCTCTTCCCTGTCAATGCCCTGTCTCATTGTAGGAACTAAGAATTCAGAGGAAGGGGTCCCTAGGCCCCTCGTCCCGTCCCTTTTGATCGCCTTTTACGACACTCAGGGAATACGGTGGCGGAATTCTTCCTAACACAACCTGGCCGCAGAGTGGTAGTATCACCTGATAATGCGGCCAGATTGTGTCCTCCTCGCACCAGATATGGTGCCCAAAATTGAGCCCCAGACTCTAATCGAACTATGCTCTTGTATAAAGGGATCGCAGTATTCTTACTTTTATAAGTAAAATGCCTTTTGATGAATCGTAGGGCTTTGCTGGCTTTATTCGCAGCAAGGATACACTGATTGGAAGATTTGAGACTATTTGAAATTATTATTACTTTATCTTTAACTTCTGAGGACTTGCTTATGTTCTGGCCTTACATTTCATAGTTTCCTCCGACATGGAGCGTATTTTTCCACGCATATTTATTGGTTTGTTTGTCAGTCAGCAGGATTACTCAAAACTAAAAGAGAGATTTGGACCAATTCTGGTGGGTAGATACCCATGTCCTAAGAGACAATCGATTAATTTGGGGGACAAATCCAGATCTTATTACGGATTCTGGATCCGGGTAACACGTTTTGTGAAACCCTAATCAATGATGAAAAAACTAACGCATTATGAAGAGTGGTTTGGAAATTACATTCCCCTTGTCTGAGCAATGCCCTCCAGAGAGTGCTCCTCTATTTTTTTTTTTTTTTCCACATTGCAGTACCTGGCATTTGCTTACACTGAAGGGCATTTGTCATTTTTCTGACCACTCAGACAATTTTGTTAAGGTTATTTTAAAGGCTGATTCTGTTCTCTATAGTTAACACAGTATCGCCTATTTTTTTTTTCTTCACCTTCCGCGAATTTAGATATGAAACTGTTTAGCCCAGCATAGATATCGTTAATTTACATTTTGAACATAACTGGTACAAATATTGATCCCTGAGGAAAACCATTAGTCACTGGGGCCCAATCTAACTCGACACCATTAATTACAACATGCTACTTTCTGTCATTTACCCACCTTTCGATGTTTACGTAGATTCCAAGTAATCTTATCTTTTTCATTAATTGCCTTCACCAAGGTGGTTATATTTTTGCTGGCATTGGTTTGTTTGTCTGTCTGCTAGCAGGATAACTCAAAAAGTTATGAACGGATTCTCCTGAAAATTTTTGGAGGGGTAGGGTATGGCCCAAGGAACAATCTTTGTTATTTTGGTGGTTATCTGGATCGTCATCCGGATACCGGAAATGTTTAAAGGATTCTCTGCCATAGCGGGACAGTGGCAACTTCAACATTTTTCCTTTTAACTCAATAAATAATGCCTACAATGCTTACACAAAAATTACAAAATAACATCACCATTAGATCTATCACACACTCCACCTTGGCGGAAGTATGCAATCTCGGATTGCTCTTGTTTATTATGTGGTGCATTATCAAACGCTTTCTGGAACTCTAGAAAGATTATATCTATGGTCCTGGTACTGTCATGAACTGTAATACTTCACAAATCTACGTCGAGTTGTATATATATATATATATATATATATATATATATATATATACAACTCGACTAGATTTGTTAAGTATGATCCCTGACACCTAAAGTAGTACTGGCTGTTACTAATTCCCTCCTACAAGGAGAGTATTTTTTCACCCCAGTTTGTTTGTTTGTTTTTTGTTTTTCTGTTAGCAAGATTACTCAAAAACTAAAAGAGAGGTTTGGACTAAATATGGTGGGTAGATAGTCCATGTCCCAGGAAACAATTGATTTACTTTTGGGATCGATGTGGATCGTATTACCGGCTCTGTATCTGGAACACACTTGTTTGCAAAACCCTGATCAGTGATGAGAAAACTTAACCCATTATGGGAAGGCAGTGTCTCAGTTGGTAGAGAGGTGGTCTGCAGTCCTACTGGACCCAGGTTCAAATCCCCGCTGGGGCAGGGAACAGTTTAAGGATTTGAATTTAATAAAAAACAGACTTTACCGATCTACCAGAAAACCCGCCGACATGTCGTAAAAATACCCACGTTAATACCAATACACCAGTCTTGTATGGGACAGCCCTAGCATGTATTCAATATGGACGGTGGGTGTTAAAGCCGAAGTGGTGACATGTAGAGGTGCATGGTATGTAAGAGGACTACTGGGCCTTGGGAGCAGGCTGTGAAGCCTATGCCCAGAGTCGGACACATTAAAAAAAAAAAAGTTTGGAAATTATGTTGCCCTGGTCGGAGAGATGCATTCCATTGAGTGCCCCTCTAGTTACATTATTGGATTCAAGGAAGTCAAGTAAACTATTTTATGCCTCAATGATTCAAGGATTTTTTCCATGACAGAGCTTAAACTAATTTGTCTGTAGCTACCTGGTTGAGCTCTACTACTTTTTTTTTATAGAGTTACATTGGCTAGTCTCTAATCTTCCGGAACCTTTCCTTCCTGTAGACACTTGTTATAAATAAGTGTAGGCGGATCACAAATTACATTCGCTACATTTCTGTATCCTGGGGTGTAAACTGTCCTGACCAGGGGTTTAGTTACTATTCATTTTACTAAGTTTTTCTTTGACGTCATTATTGCTAATATGGATATCACTTTATGAGATGTGGTTTAACTGTCCTTTCTCTTCGGTGATTATATCCGTTTCTTCTGTGAAGGCAACTGAAAAAAAATATTCAAGGTGAAACTGATTCCCTTATTATCCGTTTATGTGTCTGTAACAGATCTTAAGATCCGTTGAGCTCATTTTAGTAATGTTAGTTTCAGATTCCCGTTTTGTGTTTTTCCTTCTCATCTCGGACTGTTATATTATCTCGTGACATTTGCTGGTGTGACTTTTAAGACAAGTCTGCAGATGATTTCTCCCTGTAATTTCTAGAGAACAGAGATTAGAAATCAAATCATACCAAACACCAGGGGCGCAGCCAGAAATATAATTCGGGGGAGGCCACAATGACTAACCATGAGAAATATAAAAACTGATTCTCCAGAAAAGGCCGCCTGCTGCCAATTGCTGGACAACCTACTGACAAATACGAGACATTAATCGCAGAAAAGGTGCTGTTAAATAGTCAATTCAATCTAGCTCCTGGCACTGGCATTCCCCTACGTACTGTTTTTAAAAAGTTAGCATCGAATGGGATGAGTTGGGACAGGTAAGGATATATTTTGTTCCCCAACAAAAACTATAAAAGATATTTGTTTCATATTGCAGTATGAGTACCTCCAATTGACATAGATTTATCATACCAAGTTTCAATGTTTCAGTCTGAACACATTTTGTACACTGTTAGTGAAAGTACTTTTGGCTCACCCTTGACAAGATGGGGTGAGTTGGGACAGTTTTGGGATATGCTTGGCTGAGCTGGGGTGTACCACTTTTTAACTTAATATTTCCTTTAAAGTAATGAGCCACTAATTTCAATGTATTAGCTGATTAATAAAGTAGCACAAAAGTTAAATTTATTTCTATTACCGGTACCTTATATAAAATGCAATATCAAACTTAAATGAGCATTATTGCTCAAAAAATTAAAAGAAACTTACATTTATCCAGTTAAACAATCTGAAGTTCGTTTAGTTTTCGTTTTTAAAAGCTCCAACATGCTTGATCCTTCGGCCTTGGTCACCCAATGGCGGCTCTCCATGCTCCTCAGTCTCTGGCAGTTTCCCTGTTCGGTCCCTTATCCCTGAGGTCACACTCAGTGACCTTGTCCTGGGTCCTTTTCGGTCAAACTCTTCCAACCCTACAGCTAACATTAGCACTAGTTAATTTCTGCACTCCATTATTAACCCTCATTCTCTCCACATGCCCAAACCACCTTAATCTATCCTTCCTCATCACAACACCAGTGCACTTCTATCCCATCCAACCTCACAACTCTTCCATCATAAACCTAGCCTCCCCCTCCCCCCATGCCCCGCACTTAAGGGCGCACCGCGCAATGCATATTCTGTAGTTAAGAGTTCCACTAAGTTGCTTGTAGCTATTTATGCTGAAAATTTTCAATGAAAAATATGCTTTTTATAATCACAAAAGGCATTGTCCACCTCTTGCATCATAAATGGTACAGTTCCTGCTAATAAGACAGGTCCACCAATGAAATATGCCGAAAATGATCAGCATTATACAGTATATCATCACAAACTGGCCAGTTGCATTTCTCAGTTCCTCTCCTTTCCAAAAATTTCATTGTACAACTCTTTTTCCCTACTTTTAACACTGTAGTATTTTTTCTCTCTTTAGGGCATGCCTGGAACCTGAAAATGAGAAATATCTACCGGCTGACACCCAAAACCTCCATAAACACAGCAAACTATAAAATATACCCGGTAGTAGTATATAATGCATGAAAAGTAGTTTTTTTCTGGCTAAAATTACAAATAAAACTGTCGTCCCAATTCACCCTGGGTAAAAAAAAATAATGGTGGGCGAGTCGGGGCAATTGTCTATTAATCCTTCCGCACTGCTCTTCTGTAAAAATACATTTTCTGGATAAATCACAAAAACTATAACAATTGACAATTTCACCCACCAAAAAGTAGACTTTTAGCTCTAAAACTGACTGTGGGAGAGGAAAACTGGAAAAATACATGTATTTTAAAAAAATAAATTCTACAAAGGTCAAAATGCTACCCTTTCAGATTTGCACATTTTTCGTGCACCATTCGTGGTTCTAGAGAAAACTAGTATTAACAACATTTGTAAAGTTGGGAATATGGTAGGTGGGGGGGGGGCTTACCATCCACTCACTCGATGTAGTGCTGCTGTCGGGTGTCTGCCCTCTCCTCTCCTCTATCTTTCTTTCCTTCCATCCTCTTCTGTGTTCCTTTTCTTCATTCCCTCCTTGTCTTTCTGCCTACGGGTAACTATACACTTCCTCTTCTGTCTTTCTTTCCTTCATTCTTTCCTCTTCCTTCTGCCTGTGGGTGACTCTACACTGAGTGACAAGCCAAATGGGTTCCTGTACACCAGGAAACCATTTACTATGCTGGGTGGTAACCATATAACCAAATTTTGGCGCCTGGTGGTCTGGTGAGTAATTATTGGGCTCCAATCGGATTGAACCGGTGAAGGTTTATATCCATGGGATGGTTGGGGTTGTTTGCTCATGTAATGCCACTCAGGGATGAGTGAGGGTGGTCACTCTCATCTTAAATGCCGGGACCAACTGCTTAGCCCCGGGCTCCTACGCTCCTCATGGGGCAATGTAGGATTGGATGATGATGCTGGATGTAAAGTTGGGGCACGGCTACTGAATGGGCACCATAAAATGGAAATATTTTGGCATTTGGCATTGCAGTGCCCACTGTTCCAACTCACCCCGTGTCCCGCACTGTCCCAACTCACCACATTCAATGCTAATGTATATGAAAATCCATCGCCTGTTAAATACTTCACTTAGTTCAGTGATGATTAGTATACTTCAGTGATGGTTGCCACCCAGGGCACAGGTAGCTAAAGCCTGAAATATATCACAAGGAAAATCTTAAGCAATCATTGACTTCCAGTTTCTGCGTGCAAGTTCACTTGCGTAGAGCTCATGGCAAGACATTATCATTTGTTATTATTACTGGTAGTAATAATATCCATTCCAACGTAATGCATTTGCTATACATAAACTGACCTTTTAGAACTTGAAATTATGAAGTCCAATATACTTGATTGTTGCGGCTGCTTCCGTTTCATAAAGTGATCCAGGGAAACACACAGAATACGTCTTTTCACTTCTTGTCACAGTACAGCGTGCAAGTAGCGTAATCAGCAAGTTGTATGGATTGGTCACTGGTGCAACATGATCTGATGAGAGTTGACTGATGGCGCAGGCGGTTGATGAACGAGTGACGCTCAGCCGATGGCCGGTAAATGTTGCCACGATAGATTAATTTTCTTGCCAATTCTGCCACATGTAGGCCTACATGCCCACAGGTACTCCTAACTAGTTAATATCAAAAACCTATTAGTAGCGGAGTTTCCCGTTTTGAAGATAATACGTCATAAGGTACATAAAAAAATTGAATATTTCGCATCGCGGCAAACGTTTCTTGTTTCCTGTCCTGCCTCCTCTCTTCACCCGTCTGGGTGACAACGGCTCCCAGTGCATAATTCCAATATCTGTGGCTCACCTAAAGTAAAGTAAGTTTTATAAAGTGTATGTGTATACAAGACTTCTAACTCAGAACTGCACATTTTTTCAGTTCTCCAAATATGTGACATACCGAGTATTACACTCTGGATTAAACAAGTATTTGACATTTAAGATTAGCAGTCTACTCTTGAACACACGTAGAAATTTCGAGGGGGGGGGGGGGGGCCGGGCCTCCGCGCCACTGCCAAACACACACACACACACACAAAACCCCGAAGCACAAACAACCCTCCAAACACATAAACAAACAACCACACACACCACACTCACAATCCTCAGACACACACAACCTCCACGTCCCCTACACCCCTCCCTCACACAAAAACACAAACACAAGCTGTACAATTTCCCAGCCTTAAAATCGTGTAAAAATTTTGCCACCAATAACGCAGGGGCAGGCCATTAGAATAGTGAATTACCAATAAACGTGGAATAACCGCCAGGTCTATAATAGGGGTCAGGAAAAGGATATTGGCCAGAAAGTATTATTTTATATCCTCATTTGCATGTTACAACGTAAGCACATTTTCTTACAGCTCGTCTATTTGGTTCTTAAAATATTTGTGAATTAGAAAATCTCGATTTGTTTAAAATGCATTTTTCTTTTTTCTTTTTCTTTTTTTCTTTTTTTTACTTTTTATTCCGTTTCCTATTGAGAATCTTTAAAATACTGGATTTTAATTACGCTCAGATTCGTATGACTCAGTCTTAGCTGAATAAAATAGTTATTTGTTAGCTGATAAGGAATTCTAGATTTGTCCTGACCATTTTGTTAATGGTGACTGTACAAACACCCTCAGGTTCCTACGCTCCCTCTTAGCTGTAACATTCCGACATTAACTGCAATATAATACTCGAGGAAGAGAGAGGTGAAAAGATTAGTGAAAGAGAGTAAGAAGAGAGTGGATGAGGAATTTGGAAGGAATTTGAGTGTCAAGTGGAGAGAATGTAAGAAAATGTTCTGGAATGAGGTAATGAGAGTTAGACACGGTGCCAAAGAATTTAGTTGGGGAGTGAAGGATAAAAATGGTAGATTACCAATGGAGAAGGGAGAAAAAGTGCGTAGATGAAGAGAACACTTTAACGAATTGTTGAACATAGAGAATGAAAATAACGCGTGTATAAGCGGCTGGGGAATGGCTGGCAGACTGAGGGATGTGAGAAGAGAGGAAGAAATCAGTAAGACTGAAGTTGTGGAAGCGATGAAGAAAGTTAAAATGGGGAAAGCCCCAGGAAATGATGGAGTGTGTGGTGAAATGCTGGAGCATCGGGGAAAGATAGGAGTAGAATGGATGTGGAAGATGTGCAAATTGGCCTGGGAGGAAGGTAGAGTCCTGGATGATTGGAAGTCAGGTATAACTATTCCCCTGTACAAAGGAAAAGGGGAAAAAGAAGTATGCACTAATCATAGGGGCATTTGTCTTCTTAGTGTAATAGTGGTAGGATACTTAATGACAGAGTTAGGGAAATAACAGAGGAATCAGCTGGAGAAGAAGAGGAAGGTTTTAGGAAGGGGCGTGGTTGTGTAGATCAGATGTTCATTGTTAGATCTTTAATGGAAAAGTTTCTAGAGAAGTGAAAGAAGTTGTATTCAGATTTCATGCATTTGGAGAAAGCATATGACAGAGTGGATAGACAAGGATTGTGGAAAGTATTAAGAATATATGGAGTAGACGGGAAGTTGTTGAATGCTCTGAAGAGTATGTATGAAGGTGCTAAGGCTGCAGTGCGTGTGGATAGTGAACTGTGAATTTTTCTATTTGAAAGTTGGATTGAAACAGGGATGTGTCATGTTTCCATGGTTGTTCAGTCTGTATATGGATGGGGTTATAAAAGAGATACAAGGTAGGGCAATGGATGTTGGAGTGGCCCTAATGGGAGAGGCCAATGTTTGGAAACTCCCTGTACTGTTATTTGCAGATGATACTGTGTTGTTAAGTGAAGACGAAGGGGAGCTGCAAGGCTCGGTGGAAGAGTTTGGGAGAGTATGTAGGAAACGGAATCTAAAGGTGAATGTAGGGAAGAGTAAAATTATGATCTTCGAGAGAGGTGAAGTCAGTGAATGTACGGTGAGGTTGGATGAGGAGGAAATGGAAAATGTGAGTGCATTTAAGTACTTGGGTAGTGTGATGAGTAAGGATGGAAGTTTAGAGGGTGAAGTGCTTGAAAGGGTGCAACAGGAAAGAAATGTTGCTGGTTCCTTGAAAGCAGTGATAAGAAACAGAGAAGTGAGCATGGAAGTGAAAAAGCTACTAC
Source organism: Coenobita brevimanus (assembly GCF_032717465.1). Taxonomy (NCBI): domain Eukaryota; kingdom Metazoa; phylum Arthropoda; class Malacostraca; order Decapoda; family Coenobitidae; genus Coenobita; species Coenobita brevimanus. The sequence goes on from NC_137057.1 coordinate 12,680,839, forward strand.
ATGACAGTATTGTGATACCAACTCTGACGTATGGAAGTGAAGCTTGGATCTTGCTGGAGGGACACAAGTCAAGAGTGGGAGCTGCGGAAATGAGATATTTGAGACGAGCATGTGGAGTCACATGGAGAGACAGATTGACAAATGAGGAAATGAGGGATCGTTGTGGTGTGGATGTGAATGTGAGAGGAATAGTTAGGGAAAACACACTGAAGTGTTTTTGCCATGTGGAGAGGATGGAGAGTGAGAGTTTGACGAGGAGAGTGTAAATGAGTGAGGTGGATGGGAGGAGAGGGAGGGCAAAGCCAAGGATGAGATGGAGGGATGGAGTGGAGAGGTATATGAGAGAGGGATGTGTGAGCTGGGAGGAGGGCAATGAATGGCGGGGGACAGGGTGAAATGGAAGCGATTTGTTTGTGGCCACCCTTTACGGCATTAAGGCTTCTGGCAATAGATAGATAGATAGATAGGAAACGCAAACATGAGCGAGGTAACTCTAAAATGCATTTTAGTATCCTTTACTAAAATATCGTAACCTAGAAAAATTTGGGCAGGTGACAAGCCGTCGTCCTTCTTTTGCCATTGAACTACGAGAAATAGGCTATAAAGGAATGAAAATCTCCGACAAGTAAAGTGAATGTATAATAGATTGTTCTTGCTACCTCCAGACGATGTTATAGATAGATAGATAGATAGATAGATAGACAGACAGATAGATAGATATAGATATAGATATAGATAGATAGATAGATATCGATAGATAGATAGATAGAGATATATTTTCAGTTTAGGCAAACCACGAACTAAAGGGATTAATCTTGGAGCCAAGTGACAGGTGGGTAAAAGAAAATAGGAAGAGAAGGTCAACAGGGTGTCTTTTATGACAGTTCATTACACATGCTTCTCTCTCTCTCTCTCTCTCTCTCTCTCTCTCTCTCTCTCTCTCTCTCTCTCTTGTTTGTCTGTCTGATTACCTTGTGTTAACCATGATGTCAGATGGTTGAAGAGATGAAGTGTACAGGATGCTGCTTAGAAGAGACGGAACTTCTTATTCTAGAGAGAGAGAGAGAGAGAGAGAGAGAGAGAGAGAGAGAGAGAGAGAGAGAAGGGGGGGTATGAATGATATGGTAAATAGAGTAAATTAGGTTTAGGTCATTACCTACCTTTTATTGATTAGATGTTTAGTCCAGCTATATCCTGGTATGTATGTAATTATGTGTGTGTGTGTGTGTGTGTGTGTGTGTGTGTGTGTGTGTGTGTGTGTGTGTGTGTGTGTGTGTGCAAGGAGTACACTTGTTAGATACAAAGATGAATAGGTTTCTATTATTTATTTATTTATTTATTTTTTATTTTTTGACAAAGGATAAGGATCGAAAAAAGTTCCATCTTGAAAATAAAGGCTGCTTAGGAGTATGAACTTTCAACTGGTGTTATGGTCGCTGTGGAATTTCCCAAAGAACAAACCATCGTAGGAGTAGTTATCATGTAAGTGAAAGTTCTCAATGAGGCAAGGACATGTTCTGGTCGACGGGAAAGGATGAATAACGGCCTGTCCTCGTGCTATGGAAATCTATCAGTCTATGTATCTATCCCTTGTCAGACGCATTAATCCCCTATGGGGTGGCCACAAACAAATCGCCTTGCTGTCAAAATGCATTAACATATTATGTAGGTTAGGTGACGGATGCTGGAGTGTTAGCTTGGAGCCTGTGTGTGTGAGAATGGTTAGGTCCCCACAGCGTAATGAAATAAGGTCCCAAACGATCCAAGTTTATGTAAAAATGAAATTTTGTAAATATAGAAGGAGCCGGCTGGGGTGAAGGGTGCAGCTGTGAGAGGGGTGAATATGTTACGGCTGGAGGCAAATTAGTAGGCGCTGTGGGGGAACAAGTGGCGGTAGTAAAGTTATAGTGGCCATAGTTGGGGTTGTCTGCATACTCAGCATAGATTAATAAGTGGTCAATGCTTGGATCTCTGAGTATTTACCTCCGCCAAGGAGGTTATGTTTTACCTTGCGTGTTTGTTTGTTTGTCAGCAGGATTACTCAAAAAGTCATCAACGGATTTCGATGAAATTTTGTGGAAACGTGGGCCATGGGCCAGGGAGGAAATGATTAAAGTTTGGGCTGAAAAATTTCTCCAAAAGATCTCAGTGAATTTCAATGGAATCGTGTGGAAAAGTGGGCCATGGACCAAAAAAGAACCGATTTAATTTTGCAGCCGATCCGGATCCGGATCCTGTATCCACGGATCGGTTAGCAGGATTACTAAAAAAGTTATACTTTGATTTTCATGAAACTGTGTGGAAGAGTGGGCCATGAGTAAAGGAAAAAACTGTGAAATTTCGCGCAGATCCGGATCCGGATCCTGAATATCCCACACAATATCTTGGAAAGTTCTCAATGAATTTCAAATAAAATTTTGTGAGAAAGTCGGCCATGGACCAAGAAATAATTAATTAATTAGGGGGGCTGATTTGGATCCGCATCCGGATCCTTTTTAATGACAATGGCATTGGCGGAGGTATGTGCTCTTTGAGAGGTTTATAGTTACAAGTATAATCTACGTTAGTATACGTACATACAAGTGTTTCATTGTTTTCTTTAATACTGTACAGTGTCGAAGTTTGAAAGTCTATATTTAACACAGTTCACTACACCAATCTGGATATATTTTTAACACTAGAGATCAATCAGAGACTGCATACCTACGCCAATGCCATAGCCATTAAAGAAGATCCGGATCCGCAACCGGATCCGCCCCAAAATTTAATTAATTCTTTCTTGGTCCATTTCCCACCGTTCCACAATATTTATTCCAAATCCGCTCAAAACTTTTTGAAGGATCCCGGATCTGGTTCCGTGGATGTAGGATCCAAATTTGGATCTGCCCCCAAATTTAACCAGTTCTTTCTTGATCCATGGCCCACCTTTCCACAAAATTTCATTGAAATTCATTGAGTCCGGTTTCTGATTCCGATCCGCTCCAAAATTCATTAATTTCTTCCTTGGTTGATGGCCACCTTTCCACAAAATTTAATCAAAATCCGTCATATCTTTTTGAGTAATCCTGCGAACAGACAGACAAACAAATATACCGACAAACAAACAAACCAAAGCTGAGTAAAACATGACCTCCTTGGTGGAGGTAATTAATGAGAGAGAGAGAGAGAGAGAGAGAGAGAGAGAGAGAGAGAGAGAGAGAGAAACTAAGTGAAAATAGCAGAAACTAAAATAATACCCTTCACCAAACAACTTGTATCGTATTTATGTGAGGAAATATGTCTATTCTAAATAAAAGTGACATAATCTGGAGTAATATAACTTAAAATGACGTAATCAAAAACTGGAGTGGAAAGTAAAAGCATATGTGGACTGTTTCATTGGGGATTCTTATGACAGATTAATATATTTTTATTTTTATTTGTCTATGTCATTGTCTATCTACCTATCTATCTATTTATCAAAATATCGATAAAGAATATGACAGATATAGAAAAACACACACACTTATATATATATAGATATATATATATATATATATATATATATATATATATATATATATATATATATATATATATATATATATATATATACTGTCCCCTGGGGAAGGTGGGATAGAATACTTCCCCAGTATTCCCTGCTTGTAAGAGGCGACTAAAAGGGACACTTTTATCTACATTCTTTTTGCTCTCTTTCTTTCCCTTGTACTTTGTCTGTCCAAACCCTCTGCATTTTACATTCATTTAGTTAATTTTCTCTCTCCACTGTCTGGTTCCTGCGAATCACTGGCATTGGCTCCAGGGTAAAATATTTTTCTGCCTAAGAAATCTTGATGAACTCTGGTGACGAAGCAATGGCCCTCAGTTCCGTGCAGCCCTTAAGTGGGCAGGGGGTGCTAAGAATCCCACGGTGTAAAAATAAGTTTATACATCCAAAAAGAACCTTAAGAATAGGAAACTGGAATGTTCGAACTCTCAATCAGGCTGGTAAAATGGAAGAACTTATTTCAGTGTTCAAAGAATACAAGATGGATATTTGTGCTCTTACAGAAACGAGGTACTGTACCTTGGAGTTGATGAAATGAATTTGGAAGATGGTATTACTATGTTGGTTTCTGGTAGAAGTGATGGAAATCATTACCAAGGAGTAGGCTTACTGCTAAGTAGAGATGCTTATAAGGCAGTATGTGAGTCTGAACCAATTAATGAGTTCTTGCTTTATGCTCGTTTAAATCTGACCATGGTAATATCAGTATGATTGTAGGGTACGCTCCGAAAAATGAGGCTGCTGATGAAATGAAGGATGACTTTTATGAGCAGCTGCAGGATGTAGTGAATAGATTGGCAAGACATGATGTGTTAGTTTGCATTGATGATTTTAATGCGATTGTTGGCAGTAATAGGGATGACTTTGAAGATTGTATGGGTAAGGAGGGTGTTGGTAGCCTATAAGAAACGAAAATGGGGTTCGACTTGGAAGCTTTTGTTTGGCAAATGACCTTATAATTGGTGGAACTATCGTTGAGCATAGAAAAATACATAAGACTACTTGGATTTCACCATGTGGTAAATGTTGTAACCAGATTGACCACACTGCAATTAGCAGAAGGCATAGGAGTTATTTGCAAGATGTTTGCGTAAGGAGAGGGGCAGATATAGGTAGTGATCATCAATTTGTTGTGTCAAAGATTAAAATAAAACTTAAGAGAAACGTTAATGTTAATTGTACAGGAGGTAATAAATATGATTTTGATGAGCTGAGAAGTGATGAGAGCACGAGGGAAAAGTTTCGGTGGGAATGTAGGAACAAGTTTCTAGTCCTGCAGACTTTGATGGAATCTGAAGATAATGATATTAATCAAATGTGGAGAGAGGTAAAAGAGGTTTTGCATGAGAGTGCTAAGGAAGTCTTTTCCAAAATCTTGTTGAACAGAATAGAGCCAGTAATTGATAAAATTTTAAGAGATAACAAGCGAGATTTAGAAAGGGTCGAGGTTGTAATGATCAGATTTTTATTTGTAAGGCATCTAATGCAACAAGCTAATGACATGAAAATGCCACTTAGTATGTGTTTTGTGGATTTTGAAAAGGCGTTTGATAGTGTTTCACGTGGAGCTATGTTGAAAATTATGAGATTCTATGGCATACCGGTACCAGAAAAGTTTGTAAATATTATTAGAAGCCTGCATGAAGGTACTTTTTGTAAGGTAATGGGGGGTGGTTCTTTGAGTGATCCATTTCAAGTTAGGTCAGGAGTGATTCAAGGAGGAGTTCTTTCGCCATTGTTGTTTGTTTTGGTTATGGATTATGTTATGAAAAAGGTTGTAAGGAGAACAGGTGCAGGAATTAACTGGAAAGAAAATAAGAAGCTGATGGATTTGGACATGCTGATGAAATTGTACTGATTTGCGGAAGTATTTACGAGATGCAGAAGGTGCTTGATTGTCTGGTGGAGGAAGGAGAAAAAGTGGGATTGGTAATAAATTGTGGAAAGACTGATATTATTAATATGAACGTGGAGAACCAAATCGATTGTGTAATTGGGAATAATGTGGTGAAGAATGTAGAAAACTTTAGATATCTGGGAACGTTTGTATCATCTAACGGATCATTAAACAATGAAATTGAGGAGAGGATTAGACAGGCTTGGCGAGCTGTTGGAATGTTGAAATCTGTTTGAAATAATAATATGCTTTCGGTGCATACTAAAGTGGAAATTTACAAGTCCATGGTTAGACCAATTTTAATTTACGGGCATGAGTCATGGTATAGTACAATTGCAACAGATCAGAAAGTATTAGGATTTGAGAATAAAATACTGAGAAGGATTCTTGGGGTAAAGTGGCAAGACAGAGTTACAAATGCAAGAGTAAAGGATATTACGAGAGTGGAACCAGTTAATGAGTATGTGAGACTGTCTCGCTGGAAGTGGCTGGGGCACATATACAGAAAAGGAGGTAGTTTAATACAGGATGTGTCAGAGTGGACTGCTAGAGGAAGAAGAGGTAGAGGTAGGCCGAGGGAAACCTGGATGAGGACAATGAAAAAAGAAGCAGGAGATGAGTGTTGGTGGGACCTGAAGGAGATGGCAAGAGATAAATATTGGTGGAGAGAGTTCATTGAGGCAGATGATTGATATATATACTGTATGTGTGTGTGTGTGTCTATAGGTGTGTGTATGTCTCAGACTATCTCTGTTATATATATATATATATATATATATATATATATATATATATATATATACTGTATGTGTGTGTGTGTGTCTATAGGTGTGTGTATGTCTCAGACTATCTCTGTTATATATATATATATATATATATATATATATATATATATATATATATATATATATATATATATATATATGTAACTTGCAATACTCTGGTGATAGAAACTCCCTGTACAAATAGCTAGATAAGGAGTTTATTACAAGCTCACAGTAAAACAGTCTGCCCGGCTAGGCTGTCTGCTAAGAACTAATGCAATAACGCCGTCTTTAGGCGTGGGAGAGCATGCTGACCTAGCAAATTTAGTGGGGGCATGTATGCATTGGGGGGGGACATATATACATCGGGGGTAGACATATTGTGGAGGGGGTACACTACCCCCCCCCCGGGTAGCTGAGATGGTGTCTCCTGACACTAGGAGTTAAATGGTGGGTGATGATAGTAGTAAGGCAGGACCGGGGAGGTTCGTACAAGGGATAAGTATGATACAGGGGCAGTAGGGGAGACATGGCCATGTTGAGAGGAGGGAATTAGAAGGATATATACATATAAGATATACAAGGAATAATAGGTACAAATCCAGTAAGGGTCGAAGGTATATATAAACATAATGGGAATTACACAATAATAGTTTGATACATGATAAACAAGGAGTAGATATGAGAGTTCTATTGTTGTTCTTCCTTCATTTTTTTTTTTTTTTTTTTTTTGTATTTGCTATAGGATACACTGTCACGCAGTAATGCATGAAAGAAATACCATCATTGTCTAGTAGGCAGAGTGCTGTTCACAGTTTGGTTAATTGTCAGATGGCAATGGTAGTCACGGAATGCGAGGGCACTAAGTACGGGGAGTTTCTACGTCATGTGTAGGGCGTACTATGCCGGTAGCGACTCTGATTTCCTGGAGTCGACGTTCCATTTATCTGACACAACAATGCACTGCACAGATGATGAGTAGAAAACCAATGAAAGCGATAACCACAGGGGGAAACACAACTGTTGGATGAACCCATGAACGGCTGAAGGCCAGAGAAAATTGATCCATAAGGAAATCACTGTCATTGAGGAAGGTGAGCATGCGCAAGTGAGGGGAGGTGATGGTAATGTTGGCAGATGGTAGGGTTGAAGGCATGTCAATTGGTTGAATGATGTCATAGGAGTGTTTACGAACAGCTTGGTGATAGCGAGTGGCGTAAGTGATGACGGACTCTGATTTGACGGTACAATAGTCAGGTGCTTTGTAGAGACCACTAGCGGGGACGGAGCGAACGGAAGAACCAGGACACATGATTGTGACAGAGATGGGAACAGCAAAGAAGAAATACTGGACATGGTTGAGGTGAGCAAGGTGGACCGGGAGGTCAGGAGCTGGGACAAAAGAACAGGCCGAGTAGATGGAATGGTTGCGAACTAAAGCAGACTCACAGGGTGTAGCACTGCTAGGGAAGATAGCGAAAAGGTGGGCAGCACAGAGACAAGAGGTCGGAGTAAGGGAGGAACATTGCTGGAGGTCTGTGGAAGAAAGGAAGGCAACGGAAAGATGATCATGGGAGAGGAGGAAATATTCTGAAGGAACAGATACCTGTAACAAGGAGTTGTTGAGGCGGAAAGGGAAGGGGAATGATGTGGAAAAGGTTAAAGGTTATGGCAGAACGGAGAGGAATATGGACGACGACGTATGTGGTGAGAAGAGTGGCTTCGAGAACAGGATAATAATATTCAAGGGAGGAGTAAGGGAGGACTGGGGAGAGACCGAAGGTGGAGTGAGCCCATTCCAGGACAGAACGGAGAGCTGAGACAGGTACTAAGTCGGCAGTGACACGTCCATTGATAGCATCGACCAGGATACGAACCAAGCTAGAGACTTGAGACAGGAGAGAATCAACGGCCAGTTGGAGATTATCCATGTTGAGTTTGAGGTAGAAGAACTGAGAGATAACGTTGAGATCTGAAAGGTGGCGTTGTAAGATATCGGTGAAATTGTTTAGAGTGGACGTGACTTCATTGAGTTGGTTTGTGAGCTTCTGTAACATAGTGTGTTGGATTTTAATGACTCAGCGTTGTGATTCTAGGGCTGAAGCTAAATGAGTGAGATCAGATTTGAAGCCAGAAATGTCACGGGCTGGAGCAACGCCAAACAAGCCACTCAGAATCTCACCGCCGAAGTCGAAGAGACCTCGTTTCACACGAGAACGACCCATGGGTGTCTGAATGGAAAATGTGTCATTGAGCTCAGTGAATCTGGTACTTATGTATTGCAACTGCCAGGAGAGTGGGAGGAAAAGGTTATAGAGATACTCATTCGGGTTGTGTGTCCCCATGAGGGCCGTGAGATGGTTCCTGATTCCGTGGAGCTGGTGCGCGTAGGCAGGTAGGGCAATGGCTACGTCGGCCAGAGGCGCAAGATCGTAACGCAAAGAGGCGATGTCGTCGATAAGCATTACCTCGCCTCCCGAGCCAACCAAGGCCCCGGGACGTACTCCACCATTGTCCTGACCTGACCCAGACCCCAGGAGGGTCAGCACTGCCAGCAGGGAGATCGCTAACATCGTACCTAGAAAATCAGGGTAGAGTTAATGGGGGAGGTCGTGAAGAGGTTGATGGGCAGAGCTCAGTTTGGACCGATATTGATTGGTTGATGAATGAGCAGGTGGAGATGGAGATGAAGGAGACTGAGGGATAGGTGAAGACAAGGTAGACTGAAGGATGGGAGGAGGGGAAGAGGGGGCAGGAGGTTGTGTAAGTGACTCTTCCAACATGAGGCCACGGGGTGCGCGCTTTAAGTCATCAACGTGGACCCATCTGGTGTCCCTAGTGGACAGGTCCTGGAGGTGAAATTTGTTGCCTTGTTGAGTGAGGACGCGGTAGGGCCCTGTAAATTTGTCATCCAACTTAGAGGAACGCGTATGGGGATAAGCAAAGACAAGATCGCCTACACTGATAGTGATAGGAGAGGCGGACTTATGTTGGCGCTGCAGCATGTCCTGAGAGGAAGCCAAAGTGGATTGGACATACTGGTGGATTGTCTGGAAGTTGGCCAATTTTAGTTTAACGTAATCATCCATGTTGTAGATGGGTTCTGGCTTTGAGGATAAGAGAGAGTATGGGAGGTCCTTGTCAAAACCAAAGAGGACGAAGAAGGGAGATTCAGCAATGGATGCATTGATGGAACTATTGATGGAGGATGCCACTTGGGGAATCCAGTCATCCCAGGACGAACTATGGGAGCCTAGATGTCTGAGGCACTCTAAGATTTTTCGGTTGTGGCGTTCTGCAAGGCCATTGGAAGCCGGATGGTTAGGCACGACATTGCACTTACTGATATGAAAGTGGTGACAGATCTCATCTAGAAGGCTATTGTTGAACTCTGTACCGGTGTCAGTAAGAATGGTATGAGGGGTACTGAACGGGCAAATTACGTGATCTACAAGGGCACGTGCAACGCTCTTCGCGGTCTTGTCGGAGAGGGGAACGAGGACACAGTAGCGGGAGAAGTGGTCGACCGCTACGAACAAGTACTCAGCGCCAGATTCTGTGAGAGGTAGTTTTAAGAGATCGATTGAGACGGTTTCCCATGGTCGTGATGGGATTGGGTATTGTAAGAGAGGTGCTGGTAAGCCGGTTGATCCTTTGTGGCGGTGGCAGGAGAGGCAAGAGTCACAGTGGGCATTGATATCGCGGCGCATGGTTGGCCAATAGTATTTGAGACGTGCTTGGCGCAAGCATCGGTCTTTACCTGGATGGGAAGCTTGAGGAGTATTATGAACAATATGAAGAACCTTTGGTATCAGGGCAGTGGGGACAACAAGTTGGCGTACTTCGCGATTGGGCATATCTTTGCCTGTTAGCAGTGTTTGCCTGTACAAGAGATCATCATCTAGCATGAACTCATCTAGTGATACTGGCAGAGTAGGTAAGGTCGAGGCATCGCCAGATTCTAGGAAATAAATGACTTTGGACCACATGGAGTCTTGGCGTTGAAAGTTTCCAACAACGTCTGACGTTAGTGTAGTGTTTTCAGTTACTTCAGGCTGCAGTGATGTTATAGCTGCTGCTACGTGACGTGAGAGTGCGTCTGCGACTACATTCAACTTGCCTGGTACAAATTGAAAAGTGGGATTAAAGTCCTGGATGATGATAGACCATCTAGCTAGTCTACCTGTTAGGTTGCGATTCTTGAACAAATCACATAGTGGAAGGTGGTCTGTTTGGATATGCACTGGATAACCATAGACTATATCTCTGAAATGTTTCAAGGACCAGATTACCGCTAGCGCTTCGAGATCTGTGACACTGTAGTTACGTTCAGCGGTTGTAAGGGTGCGACTAGCATACGTTATTACGCGCTTCCTTGATGCTTCATCGAGTTGCATCAAAACGGCACCAAGTCCAGTGCCAGAGGCGTCTGTGCAGAGAAGGAAGGGTGTGGTATAATCAGGGAACGCTAGAATAGGGGCATTTGCAAGAGCTGTCTTTAGCTTTTGGAAAGCCTGTGACTGGTCGTTAGTCCAAACAAAGGGCACATTCTGCTTGAGTAAGTGGGTCAGAGGAGCGGCGATCTTCGCGTAATCCCGGATAAAGCGACGATAATAGCCACTGAGGCCCAGGAAACTTCGTACAGCGTCGGTAGTGGTAGGTTCTGGGAAGTTAATGATCGCCTTAGTTTTATCCTCATTAGTATGAATGCCTTGTGCATCTACGACATGGCCTAGGAATTTGATTTTCTTTCGCAGGAAGTCACATTTACTGAGATTGATTTTCAGGCCTGCGAGCTGGAGGCGTTCAAAGACTTGCTGGAGTTTGGTAAAATGATCAGGGATGGATTTACTCACAACAATTATATCATCTAGGTAAGCAAAAAGAGAGTGTCCCATCATACCGCTGAAGACTGAATGGATAAGTCGCATGAACACGGAAGGAGCATTTCTCAGGCCAAAAGGGAGTCTCTTAAACTGAAAATGTCCAGAAGGGGTGCTAAAGGCTGTGACTGGGCGAGAGGACTCTTCCATTTCGACCTGCCAGTACCCGCTGAGGAGGTCTAAAGATGAAAAGACTACGTTATTGTCACCAAGGGATTCTAGCAAATCAGTGAGGACAGGTAGCGGGAAACGGTATGGAACGGTGACAGAATTAACCTTACAATAATCGACTACTGGTCTAAGGTTGCCGTCCTTCTTTGGTACTAAGAAAAGTGGGCTATTCCATGGACTGACGGAGGGTTCAATAATGTCCTGGTCTAACATGTTCTGTACCATTTGATCTGTTTGCTTTCTTTGGCTGTGAGGCAATCGATACGCTGGTATGTAAATCGGCTGAGTTCCTGGGAGTAGTTCAATCGTATGTTTGACAAGGTCTGTTCTACCCATCAGTTCACCGGGTAAGGCAACCACGTTTCTGTACGAGGTCAGAAGGTCGAGGAGTTGAGGCGTATTTTCTGGGAAATCTGTGCAAGTGAGATGTGAGAGCATATCGGGTGAATGCATCGGCGCAGATCCCGTAGAGTTAATAGTACATACACCAATTGGCGTATCAACAGTCTGAATAGTAAGAATTAAGGAATCCTGGCACACCTTTACGTCCGCTGGGTATACTAGGAAGTCTCCAATCTTTACACCACTTTCAAGTTTTAGTGGAGCATTTGTGACATTGAGCAAGTACAGGTAGCATAAACTGTCCTCTAAGACTGTACACCACGCTGACTCATAAGTCAAGCCATTCACACAACACGTTTCAGGTAGGGTTAGTACATCCACTCCTTCTTTCGCACCGGCAACACAAACAGAGACTTTGGTGAACTCATGCGGTAACAAAATTGTGCACGTATTCGTTACTGCATGTTTCGTCTCTGCGTGTTGGAGAAGATCATTCAGACTGTGTGAGGTAGGTAACTGAGACATGTCTGAGTCAGCGATAGTGTTGTCGGGAGAGGATGTAAGAGCCATGTTCGAGGGCTGAGATGATGTGTCAGGGGACATTGAGGAATTTATGTCCTTGCTTGCAGTCAGTAAAGGAATGATCTCTGTATTCTCAGATGATGATAGTGGTGGTTTGGGCTGGGCTGGACTTTTTGGTAGTGATAGGGACAGAGGTAATTGAAGGACTGATTTGATCGTAATAACAGGACGGGGACATTCCATAGTGGAAACCGGGAATCCAGAAATGTCTATACTACCACAAGCAGGTAATAATGCAATGGAATGTTGTGCCATGGTGGAGAAACCAATAAGGGCATCTGCAGGATACTGCAAGTCATTAGTGACATGAAATTCAGTGAGGATAGGGGGCAATGTCTGGTGGTTCTAGGAAACTGACGTGGCTGTGATGGCGATGAATAATTTGTAAAGAATTTTCGGAGATGAGATTTACTATAGATCCTGTGTCCAAGAAGAATGACGTTGGTATGTCATGACTGCTTCCGAGAATGACTAAACCGAGGATGTTATGGGACCTACATGGCGGATGGGGAGTTGGGTTTCTGGTTCTACGTGATATTGGTCCGATACGGGCGCGGCGCTTCCCCCGACTGTGGGCGGTTGAGGTAACGACATTCCTCAGTGGTGTGAGTCGTGCTTGAGATGTGGTATTTGCAGTGTGGACGACGTGAGCGGGAAGGCGTACGCTGTCTGGTTTGGGAGTGAGGACGTCTGTATGTACGGTCGCAACTGGATGCTCGATGTCCAGGATGACCACAGTACCAGCAAAGAATCGAAGATTGTCTGTTCCGTCGGGCGCTAGATTGATCACGACCTGCGGTAGGAGAGCGATGTGTGGCAGGTCTGCCGCGTGTGGTGGGACGGGAGGGAGATTGGTCTGGGGTAGTGGAGGTGTGACAGACTGAGGAGGCCAAGGGTTGGGTGGTGCCCTGACGCGTGTAGTTCGAACCTGTTCTTTCATGAATGGCTTTAGTGACCTGAATAATTTTATCCCCTGGATTGAAACCGATTTCCAAGGCTAGCTCTCGCTGTTTAGGAGTAAGCCAGTAAAGGAATCTGAGGTAACCAATTAAGTCAGCAAAGTTGGTGAGTGAAAGCATTGGAACGCCATTCTTGTCTTCTAACCATTTCGTGCCTACCAGTAATTGGAGCATCTCGCTACTAGTTGCTTTCATGGTGGCGGCAGCTTCGCGGAGCTTGGCATATTGTGCTGGGACGCGCAAGTCCTCATCTAGGTGGTTTAGGAGATTAATGAATAACATTAGAGACGCGGTATTTGAATGCTGGCAACAAAGGCTGATGAGTTCCGTACGAAAATCAGCAAAGGTACGAATGCTATCGAAATGTCCTGCACGGATCGCGGATCCGATGTCTGATTTACTGTGATGCAAGCGACCGAGGAGGTAAGCTACTTTGAGCGATTCCTCGGTAATTTGTCTATTGTTTATTTCTGTGTCGACTTCTCTGAGGAAATCATAGACAGACCAAGTTGGGTCCTGGCCGGTAAATTTGGGACGATTGGCATCGTCGAGATAGATAGACTGTGGAGGGTTGGCCATGGCTGGAAGTGTAGAAGTGGCGGCAAGAGAGGTGTGGGAGAGAGAGAAGGTAGTGGCAGTTAAGGGCAAGCAAGACTGGGTATGAAGGGAGGCAGGAGAGGGAACAACAGGGGAAGGAGTAGAGGAAGAAGAAGGGAGTGTAGAGGCAGGAGTAGAGGAGGAGGTATCTGGATTTACGAGGGTAGGACGGGTAGTAAGTGATTCTGCAGGAAATGAAACGGGAGTCTCAGGTACAGGGCGGTGGTACTCTTTGCCACTTCGTAAATGAGTGATTGTGTTAGAGTCGGCAGACGGGGTATGAGCAGGTGATGTTTCCGGGTCGAGAGGGCTGGTGGTAAGCGGTTGACATGGAAAGTATGACATTTAATGCGGCAATGGAAGATGAAAGGATGAAGATGGATACGTAGGTGGAAATGTATAAATAACAATGAGAGAATGGAATACACTAGGTATGAAAATGAATGAAGGTGCGGGCATGGATGGTTTAAATAAAAGGCGAAGGATGAGATGGATTATAAATAAAGTAGGGGAAGATGAAAACGGGGTAATGGAAATGAGATGGAATATTTACAATAACCAATCTGTAGAGAAAATCGAGGATAATCTCTATAGAAAGGAAAGATATACTATAGTTACACAGTAGAAACGGGAGTGTCGAGATGTATGACGTGCAGGGTGGCTGGGCGTAGCTGGGCTGGGGCGGGGCGGGGCGACGGGGCGGGGCGGGGCGGCGGTGGAGAGACAGTTGGGCGGAGAGGAGAAGAGACGCCGCGATGAATCACCAGCAGGGAGTAGCGGTCTTAGGAGGCTCCGTAATGCAGACCAGATGCGGGCAACGGCGGAGGCCGGTGGTGGGTGGTGAGGCAGATGTTGGCGCAAGGCAGGTGTAGAGCTGGTGAGTTGCAAATGCAGAGAATGGTGGTGGGCAGGCAGCGGGCAGACAGTGATAAGTGGCACCGTGGGGGCAGGAGCTATGATGAGTTCGGAACAGGTGCTGGGAACAGGTGCAACAGGTGCGTAGGTCGGCGATGGCGACACATGCGGTCAGGAACAAGGCATATGGGTGCAGTGGTGTGAGAGGTGAGCACGGGTGAGAAAAATGGTACACTTGAAAAGCACAGCCAAGGTATGACACCACTAGAGGCACGGAGGAGGGGCGAGGCTGGCAGATGCAAGACGTCGTGTATCTTGTTGTATCACTAAAAATCCAAGGAGGCGGTCAGAATGTGATGGTTCGAAACACCGCTGCTACCAAATGTAACTTGCAATACTTTGGTGATAGAAACTCCGTGTACAAATAGCTAGATAAGGAGTTTATTACAAGCTCACAGTAAAACAGTCTGCCCGGCTAGGCTGTCTGCTAAGAACTGATGCAATAACGCCGTCTTCAGGCGTGGGAGAGCATGCTGACCTAGCAAATTTAGTGGGGGCATGTATGCATTGGGGGGGAACATATATACATTGGGGGTAGACATATTGTGGAGGGGGTATATATATATATATATATATATATATATATATATATATTTTTGGAAAGACACACATTACATGCTTGTGTACAAAAATATTTGTAAGCTCCTGACTGGGAATCGAACCCAGGACCTTGTAGACAGAGGTCAGGCACTGATACCACTCGACCACGGAGTGATAAAAAGTTATGAACACCTCATTTTTTTGACGAACCAGGTAAATCCATTATGGGAGGATATACTTGTCACAACCCTTTAGAATCATTTGGCAGCCACGCAACTCGGCAAGTGACAGAGCAGTTTTAATCTATCCCAGACACAACACTCGCTGTGGTTGAGTGATATCAGTGCCTGACTTCTATCTGAGAGGTCCTGGGTTCGATTCCCAGTCAGAAGCGTAAAAATATATTTGTACACACAGCGTGTAATGTGTGTCTCTCCAACATCTTAATTCGCTCCTGTTGTGTGTGGGATAGATTAAAACTGCTCTGTCACTCGCCGAGTTGCTGGGGCTGTGAAATGATTTTAATGTGTTGTGACTGAAATATATCCTCCTATAATGGATTTACCTGGTTCGTTAAAAAAAAAAACAGGTTCAAAGCTTTTATCACGCCGTGGTCTAGTGGTATCAGTACCTGGCTTCTATCTAAGAGGTCCTGGGTTCAATTCCCAGTCAGAAGCATATATATATACGTACATATATATATATATATATATATATATATCCCATTTGAGCCCAGTGTCCTATAAATAGGACGGAACTGGGAATTTTCAAAGGTTAATAAAATAAGGAACCCCCGGGTAGGGACCGTGGGACTTCGGACTATGAGCCGATAGGCGGAGGATGGTATGCTTAGCACCCTTCTAGCACAATCCCTCGCCCAGGAACTCAGGGAACCAATACTGGGCGAGGCATGGCACTGGGAGGGCACTAAGCGTACCGCCCTCCGCCTACCGGCTCATAGTCGCGAAGCTCATAGGTCCCTACCCGGGGGTTCCCTGCTTTATAAAGACTTGAAAAATCCCAGGTCGGTCCAGTACTCGGGACACTGGGCTCGAATGGGTTAAATGTATATATATATATATATATATATATATATATATATATATGTTTTTAACCTTCGAAGTCTCCAAGTTTCCTCGAGCTTTGTGAGTACTTAGCTTCCACTGAGTGTATTCTGGTTAGGTAAGAAATAACTAGTTTTATATTTGTATCCTGAGGCCGTGATGAATCCTCCCTTTCGTAAAACGAACCCTGGTTTCTTCTTTGGTTGTGTATGTTATAGTGTACAGTAAAGTTAAGTTAGTTTTCTTGCAAGCTTTACCTTATCCCTTTTGGTGCTTAATTAAGGATTAGGAGTGCACCGTAATATACACCCCCATAACAATATATATATATATATATATATATATATATATATATATATATATATATATATATATATATATATATATTAGTCCTGCTCTCTTCACCCTCTCCCTCTTTATCGATCACGTTTCCTTCGTTCCTTTATCACGCTCCTTCTCTCAGATTTTTCCATCTTTTTCCTTCTTTCTCCTTGTCCTCCAATCCCCTTGCAACTCTCTCTCTCTCTCTCTCTCTCTCTCTCTCTCTCCTAATCTTATTTTCTCTTTCGCCTTGTTCTTCCCTTTGTCTATTTCAGTTTCTCTCTCTCTCGTAGTGTATTTGTACCTTACTTTGGTTTCGCATCATTTCGCCGTTTCTGTTTCTTCTTCTTCTTCTTCTTCTCCTCTCTCTCTCTCTCTCTCTCTCTCTCTCTCTCTCTCTCTCATCCCTAAATTATGGTAAGTTAAGAGTGAAAAGAAGTGCAGGAAAACACCTTTCACAAGTCAATTCCCTACATCAACCAATGTATAATTCACCTAGAGCAAAGTGACCCGAGGTCACAAGACCCTGCCCGCATGCCATATTTGCCCCCCCCCACCCTTATTTCTTGTGGATTGCCACTCCCACCCTTATCCTTAGTGGATTCCCAGTCCCACCCTTACCCCTTGTGGATTTTCACCAAAATCAAACCATTTCCTCACCTCCTCATACCCAGCACCTGTGCAAGGTTTGATGATGATCCATTCATTGATTCATGGATTAATGGATGCACAGACACAAAAAGTTATTTGACCTTGACTTTGACCTTTCAGTTTTACCCAAGGTCAAATGTAATGATGCCAACAGAATCTCCATACATTCCTATTAGTGATTAAGAGTAACCATGTGTTTATCATCCACCGCTAGCCTCCTATGGCACATTAAAAAATTTCCTCCAAATAGGGCAGGGGGGCTCTCCCATCCTTTCCCCTGGTGGATTTTCACCGAAATTGAACCACACTCTCAGTTCACCACGCCCAGCAGCTGTGCAAAGTTGAAAGTAATCCATTCGTTGGTTCAAGAGTTAATCGATGCAGAGCCTCACAGATAAATAAACGCCGACCATCACATACACTCCTTCTGCAATGTAATGCGAGGAGAGTGCATGAAGGATAAGAAATGAAATATGTATCAGTTTGAAGGAATTCCACCACTGACCACCAATATGTATCAGCTTGTTGGAACCCCATTGCTGATCACCAATTTATGTATCAACTGAGGCGTGACTGCATTGTTCCAAGCAGGTTGCCAAGATATAATATTCCGCCTGGTCGAAGTCACTTCCGGCTGACACTTTCTCCACCAATGTCTCTCTCACACACAGGAGATGGTGGGAATCGGTGAAGATCCTGTTGAAGGAATGGTAGGTAGGTAGCGTGTGCAGGTGCCAGAAAACTGAGCAGATTTATCTCTACTGGCCACAGAAAGATACAACTGCGACACGGAGAGAGCTCGCAGTAATACGTCCCTCTCGTTTAAATGATAAGTGCTTTCTGCTATAGCTGGCCGGCTTCCCCGTTGGGAGTGGCCCTTGGGTCAGCATAACATAGAGGTGCCAAACTCCACAAACAACTAGGATTTATACATGAACAGAAGTATCACAACTTTACCATTCACATTATACACCTCAGTAAACTAGTACTGATTACATTAAACGTATACCAATAGGGTATATGTGTTTTCCCAAGACTTAACATACTGTACTGTATATGCAATTCATATTTCTCTATCTCCTTCCCTTACCCTTGTTGGTTTTTATAGAAAATGCTGGGCTTTGCAAGTCTGGTTGCTCATCCGTTTACATGATACACTTATAGTAAGATGGTGTTTGGTTGATTATCATCACATTGTATTACACACTCTTTATGTCCAAACACCTTTCTATGTAATATGTAAAAATACTGTGAGACTACAACTCATCATAGAAACGATATCTGGCACCAGAACAAATACAGGTTAGCAATACGGAAATGCAACGGGAAATAATAGTACGAAATAGCAATACGAAATAGTATTACGATATAGCAATATGAAATATGAATACGAAATAGTAGTACGAAACAGTAGTACGATATAGCAATACGAAATAGCAATACGAAATAGTAGTATGGAATAGCAATACGAAAAGTTGTACGAAATGGCAATACTAAATAGTAGCACGAAATAGCAATACGAGATAGAACTACAAAGTAGGAACACGAAGCAAATTAGAAACAGCCTTACGAGATAGTAACAAGAAATAGCAATACAAATAAATTATATGATTAACTGACACGATGCAACAGCAAATAATACGAATTACTCTTACGAAATAGTAATACAAAGAGTAAGACTATATAGCAGTACTAAATAACACGAAGGAGCAATACGAAATAGCGGTGCGAAATATATAATAGTACGGAGTACCAACACGAAACAACAATACAGTATGCCAATACGAAATAGGAAATAACAATACGAAATATCAGTCAGGAATGGCAGAACGAAACAGTGATACAAGACAGCAGTACGAAAACCAACAGGAAATAAGAGTTCGAAACATGAATGAGAAACAGCAAGAAGAGCAGTGTGAAGAAGAATGAAAAAGCATTGCGATAGTGCAATACGAAACAATATGAAATAAGAAACAGCAATAGAACTACAGTCGCAGTGCACGACTCTGAGGTTGTCATTATCGTACCCTGGCAAACTTCCATTCAAGTGCGTCTGATTTCGTATCATACTATACACGAATCATATTATTATGCACGAATATATTATACACAAATATTATTTTACACGGACATATTATACACGAATCACATACGTCTCATATTATACATGAAATCAGACGCTCTTTTGAATGGTAGGTTGCCAGAGCACGATAATAACAACATCATAGTCGCGCGCCGCGACTATAGTAGGTTATCAATAGCAGATTAGCATTACGGAATGGCAATACGAAATACCAGCAAGACATAGGAACAAGAAACAGTACGAAACAGCAATTCGAAGTGCCAGTGTGTGTGTGTGTGTGTGTGTGTGTGTGTGTGTGTCCGACTCTGGGCATAGGCTTCACAGCCTGCTATCAAGGCCCAGCAGTCCTCCCACATACCATACACCTCTACATGTCACCACTTAGGCGTTAACACCCACCGTCCATATTGAATACATGCTAGGGCTGTCTCATACAGGACTGGTGTATTGGTATTAGCGGGGGTATTTTTACATGTCGGCCGGTCTTCTGGTAGATTAGTAAAGCTTGATTTAATGAAATTCAAATCCTTAAACTGTTCCCTGCTCCAGCGAGGATTTGAACCTGGGTCCGTTAGAACGGTAGGCCACCTCTCTACCGGAGTAAGGAACAGCAATACCAGATATCAGGTAAGAAATACGATTATTCACAAGGAAAAACAGTAAGATACAGCAGGTTATCAGTACAAAATATCAATACGAAACAGCAGTACGAAGTAGCAATAATTAGCAATACACTTGCTGTTAAGATGCTAGTTCATATTATGTACTAGAAGGTTATCAACATATTATGTACTAGTAGGTTGGGGGAGGCGGTGGCTCAGTCGGTAGAGAGGTGGCCTGCAGTCCTGGACCCAGGTTCAAATCCCCGCTGGGGCAGGGAACTGTTTAAGGATTTGAATTTAATAAAAACAGACTTTACTGATATACCAGAAGACCCGTCGACATGTAAAAATACCCCCGCTAATACCAATACACCAGTCCTGTATGAGACAGCCCTAGCATGTATTCAGTATGGACTGTGGGTGTTAGCGCCGAAGCGGTGACATGTATGTAGGAGGAGGACTACTGGGCCTTGGGAGCAGGCTGTGAAGCCTATGCCCAGAGTCGGACACATAAAAAAAAAAAAAGTTATCAGTACGAAACTGGGATAAGGAACAGCAATACGAAACAGCTATGCGAAATAGACAAGGTAGAATATAAAAAAGCAATTATCCAATACGAAATACAGGTTTGCAGTAAGAAACTACAGTAATGAGATATGACAAGGGTGATCCCTTCAGTCTGATTACATTAAAATCTTAACCTCTGATCCCTTCAATCTGATTACGGTTTAAGATCTTAACCTCCAATCCCTTCAATCTGATTACATTTTAAAATCTTAACTTCTGATCCCTTCAATCTGATTACATTTTAGACTATAATTCTGTCTTACAACAGTCGATTTTATTCAATTAACACAAGTCTTCAACAATTCTTTATCTAACTTGGCTCACACATTGGTCCTTCGGCAGCTTTTTTCACGTACCGTAGCTCATTGGCGGGAAAAGTTCGTGCTACGGCTAAGCATCGTTACCACAGCACTTATTCGTTACTAGCACGATATTCTAGTGTTAGTATGTTGTTGCAACTCAATATTCGAGACGGTGAAATTGTGATTTTTGGCCAAGTTCGAGTAAAACGAGCATAATAATGAAGGATGAGGAGTTGCCCTGAGGGGTGGAATGTGAGTCAGGCAGGTGCAGTTATCGTTTTACCCCACAGCGTGTGTGTGTGTGTGTGGAGGTAGGTTTTCTTTATCAACCCATGAATGCAGTGTTCATGTATGTATGTATGTATGTGTTTATTTACTGCCAGCCAAGTGTAAACTCTATGTACAGTAGCTCCCAAGACTACTTTTTAAAAAATGTACTTTACAATCTGATACAATGGACGATGATATATGAGACATGTTGCGTGAGGCAGCAACAAATGGTAGGCCTTCACCTACTGTACCCTGTTTGATTGACCTGTGCACCTGAGTTGCGTGGGGCAATTTGAGTGTGTTTGATTCACTGCTGCTGATTGGCCACTGATGATGTAAATTTACAGCTCTTCTTACTTAACCCCGTCGCACACCATAAGTTTCCAATAAGTTTCGGTTCCATGCACAGAACGAAAACCTCGCTCTGGCTGGCTCCACGTTCGCGGTAAGGGAAAATTTTCTAAGGTCCAATTAACCCACGGAAAGTGCTTATATTGTTATAAATTGCTTCCCATCATCTTCGTTCATGTTTATACTATAAGATAAAAAACACATAAAACAGATGACTAAATGTACAAAAATGAAGCCTGAATAAACCTTATTTACGTGAAAACTAGCTTCTCATAGCTTCCCAACATCACCGTGAAAAATTTTTCCTGTGACGCACAGTTGCAAAGGACATGTCTATATGCAGAATTTCATTACCTTTCATCTGTGGAAGTTTCAAGTTGATACGTTCAGTAGTTTTTGAGTAAATCGAAAAAACTACGAAAATCGGCTAAAAAGTCTGATTTATCTTTCGTATGTTGTTAGTGACCCTGTAACAAACATAAATATAAATTCTATCCACTTTTGTAGCTCAAAGGTTAAGGAAGCCCATGATATAATTATGGAGAAAATGAATTTTGAAAAGAATGATTGTCATAAACGACTTTGTAGTTACTTGTAGTGGAGTTTTGTAGATTAGTTATACATATATTAAAGTTGTTGACGAGCGGTTGTTAAAAGTGAGTAGCTTTGTAAGTAGATAATCTTCGTTCCCATTTGTCATGCAATGACAGGAGCGGTAAAGAATAGTATGGGACTGTTTTTATTTGTCTTGGAAATATTAACAAAGTCTCTCACACACGAGTGAGTATAAGTAGAGTCCCGCTAGCTACCTCCCTGTCTTGCTCTCTCTCTCTCTCTTCCAAGTTGCTAAGCCTTTCTCCCTACTACCTGCCGATTCTATGGCCCCTCTCCTTCTGAGCTCTCTTTCCTAAATTCTGGTGAAACGGGTAGTGTCAAGTGTGTTACTCTGTGGTTGGAAAGTTCCAGAAACCTGTGTGTGAGTATGTGTTTGTCACTAGACTTTGTTCTCCTGCTATTTCGCTGACAAACTACCTGCATCATCTCCTGACATTGCTACTTCCTAATCTGTCGTCAGCTTTTCCTCAGTTTAACTTGCAAGATCATTTCCCATTCCCAGGCTCGCATAGAGCTGTCTATCTGTCTATTTATCTATCTATCTATTATGATTTGTAAATATAATATGGACTCATAACATGATGGGTTGTGCGCGGTTTGCACGCTGACAGCACATAGGCTTAGGCCCGTAGCCTGAATATGTTCGTCTTCCGTAACTTTTCCCCATTTATTTTCTAAATACGTTACTTTGCTTTACAAACTTATGCATAGGAAATCATAAGCTTGATCAAGCTTTCTTCAGATTCTATGTGTGACCTATACAAGTAAAATGACTGAGAGAATAGCAGTGAAATGCACCACTTTTTCCTTATGAGAAATATAAACACAAAATTTATACCTTACAATACAATAGTATAAAAACTAGACAAGGACAGGTACGATCACAGCCTGAATGTGTGTGTGAGTATTTGTGATGTGTGAGTGTTTGTGTGTGTGTGTGTGTGTGTGTGTGTGTGTGTGTGTGTGTGTGTGTGTGTGTGTGTGTGTGTGTGTGTGTGTGTGTGTGTGTGTGTGTGTGTGTGTGTGTGTGTGTGTGTGTGTGTGTGTGTTTATGCGAGGAAGAAGGAACCAAAGGCCATGAGCCAGCAATAACAGTTCCCTCCAAGAGAAAAACAAAATACATTAGAGAGCCAAATTCAAGATCCGATCATTTTGAGATGCCTGGACACACTGCGTTTGAAAGACTGGAGATCATAGGCAGCAGGAAATACAGACAGAGGGAGACAGTTCCACAGCTGACCTGTTGCATAAATGAAAGACTGGGAGTAACGGTTAACTCTTGCATTAGAGAGTTGGACAGAAAAGGGATGAGAGTTTGCTGCCAGACGGATGCTACGCACCCGTCGTAGAGGTGGAGGAATGCAGGCAGACAGTTCAGAGGAGCAGTGACCATTAAAGTAGCGATAGAAAAGAGATAAAGACGCAACAGTGCAGTGAAGAGACAGAGGTTGAAGGGAGTCAGTAAGAGGAGGAGAGTTAATGAGACGAAAAGCCTTTGACTCCACCCTATTGAGAAGAGCTGTATGTGGGGAGCCTCCCCACACATGAGAGTTGTACTCCACACAGGGGCGGAAAAAAACCCTGTATAGAGTCAACAATTGTGCAGGGGTAAAGAAAGAGCGGAGTCAGCTATGTGATTTACTGCTGTATGCTTTCATCAGTAGGGTGGTCTCTGGAAAGGCGAAACATGTCATCTGAGTGATTGCAGTAGATGTAGTAGCACAAGTCGTGGCAATGGTGAAGAAAGGAACAGTGGTAGTGATGGTGCTACTACCACTCTCCACAGTGCTTATCACAGTGGCCATGACCGTGGGTTTGCCTTTATCACTCGTAGGGTCATATTTAACCCTCACTCTCCTGCTCCTCACTCTCTGCTCCTCAACTTATTCACTTTCCATTTCACTTTCACTGATTTCTTCACTCTTACTTCCACTGAATAAGCATTTCATGTAATCTTTCTCAGATAAGCCCTTGCGAGACATTTTTCAGGCTTAGTGTAATGTAACAATAGCAAAGGAACGGTAAAAATTGGTTAGGAATTTTCAAATCTGGCTTTCTCTGGAAATATATAAGAAACATTTATAAACGTTCTTCACAGGCACACTGCACTATATACAACACAATATCACTATACACATGTAAGGTATGGATGGTGCGGTAGTAGCCAAACGTGGGTTTAAATGCCCGGCCGCGTGCTCACACACCCTTCCAGTCTGACTGATGGGACAATACTGAGCTAAATGTAGGCCGCTTACCTTTCCGATAACCTCCCGGCTGTTGCCATATATTTCCCCTGGACCTGGCAACCCTCAGCTTTGACTCAGCCAAATTTGATGCAAATCCATCCACAGGAAAAGTTTCTATGACCATTTATAGGGAAGTTGCATCATGTTGCATCATCAATTACTCTTCAGATTGCGAGGCTTATGACTCGCGGTGCATCATCTGCAAGGGAGTTAACACACATATAATTGGGGAAGGCGATAGCTCAATCGGTAGAGAGGTGGCCTGCAGTCCTAACGGACCCAGGTTCAAATCCCCGCTGGGGTAGGGAACAGTTTAAGGATTTGAATTTAGTAAAAGGAGAATTTAATTATCTAACAAAAGGCTCCCTGAATGTCGTAAGAGTACCCCTGCTAATACCAATACACCAGTCCTGTATGAGACAGCCATAGCATGTATTCAATATGGACGGTGGGTGTTAGCACCGAAGTGGTGACATGTAGAGGTGTATGGTATGTAGGAGGACCACTGGGCCTTAGGAGCAGGCTGTGAAGCCGTTGCCCAGAGTAGGACACACACACACGAAAATATATATATATATATATATATATATATATATATATATATATATATATATTTGCGTATTGCTTGCATTATACGCAGCAGTTTAAATATGGAATAATATCCGAAGCTAAAGAGGTCGGAATTAGCTTAAAAACATTACCGTTGTCAATGAAAATAGAAGTTGACTTTAAAGCTTTGCTAAACGATGAGCGACGTTTGAAGTAAATCTTCCTCCCATGGTGTACACCACGTGTTGCACTACAATACATGACTGCATTTACCTCAGTGACATCATCGGCAGCCAATCAGCAGCCGCAGATCAAACACATCCTACTTGTTCCATACATCTCAGTTGCACAGGTGCACGGACTATATGGAGCTGTGCTATTCACGTAGCTAAACACAAAACCAAAATACAATCCGACTCTGAGATCTCGACCACATGGTGCTGATAAATACTAGTATGTGGTTAAAATAGTCCGATATGCAGGCCCTATACTATCAAGCTTTGCACTATTAGCCCAGTTATGGCTGTGATAACGAAACAGCTGTAATGGATATTTCTCTCACGTTGTTTCATAATCTGTGGTTTCACTCATATCGAGCATGGCAACTCAGACGGTCGTTGTTACTGTTTCCGAAGATGCATGTAGCATGGTATAATATGCCGTAATGGGTATTATTCTCAATCACAGAGGAGCAAATATTATGGAACGGTTACCATTTACGTATCGATGGATGTGTGCAGTTATATGGTGGCATTGATTTGCTTAACAGCAGCGCCTACGATGGCTAACCACGCCAACCGACCTTACCGAGACAAGTGGGCAGGATGATTCAAACTGTTCATTATGCCATCCTTCACACCAGACATTAAAGATAGTTTTAGGAACTACTGGATGTACGTATGGCACGAAGACGCCCATCAGCATTAACATGCAAAAAATATTAATTAAAAAAACGAAACTAAATTAAAATCAAATAAAGTTCGCATCTTTCAAAAACAGAGGCATTCAGATGACTGGAACCGTCTGGCGTTAGCAGGCAAAATAACTAGAATTTGGATTACCATTCAGGTTCCTATGATTCACTCGTAAGTTGAATCAAATTGTCTAGCAACTGCTCACTCGGTTGAATAAATTCGTCTGGCATTAACAAGACTAAATTATTAGCTGTCCTGACCCAAGAAACAGTTAAGATACTAAAATAATACCAGGTATAAACTTGAAACCACATGAACATGAAACGACCTACAGAAAACTAAACATGAATGAAATATGCTACACGAATAAAAAGTCTACTCAATTTATGACCAGATCTACCACTGTAGCAGCACGGAGCTCATACGGCATCTAGTTTATGAGTAACTTGTACCGTCTTCTGCATACTTTTAATGCCCCGAAATGTCTGCACACATCCCTGGACTACAAAACTGCCAGAGGACACTGGGAGAAATAACGGCGAGCTGTCATATTGGAGTTTGAGGTGGTGATGGTAAAGTGTGAAAAAAATACTCATGCTACTGTTTTGTCTGTTTCATTAAACGGAACTGTGTGCAGCTCCTTGTAAATAATTAATTAATTAACAACTGGCAAAGGTAGACTACAGTCATTAGAGCTAAGAATTGGAGCTGTCAGCTCAAGCTGAGCTTATGTAATCCTCACTGTCTGTTGCCCTTTCATTTGTCTATCTGTCTATGTTCAGTTGATAAGCATATACGTTATCGTACCTCATGTTGCCGTGCCACCATAGCCATTTTTGGATTTGATGTCAAACACTGATGGGAAACATTATTTAGCCAATCATGTACTGTAGAGTTGGTATTACTCACTTGTAAGATATTTTCGTGTTATACACTAGCTAAAACTGAACATAGGTGTGTTGTTTGCTTTAAGCAAATCATGTTTATCTAAAATACTACTTATCACGGGAATATAAAACTTCTATAGACGGTAATCTGTCAGTCCTGAAGGACAAATCAGTTGTGCATCATATTAGTGAATAATACTTATTTGCTGTTTCGCCGTACAAGGCTGACTAAAATGCACTGTGTTGTAGTTTTGATTCCTTCATACTTTCTTCTTCGTAGTATCGTGCTGTTGCATTACTTTTAGTAACCCTATGGCTAATAGTATGTAGCTGTAAAACTCCTAGTAGCATAGTAATGGTCAATCACTCTGATGCCTTTGCAGGATGAAATTATTTGAAGTAATTAAAATGGAGCCGATCTTTTACCTTGAACCAAACTCGAAAAAGAAACGAACTTCAGTATTTGACACGGACACGTTCATGTTTTGTTGTCAGTCATTTTCATCAAAGAATCCAGCAACTGTTCCATATCCTCAAGGCTTCAGAATAAGCTTAGCAAGCCTACTAGCAGTAGCAGTAACTTAAAAGAAAACTTATGGGTGTCAAGGTCACAAGAACCATATACAGCTGGATCTGCAATGCCCTAACCTGGAATGTGTTCCTCGTCAGATGAGAAAACAGGACTAGCCTAGGAAGATGGAACAGTGATTACATGAAGGAAAATGCTAAGCCACTACACAAGGAGAATGAAGGTGTTTGCATCAGAGAAGGGTACAGAGACAGGGCTTTCAAGATAGACAGTCAAGGAACTGTTCACTTTCCATCACTGGCATTAAACCAAGAGGAGTCTGATACCACGATGATCCTTCACACACTAACAGCAGGAAGAAATGATGCACAGAAAATAGTTCTCAGGAGTCCAGGCACTGAAGTCTTAGTCCTCCTATTGAATCAACACTCATCAATACACACAGGGAAGGTTTACTTTCTGACTGGGCATACAGGGAAGCATGACACATTAATCAGATACGTTCTGGTCCATGTGCTCAATGAAAAGATGAGAAAGGAACAGCACAAACTAATGCTATCCATCTACTGCCTCACAGGGTTTAACACAGCCAGCAGTTTGTGTGGTCAAGGTAAGAACACTGCATGTAGAATCATGATGAAGAAGGCTGATAACTTATAGGCTCTTGTAGACCTAGGCACAAGTCCTGATAAAACAAGGCAGGAAAGGGCAATGTGTTGTGTCTCAGTGGGTGCTCCATATGGCAAAGGAGCATGTGACAACCTCAGCAAGCTGCGCTGTAAAAAAGCATCAAAGAATGTTGCACCCAAGAAACTTCCCCCTCACAGAGGACAGCCTGCACCTGCATGTCATACGACCAGCTTATCAATTGATGATTTCTAAGTAAACTGACTTCGGCATGCAACATATTCCTAATTCAGAAAGATATGGCTACCTTAAAGATGTAGACAACTGCTTGCGCCCTAGGATGATCAGTTGGGAACCTGCCGCACCAGAGCTACTGAATGATCCCCTGTGTGACTGCAAGGGTAATTTCAACTGTTCATATCTAAAGAGTACAAGTCGTGCACTGATGCCTGTTGTTGTGAAGCTCAGCTTCCTACAGAGGACACAGAAGAAATGTGCATGAATTATCTTGCATTTGTCACATTATATTATAGGAAAGTGATTCTAATGAAAACCGAACATTTGTATTCCAGGTTACGAAAGTGACCTCTGAGAAATAGTTTAGCTGGACGACTTTGAAATTATCTTGTATTACATGATTATTATCACATGATATTTTGGTATTACCATTGAAGTGGAAGATACCTTTTCATTGCACTGTTAATTTATTGTTTGCCTTAAAGCATTGCACTGTATTTTTTTTTTAAGGTATGTTTGTGGATTACATCATGGTATAATAACTTTTTCATGGTATAATGACCCTATATTATATATAACAGTAGTGTAATGTACACAACATTGTTTGGAAGTACAGTATTTATTAACCCGTCGACTCTCATTGACCAATATATATGTCCACACGTTTTGTCGCTGTGACTCCCGTTGACGTATATAAAATTGCAAGGTCCCTAATTTGCACAATTTTCATATTTCATGCGTGATTTTTGGTATGTATACAGAGACACCTTCCTCCACAATATGCCAGTCAGGGTCAACGCCTTACCCCACATGACCTCCCCCTCCCCCACACGCCATTGTCTCAGCAATTCACCTGTTACCAGTAACCTGGCCAGTAAAGACATGTCCTGCCACGGTACAATATTCAAGGCCAGAGTGATTCTCCAATCGATGACAATGTAGAGGACAATGTTTATGTAGCATTAGAGGAAGAATCAGTCAGAAATGATGATCAGGTAATGTTGCCAAAAAAAGTCAGGTATGTTGATGTGTTTGGTGAGTGAAACAATGCTTATATTGCCTATATTACTGTGTCATAACCAAGATACTCTCATACTACATATAAATTCGTACCAAATAAATATATGAATACCGTTAATGAGTGGTGTGGAATAGTTACCTTCCCATAGAACTCGTTTTCTTTGAAGCCAGCCTGATAGAAAACACAGTAACGTAAGGGGTACTGCTACCTGTCCTCAGTGTTTTAAACCTCAGGTGAGCGATTTTTCTTTGAATTTTCAATGTTTCTCACCAAAAGCGGAGGTTTGAGCCAATTTTTTTTTTTTCCAAAATTGGTCAGGATGGGGGGGGGGGTGTCAGTGGTAGAAAACCAGTCAGGATGGGGTGGGTTAAGGTGATATGACATCTGATTTGTTTCTTGAACAAATAATAATAATAATAATATCAAATATGATACGTGTACCCCATTACTCACCTTTGCTTTTACATGTAATTACAGAATATACCGGGACCTAAATTAAATGTGGTAAACAAACTAGCTGATTCCTAGCCTATTCATATGTATCTTCGAAGTTATGGGTGAGGATAATCGTAACAAAGCAGGTACCAGTATCCCTACTGATACTGTTGCACTGCTGCAGTTCTATTAATGATATGAAATACGAAATGACACACCATAAATAGCACACACACACACACACACACACACACACACACACACAAAACTGACACAGAACAATAATGACAATGAGAAACAAATATATTATATATATATATATATATATATATATATATATATATATATATATATATATATATATATATATATATATATATATATATATATATAGATTCCATGAAACGAAGATGAAAGAGTGCAGAGTGGAGGAGTGAGAGGGTGTGTAATGTGTAGTAAGATCGGGCATGAATGGGCAAGGAAGATGCAAGGAAAGAGTTGCTTTGTTGATGATTGAGGTGTGGCAGAGTGGAATGAGGGACTATAAATGTGCCAGCTCGAGGTGTGTGTATGTTAAGTTCATGTTTGAGAAGGTGAAAGTGGCAGGTGATTGTAGTGTATGCACCGTGTGAGGACACGAGTGAGCGAGAGAAGGACAGATTTTGGGATGAGCTGGATGAAGTAGTGAGAGAAATGCCCAGGAGCTACAAGGTGATCATAATGGGGGATATGAATGGAAGAGTAGGCACCAGTCCTGAGGAAGACATAATGGGTTGTTATGGAGTACCAAGAGAAAATGATAATGGGAAGTGACTAAAGGATTTGTGTCAGGAGAGGAGGTTGTGCATTTGTAACTCGTATTTCAAACACAAAAAGATCCACATAAGTATACGTGGTATTGAGGGAACGGGGACCGTGTTGAAAGAAGCCTGATTGATTATGTGCTCATAGAGAGGTCGATGATGGGAATGGTTGCTGATATGAGGGCCGTGAAAGGACAATGTGGAGGTCTGTCAGATCATATGACTGTGGCATGCAAGATCAAGCTGAGAGGAGTGAGGTGGATCAGGAGAGAGAGGAGCAGTCAGGGAGAAAGACTGAAAGTTGAGAAGTTGAGGCTCAAAGAAATGGCAGATGATTACAGGACCAAAGTAAAGGAGGAGTTAGAATCAATGAACTGGAATGAAATGGATCTGGAGAGCTTGTGGAATGCATATAGGGATTGCTTAGTTAGGAATGCTAAAGTGGTGTGTGGTGTGGCAAGAGTAACAACACAGTGGGATGAGGAGGTTAAGAGAGCAGTGAAGGAAAAGAGGAAGAAGTGGTTAAATTTGCTTACAGGATAGGGGTTCAATGGAATTAAGAACTGACTATACTGAGAGCTAGAACAATTAGACTAGTG
The DNA here is from genome assembly GCF_032717465.1 of Coenobita brevimanus. Classification (NCBI taxonomy): domain Eukaryota; kingdom Metazoa; phylum Arthropoda; class Malacostraca; order Decapoda; family Coenobitidae; genus Coenobita; species Coenobita brevimanus. The sequence goes on from NC_137057.1 coordinate 12,711,709, forward strand.
AGGAGAAAAAAGAAGGATGTAAATGAGGATCTAGGAAGAAAAATGAATGCAAACTACTCTGAAAATAAGAAGTTATTCTGGAAAGAGGTGCGGAAATGTAGAAGTGAAAGTGGAAAGAAATGTGATGGTGTGAAGGATGCATGTGGTAGAGTATTAACCCATGGAGATGAAGTAAGGACCAGATGGAAAGAATATTTTGAAAGCCTGATGAATGGTAACAGGGAGTGTAGAGTGGCTGAGAACATGATTGGTTTTGGGGGCGTGTAGAGAAGGAATGCAGTGCCAGGAGACGTTACACTTGCACTGGTGAAGGGTGCTGTGGGTAGGGTGAATAATGGAAATGCAACTGGGGTTGATGAGATGTATGCAGAGATGCTTAACCCACAGCGTGCCAGCTATTTTTAGCCCTGTGGGTCACCCCAATGCTGGCCATTTTTTGACTTTTTTTTTTTTGCTAAAATGATAGATTTTGATGTGGAAACAACGAATTTCGCCCTTAAAATGCTCACCAAGGCTCGGAAATGAATTTTATTGAGTCCTGCATACTCGTGTACAGGTATAGCTGCTCTCTCATGCTCACCAAGTACGTGAGAGAAATCCGTTTTCTAAGTAAGGTATACTCAGGTATTTATGCTGGGAAGGTATAACAATGTTCAGTACACTTTTCTGATTGCTTATTACTTCAGCATCGATCACAATTTGCATGTCTTTCTCATTGTGAATGAATTACCTTACACTTACTTGAAGGAAGGTACAACTTGACTTCATTACGTACAGCCCTGGCACTTACAAGAAGGTATTTACAACTTGACTTCACTATATACTCCTTACACTTACAATAAAATATTTACAACTTATACTTACATGAAAATATTTACAAAATGCCTTCACTATATACAGCACTGGGTGAGGCACACAGGCAGAGTGAGGCAGAGTGAGAGTGAGGGGGGGAGGGAGTGAGTGTTTGGTCTTGACAGCCTGGGGGATGGTAGAGAAACGGTTACGTTACATGCCTGCCAAATTTTTACCAGTGAATCTTTGAAAAATGCGGTCACAGTGAAGTTTTTTATTTTAGATCATTTTAAAACGGCACTGGCACTGGCCGCAGAATTATGTCAGACCGTTTTAAAATGGCACTGGCATGCGATGAGTTAAGTGTAGTGGAGAGAGTGGAATGGAGTGCTTGTTGGAGATATGTAAGAAGGCATGGATGAATGAAACTCTGCCTGCAGAGTGGAAAAAGGCTGTGATTGTACCCCGGTACAAAAATAAAGGTGAGCAAAGTGAGTGCAAGAATTATTGTGGCATAAGTTTATTGAGTGTGGTAGGGAAGGTATATGGAAGAATTGTTATAGAGAAAGTAAGAGAGATGTCAGAAGCCCTAGTGAGTGATGGACAGGGTGGCTTTAGGACTGCCAGAGGATGTGTGGATCAAATATTTTGCAGTGAGAAAGATATCAGAGAAAGCTTGTGAGAAGAACCTTAAGGTGTTTATGGCATTCATGGATCTGGAAAAAGCATATGACAAAGTAGACAGAGAGGGACTGTGGAAAGTTTTGCCATGTATGGTGTAGATGGTAAGTTGCTAGGTGCTGTCAAGAGTTTTTATGATGGTAGCAAAGCATGTGTAAAGGTTAATGGGCAGCTAAGTGAATGGTTCACGATTGGTGTGGACATTCGACAAGGTTGTGTGATGTCCTCATGGTTGTTCAATATATATATGGATGGGGTGATGAGAGAAGTAAAAACACGAGTAATGGAGAGAGAGGTGGCATTGGTAATGAATGGTGATTGATGGAATATCAAATTTGTTGTATGCTGATGATGCAGTACCGCTTACAAGTACCGGACAAGAACTTGGTAAGCTAGTGCAGTGTTTTGTTGATGTCTGTGAGCGTTGTGCCTTGAAAGTAAATGTAGAAAAGGGTAAAATGATGATTACTGAA
>NC_137057.1:12721154-12781154 GCF_032717465.1 Coenobita brevimanus
TCATTCAGCTATTTCTTCTGTTCCTTCTATCCTTCTTTCATTCAGTTTTTATTCCCTTTTCAGTTACAGCCAAATTATCAGTATTGGAAGTTCATTGGTATTTTTCTCTACTTTCCCTTCTTCTACATCTCCCCTGCTCCTTTCGTTCACTATTCTAGAGGAGAATAACTGTATGGTGATGCTAAAAACTGTGTGGTAAGGGCAGGATACTGTGAGAGATACATGAGTTTTTGCACTTTATAGATGAACACTTAAGCTGAGAGGCTGCAGAAACTAGTACTTTCCAGAAATATTAAAGAAAAAAAATAAAACAAACTAAAAAGTAGACATTAAGATCCGATTCCTAAATTAACAAAAGAAAAATGATACCCGTTCACTTTAGTTTATCCGGACACACTGCAATCAACTGCTTCAGCCAGTTAGAGTGTAGTTTTGTTATTCCCGCTGCCGCCAGACAATTTTTATTTTTAAGGATACACCCTATTACTGAAGGGGTAAATGAAGGCTACATTCAGTCCCTCCAGTCGGTAAAGTTTAATCTTGTACGAGAAAAAAAAAATCTGGAGCTAGCTAGGAAAAATCACTCGAGTGGGTCACCTGATTTAACGGGGCAATAGACGGGTCATAAAGTCAGTGGAACAGACGACTGGGAAGGCTGTTACAGAGTTGACAAGTTGTGTATAGTATAAATACAGAATACATAGGCTATTAACTCTTCCATTACAAAACTGATGAGAGAGAGAGACAGAGAGAGAGAGAGAGAGACAGAGACAGACAGACAAGCGATGTACAGTACATGCTGTATATATATATATATATATATATATATATATATATATATATATATATATATATATATATATATATATATATATATATATATATAATGTGTGTGTGTGTGTGTGTGTGTGTGTGTGTGTGTGTGTGTGTGTGAATTTAATTTCTTTTTCTTTTGGGATGAGAGGAAAAAGTCTGGTGTGGGTGGGAAGCGAGTGTGAGAATGCGAGATTGAGATCATAAATCTTTCAGCCTTCAGCCAACATTCATTAGGGAGCAACACAACACTGAATCCTGCTGCTATCTCTCTAATTACACCAGACAATACTCTCATGTTGTCCCGGAAATTTAAGAGGCTCCCTCCCATTACCCCCTTACCAGTTAATTTCTGCACAGGACAAGCTAATATTCTCCAGGCCTCTATAACTTACTCAGCTGTATAAAATCATCCGGCTTTACCTGCAACAGAATACTTGAGTTGTGCGGATCATGAAACGGCAAACACGGTTTTTATTCAAACTATTGCAGTACTGGAAAGGTATAACATCGAAAAGAATATTAACCCCCTGAAAATAACTGATACATACTGTATACTGTCTTACTGTGGCCTCTCTCCACAACAGAAATCCGGTCGTAGGCAGTCTTACGTGAATGCGCCATTTTTCGGATCAAAGATATGACAGAGGGTTATTCTCATGTACAGTACAACGCTGATCCGGAGGAAGGTAATCTATACAGACTGGAGCTCGTACTCTCGTCCGTTATGGAAGCTTCCTAATACCCCTTTCCTAGCAATTTAATGTTGACATGGCTGGTTACTATCCCCTTTCACCTTAATTATGCTTCATTTGGCAATACCGGTATTATTTACGTAACACAGAAGGTGACAATAAGGTGTAACAAACAAAATAAACCACTCAGCAAAAGGTGTCAGGGAGTATCCTTAACTAATGAAATACGGGCCTGGATGTTACTGTTGTACTACCGTCAGGGTATTTGATTCACCTCAGCACTGGCCTTTCGTCGGCTAAGAGACAACCACTTCACCCCCATGACGTCAATCATTATATTCTACTTTGCTACAGACGATTTTATTCAGGCATAAAAAGTCTTTTCGAACTGGAGTGGTTTGGTGCGGCCTCCATTAACTCCCTCACGAGCTGATCTCTCTCCATGAAGATGAAGAAAAACGTCTGAAGGTAGCAAAATATACTGAAAACAAGTAAGTCTACAGAATGAATGGATTAAGGTTTATATCACTGAGTACGAGAATAAGGAACAGGCAACACGGATGTATGGGCCTGTGATAAGCACAGTAATTGCCAGTGGATAGAGCAGTGAGCTGGGGACAGTGGGGTGATGGGTTCGATCAGTTTGAGTATTTTTGTTTCTACAGCACCGTATTCATGGCTCTTTTGCACTACACCACCGACAAGTCATACAAACACTTCCTTTTATACCGTAACACCAGGTCCGAACAACATTCCAAGCGTATCACAATAATGATGGTTGGTAATAGTGACCAAGTGGTGGTGCGTGAAAGATCTGCTGGGCATTATTCCTTGGTTATGTGTTAAATGAGTTATTGGACCCCACACACGGGCTTACTGGCTCATGTATTATGTATTTAATTATTAATTTATTTATTTATATTTACTTATTTTTATTTTTTTATTTATTATGCAGGCAAGAAGGAACCATAGGTGCGAAGGCTGAAAGTTGTTCCATCCAAGGAAAATAAATGAAATTTAACATCAGCTCATTTCGAATACGATTAACAATTTAAAAAAAAATGTATATTAATTTCCATCTCGAAACAATCTCCACATCTAATGGGACCCTGCCCAGCTTGTTATCCATAACTCTTAAACTGGTTAGTAGGCCACCTCATTAGCTGGAACTCTTGGACGTGTCTGGATGGAAAAACCTGATGAGATATTTATAAGCCACCGCTGATACCTCGTTTGTGCCATCACTAATACTAACTCAGCTATTACTACTGCCATCTCCTCCAGTACCGCTTCTATAACTACAAACACTACTATAACTACCGTCACCACCAGTACCACAACCGTCACTTCCACTTATTACTGTTTCCACTATCACCATTACTGACATCAGCACCATCCCCACCACCATTAACATCAATATTTCCAACACCACCACTACATCCTTACTGCAACCACTACTACCATTACCCTCACCTCCACAACCACCACCATATCCGTTATTATCAACACCACTACCACACAACTATCACCATTACTCCAGTCATCAACATTATCATACAACTACCACCATATCAGCACTATTATGACACCAGCGCCACCACCATTACCACCATCACCATCACCACCATTACCCTCTCTCCACACACCATAACAAGAGCATCCCTGTTGACCCCAATTAGTTCATAAAACGTTGATAAGCTTAAACCCCCTCGTGAAAACACAGCATAACTACCATACAAATATTAATCATCCATTCATCCATTCATCCACGCCTTTACTGCCACATCAGCAGCGTAGAGACCGGGGCTAGGCTACTCACTCCAGACATAACCCTTCACTGCGATTACGTATTAGTCTAGTTTGTGCTTGCTGTCTACAGACAAATTTATTGATTCCTTCGCTCTGACAAGGCATTTCAGATTTACTTCTTGCTATCTCCAGACAGTGTGAGCCAATACTGGGAGATGTTTATAGAACTACTGTAGAGGGGTTAGAGACTTTATTATCCCCTTCGCAACAAGAAATCTCCGTTATGCTAAATAGTCAGGAGAAAACAAGAATACTCGTATACTGGAAAGTACAGTTAGCCTCGGAAGTAAAACATGAATACTCGTATACTGGAAAGTACAGTTAGCCTCGGAAGTAATATATATATATATATATATATATATATATATATATATATATATATATATATATATATATATAAAACACAAAATAATAATAATAATGATAATCTATCTATCTAGATCTATCTGTAGCCCGACGCCCCAATCCCGCAAAGGGTGGCCGCAGACAAAACGCCTCCAAGTCGCTCTGTCACCCACCATTTGACTACCCTCCCCCCAACTCACCACCCCCTCCCTCATATACCTCTCAACTCCATCCCTCCACCTCACCTACATACACCCTCTTAGTCAGTCTTTCATTCTTGGATATGGATGATGATAATAATAATAATAATAATAATAATAATAATAATAATAATAACTATCATCATCATCATCATTATCATCATCATCATCATCATCACTTGAAGGAAACAATATGATAGAAAATACAGTAGGCATTACAGGAAAAACATAAATAAATAATTGAATAAATAACTCATCAATACTCAACTCGTGTGTCCTGCTTATCACTGCCTAAACTCTGCAAATCAGTGTGACGAATCTGTAACTGAAACTGGTGAGCTTATTGGACCTAAGACCATTGTCTAGAGTCTTAGCTGCTGTGGATTCACTAAACTGATTTTCAAAGTTCACGGAGGGAGAAGCAGAAAAAGCAACACGAATTCTGACACCAAGTGAAGGTCATCGAACTGAAGAGGTTCAACTAGGAAGTATTAAACGGGTTAATGAAGGCGATATCTAACCCATCCAGTTCGGTAAGTCTATTCAAAGAAGAAAATAGTCGCCTGAAGGTACCACGAATAAAATAAAAATACATTGCTGCACTGAATGGTGTAAGGGACTCTATTCTCGTCGGTTAAGGAAGCTCCCTAACACCTTTTCCTAACCGATTTATTCTGCATATTCCACCCTCCTCTACATCTCTATGTTAGGTAAATCACTGTAATATCGCCATACTTTATACAGTTAACGTACACAAGGATATTAACCATCCATATCCAAAAATAAGTCGCTATGGAAGGGGTTCTAGGCAGCCTCCCTACCAGACGAGAAAACGATCCAGGGAGTGACTAAATGCCTCCCTCTTCCCCTGAGAGGCGTCAAGTGACCGATACAACCCCATCCACCTTTGGACTTGTATCCTTATGGGCTACATCCAGTCAGAGCGCCTTAACCCACAAAACCACCAGGAGCCATTTGGTTATGTCATGACCAGCCATTGTAGCACAAACTTTCCTGGTCTGTAATAAACCATTCGCCTCGTCACTCAGCTGAGTCACGGCAGGATAGCAGTACATCAGCAGTGTGGGTTGAACCCATCTCCCACACAGACAAACCCCAACGAAAAAAAGGAAAATTCCAAAGCACTTCTACAACACTCAGGAAAAAAAAAAAAAGTTCAATAAACTACGCCGTGGATTACAGTGTTAGAGAGAGAGAGAGAGAGAGAGAGAGAGGGAGGGAGGGAGGGAGAGAGAGACCTACCCAGATATGTGGATAGATCGATAGAAAGATAGATACAGATGGACAGACAAATACATGTAGGCAGATACTGACTCTTAAAATTCTAAAACACTCCACAATCACTCCCAGTAAAGTCCATCCCACCACACTACCTAGAATATTGCAATCCTTTCAGCGAAATAATATAATAAAAAGTATATGTAATTATTCTGATACGACGACATAAGTTTTGCGACGTCTGCATGACGGAATGTTTTGCGTTTCAGCGTTAAATCAAACTTGGGATTCATATTAACTCTCACTTCACAGCTTCCCCAGAGTAACGTAAACAAGTAAAGTGCGCTTTGTCAGTACGCGACGAGTGAGCAAGTTTGTGCATACGTCTATCATCATAAGTTCATCTTGGTGCAAACTTTCAGTATTTCTGTGAGACAATTGAGCAATAACAGAAGAATAACTGGGCTAAAATATTTATTTTCTGACGATTTTTCTTTCTCTCTCTCATGTTTACTCCCTGGATGTGCAATAGCGAGGAGCCATAGCATTTATCACACAGGCAATGCTCATTTCTCTGCTCCCGACTTGCCGTGTCAACTAACTGCATCGGTAAACACTTGGGTTTTAATCGAATGATAAATCCCAGAAATGGGGTGAAGATCCTTGCTGATTTCACCCCCTAAACATAGAAAAAAGTTTATGTAAAATTATGAGCATAATATCCGATATTTAATTGTTAGACTTTATGCATGAAAACATAGTGTTACAATAGGAAATCATATTTAATTCGATTTCATTGTGGAGCATTTCAATTGAAACCCTCAGTACATTCTCTTGGATAGCTGGGATTCCAAGGAGTTTCTTTGCTCTCATGAATAAACGTATAGCTAAAAACAAAATTTATTGAATGTATACACTACCTGCTGAAAGAATCTCTTCTCCATCTCACACTGTAGAAAAGTTATTAGCCTCTGAAAACCATCGCTGTCGGACTGGGCCACATAGTTCCGAATTGTACTGCAGTAGAGACAAGGGGCGGGGCTTGGACTGTGACGTCACTACGCGCCCGCCCTCAGTGCAACTTAGATACAGGTTTCTCTCTCGGTTTCATTGCTTCGGGCCTGCGATTGTGATGAACGATACTCCCATATTCCTATATATTTTATATGCCATTTCATTTAAAACGTATATGACCTCAATCGGTCTGACCAATCAACGTAATTTTTATCTATATGAAGTACAAGCGATCATGTTTCTCATAATAGAATTCGATAACACTGTTTTGAATAAACATTTTTAGGTTACCATTAGTGGAAAATCTTAATGAAAAAATATGAAAGTAAAAAAAAATATATATTTGACTTTGCACTCATATCGCCCATGCGTCGCCCACGGGCTGATGTATAATGGATTGATGGTTTGCGTGGCCACTACAAAAGACGCTTCCAAGCGTGTATGGTGTGTGGTGTTCCTCCAAGTATGAATTTTGCATTAGACTTTCAGAGTGACGGGTTTGAAAATATCATTATTAAGAAGAAAGATAATGTAGTGAAATTACGGGCAAATGCTTCAGCAGAAGAAGAAGTGAGTGGATGGAAACAGATATATTACAAGAAAATTATGACCACTCTCAACTGCAAAGAGATTTCAAGGAACTTGGAGCGACTGGCATTTCGACAGCGTCTAATTTGCATCCATAGCAATCTTCGTCATAAAGGGAATAAGATATGCATAGGGTGAGGCTTTATTACTTCTGTAATGATTTAATACAGACTCAAATTATCGTGTAAAATTAATTAATAAATGTCATTCTAAAACTGTTTTGTTATCCTAGATGTCCTCTGAAGGTTGTCATCAAGGTCAAACTGGTGACACCTAGTACGAGGAGACGGGACCCAGAGGTTGCAACACACTCTTGTATTACTGAAATCCATGGGAAGCATGATCATTCTATTATGTCAGCATCATCTCTTACTGGACATCGAGTTCTCATGGAAACGAAGCATGAATTCACCATATACTTCGAACAAGGTATATATATATATATATATATATATATATATATATATATATATATATATATATATATATATATATATATATATAATTTCCTGTGGCACCCCACGGGATGCATAGGGCCTCAGTGAACTCTCTCCACCAATATTTGTCTCTTGCCATCTCCTTCAGGTCCCATCAACACTCCTCTCCTGCTTCTTTTTTCATTGTCCTCAACCAGGTTTCCCTCGGCCTACCTCTACCTCTTCTTCCTCTAGCAGTCCACTCTGGCACATCCTGTATTAAACGACCTTCTTTACTGTATATGTGCCCCAGCCACTTCCAGCGAGACAGTCTCACATATTCATCAACTGGTTCCACTCTCGTAATATCCCTTACTCTTGCATTTGTAACTCTGTCTTGCCACTTTACCCCAAGAATCCTTCTCAGTATTTTATTCTCAAATCCTAATACTTTCTGATCTGTTGCAATTGTACTGTACCATGACTCATGCCCAGAAATTATAATTGGTCTAACCATGGACTTGTAAATTTTCACTTTAGTATGTACCGAAAGCATATTATTATTCCAAACAGATTTCAATATTCCAACTGCTCGCCAAGCCTGTCTAATCCTCTCCTCAATTTCATTGTTTAATGATCCGTTAGATGATACAATCGTTCCCAGATATTTAAAGTTTTCAACATTCTTCACCACATTATTCCCAATTACAAAATCGATTTTGTTCTCAACGTTCATATTAATAGTTTCAGTCTTTCCACAATTTATTACCAATCCCACTTTTTCTCCTTCCTCCACCAGACAATCAAGCACCCTCTGTATCTCGTAAATACTTCCGCAAATCAGTACAATATCATCAGCATAGTCCAAATCCATCAGCTTCTTATTCTCTTTCCAGTTAATTCCTGCACCTGTTCTCCTTACAACCATTTTCATAACATAATCCATAACCAAAACAAACAGCAATGGCGAAAGAACTCCTTGAATCACTCCTGACCTAACTTGAAATGGATCACTCAAAGAACCACCCACCATTACCTTACAAAAAGTACCTTCATGCAGGCTTCTAATACTATTTACAAACTTTTCTGGTATACTATAGAATCTCATAATTTTCAACATAGCTCAACGTGAAACTCTATCAAACGCCTTTTCAAAATCCACAAAACACATACTAAGTGGCATTTTTATTTCATTAGTTTGTTGCATTAGATGCCTTACAATAAAAATCTGATCATTACAACCCCGATCCTTTCTAAATCCCGCTTGTTCTTCTCTTAAAATTTTATCAATTACTGGCTTTATTCTGTTCAACAAGATTTTGGAAAAGACTTTTGCAACTTCAGGTGTCAAAGTTATCCCCTTCCAATTGCCACACACACTTAAATCTCCCTTTTTTGGTATTTTTATAATCACTCCATTTTTCCACTCTTCTGAAATTCCACCATTATCCCAAGCCACATTAAAAAGTTTCAAAAGCGCATTCATGAACTCGTCATTTTCCACCTTAAGCATTTCAGGGAATATTCCATCCTCTCCTGGGGCCTTAAAATTCTTTAATTCCTTTATAGATTTTGCTACCTCTTCCAAAGTTATATCCCCTGTTTCTATCTGCAAATCTCTCTCGGCTGCCAAAATGTCCCCTTCAGCTGGGATTGGTCTATTTAGAACAGATTCAAAATGCTCTTTCCACCTTCCTTATATCCAAATCTTTAGTCATCAAGTTAGCATTTCTATCTCGTACAGGTATTTCCTTCCTTCTCTTTTCAGTCCTAGTTAACTCCTTTATGGCCTGATACGCTGCTCTTGTGGTCTGACCGTCATTTTTACTTAATTTAATTTCTGTCTCTGTCGCCTTTTCATCATATAGCCCCCTCTTATCACGTCTAACGAGTCTTTTTACTTCAGAATGTAAACTCCAGTACTTTTGCTCTAAGTACTTCAACTACCTGGCCATCAACATGTTGTTCTTCACTTCTTAACTTAGCCTCTTTCCTTTTCTGAATTGCATTCCATGTTTCATCTGACATCCAATTTTTCCTTCTCACTTTTCCCTTTTTCTTAATAGTAACCTTAGCACTCTCATGTAAAACCTCTTTTACCTCTCTCCACATTTGATTAATATCATTGTCTTCAGATTCCATCAAAGTCTGCAGGACTAGATACATGTTCCTACATTCCCACCGAAACTTTTCCCTCGTGCTGTCATCACTTCTCAGCTCATCAAATTCATAATTATTACCTCCTGTACAATTACCATTAACGTTTCTCTTGAGTTTTATTTTAATCTTTGACACAACAAGTTGATGATCACTACCTATATCTGCCCCCCTCCTTACGCAAACATCTTGCAAATAACTCCTATGCCTTCTGCTAATTGCAGTGTGGTCAATCTGGTTACAATATTTACCACATGGTGAAATCCAAGTAGTCTTATGTATTTTTCTATGCTGAAAGATAGTTCCACCAATTATAAGGTCATTTGCCAAACAAAAGCTTTCAAACTGCACCCCATTTTCGTTTCTTATACCAACACCCTCCTTACCCATACAATCTTCAAAGCCATCCCTACTACTGCCAACAATCGCATTAAAATCATCAATGCCAACTAACACATCATGTCTTGCCAATCTATACACTACATCCTGCAGCTTCTCATAAAAGTCATCCTTCATTTCATAAGCAGCCTCATTTGTCGGAGCATACCCTACAACCATACTGATATTACCATGGTCAGATTTTAAACGAGCATAAAGCAAGTGCTCATTAATTGGTTCAGACTCACATACTGCCTTGCAAGCATCTCTACTCAGCAATAAGCCTACTCTTTGGTAATGATTTCCATCACTCCTACCAGAAACCAACATAGTAATACCATCTTCCAAATTCATTTTATCAACTCCAAGCAACCTCGTTTATGTAAGAGCATAAATATCCATCTTATATTCTTTGAACACTGAAATAAGTTCTTCCATTTTACCAGCCTGATTGAGAGTTCGAACATTCCAGTTTCCTATTCTTAAGATTCTTTTTGGATGTATAAACTTATTTTTACACCGTGGGATTCTTAGCACCCCCTGCCCACTAAGGGCTGCACAGAACTGAGGGCCATCGCTTCGTCACCAGAGTTCATCAAGATTTCTTAGGCAGGAAAATATTTTACCCTGGAGCCAATGCCAGTGGCTCGCAGGAACCAGACAGTGGAGAGAGAAAATTAACTAAATGAATGTAAAATGCAGAGGGTTTGGACAGACAAAGTACAAGAAAAAGAAAGAGAGCAAAAAGAATGTAGATAAAAGTGTCCCTTTTAGTCGCCTCTTACGACAAGCAGGGAATACTGGGGAAGTATTCTATACCCCGTTCTCCAGGGGGGAAGGGGGGATAGAATATATATATATATATATATATATATATATATATATATATATATATATATATATATATATATAGTTACAGAACAGAGAAAACTGTCCCGCAAAGTTCCAGGTTCAAAACAAAAGAGTTAGGTAAAATTACAAGTTAAAGTTTAATGCTCAAACAAACAACAAAACATTCAGGACTCATAAGGATAATGTAATGGCAAAAAACAGGTTAAATATATGGTTAACTGCAACACGGCAAGAGTAAATTTATCTAAGTCAGCCCTGATAAAATGAGAAAACCGGGGAATGCTTAGTTAATGCAATATATATTATTACAGATACAAAATATTATTACTGCTGGCTGACAGTAAAACTTTACATTAATCACAATAACCTTACCAGGCCTACGAATTAACACCTTATGCTATACAGTACAAGAAAAAATGTAATAACACTTATACTCAAATTACACAGCAGCTAGATGGTTGGAGACTTCCAGAGCACTCACAAAAATAATAACAACTGTACAGGGGAGGATAGAGATGTGAACAAAATGAGGAGTAGATCGAAGTGGCCATTAATGAAGAGACTGAGCTCATTATATAGGGGCCGGCAGAGCTTGATACAACTTGTAAGAAGGATGCACAAATGAAGCCATAGGGGACAAAGAGTTGACACTCCTGCTCTGAACAACAGAAAGAACGACTTACTCTACTCTAAGGGAGGAGTGGGGGGAGTGAGGTAGAACATGCACTATGGAAGCCACGAGGCGAATCGTGATCAAACATGCAGCATACTGTACGTTAGAATTATACAAAAGATGATGAAATCATAGGCTATGTAACATCTCCCCACAAAGAAAAAGAAATTTACAAAGGAAATTTCTTATTACTCTAAAACAATCTGTCTAAAGTCTAGATAAGCAATCTGCAATATCATTTTCTTTCCCCTTGATATGTTGTATGTCTAATGAATACTCCTGAAGAAGTAGACTCCATCTTGTCAATCTCTGATTTTTATCTTTAAACTTACTAAGGAATTTCAGTGGGTTATGATCGGTATGAATGACTATGGGGTCAAAACCAGAACACAAATAAAATGAAAAATGCTGTAAACCCAAAATCAAGGCCAAAATCTCTTTCTCAATAGTTGAGTAGTTCTTTTGAGGTGGAGTGAACTTCTTACTGTAATAAGATACAGGGTGTTCAATACCCTGATCATCCTCTTGCAGCAAAACAGCCCCAGCTCCTGTATCACTTGCGTCAACAGCCATCTTAAAAGGCTTAGCAAAATTTGGAGTAGCGAGCACTGGCTGACTTAATAGGATAGCTTTAAGTTTGCTGAAAGAGGATTCACAGTCATCGGTCCAGACAAATTTAACTCCCTTTTTCAGTAGGTCTGTAAGTGGTGATACAAGAATTGAAAAGTTAAGAACAAATCTCCTGTAATAACCTACCATTCCCAAATATCTTTGTAGCTCTTTCCTACTTTTAGGTCTGGGAAGATCACTTATAACCTGAACCTTAGCTCCTGGTGGTGCAACATGTCCATCACCAATTACGTACCCAAGGTACTGAACTTTAGCTTGACCAAACTCACACTTTGATAAATTAGCTACAAGATTAGCCTGAACCAAACGCTCAAGAAATTTACTGACATGGCATAGGTGATCTTTCCAGTTGTCACTGAAGATTAATACATCATCAATATAAACGAAACACCCTGCCAAACCCTCTGTTACAACATTCATGAGCTTCTGAAATGTGGCTGGTGCATTCTTCATACCATATGGCATTACAGAACATGCAAAAGTCTTTCCTAGTGTTACAAAACATGAGATCTCCCTAGCACGTTCAGTCATAGGTACTTGCCAGTATCCCTTTAACAAATCAAACATACTTATGTACCTAGCCTTTCCGATCTTGTCTATGCAGTCTTCCACGCGAGGGAGAGGGTAAGTGTCTGTTTTGGTTATCTGATCAACACGTCTGTAGTCAATACAAAGCCGCTGTGACCCACCTGGCTTAGGGACTAGAGTGACAGGAGAACTCCACTCGCTCTGACAGGGCTCAATCATCTTGTGGTCCAACAGGTAGCCAAGCTCCTTCTCGATGAGAGGAACTTTCACTGGGTTCACACGGTAAGGAGGCAGTTTAATTGGCTTTGCGTCTCCAACATCGACATCATGCATCAACACAGTGGTTCTTCCTGGAGTGGCACGGAACACTTGCAGGTACTCCTGCAGTAATGCCGAAAACTCCTGCCTTTCCTCGGGAGCTAGATGAGAAAGCTTAGTCTGGAGATCATGATATCAGGATTCTTCCCCAAACTATCACTCAGGCTCATGCTGCATGGGAGAATTTCACTTGCAGACTCGGGTGGAACAGCTACAGTGCAGACTGGGTTATTTTCGTCCCCCCTGTGATATAACTTTAGCATGTTGATGTGACAAAGTTGCTTGTTCTTTCTACGATCTGGTGTGGCGATGACATAGTTGACATCACTGAGTTTCTTCTCCACGAAATAAGGACCACTAATCTTGGCTTGAAGAGGTTGCCCATGCACCGGTAGCAGAATCAAAACCTGATCTCCTGGCTGAAAGTAGCGTAACCTGGACTTCTTATCATACCAAGTCCTCATCTTCTCCTGAGCAGCTCCTAAATTCTCTCTCGCCAGCTGTAAAGCAGTGGACAGCCGTTCTTTGAACTTCATCACATACTCCAGCAGGTTGACGTCATCTTCCTCCGACAGCCATCATTCTTTGAGTAGCTTAAGGGGTCCTCTTATTTCATGGCCAAACAGTAGTTCAAAGGGTGAGAAGCCCAGTGATTCATTTGGAGATTCTCTTGCGGGAAATACAACGAATGGAAGACCTTTATCCCAGTCTCTCTGATGTTCCAAACAGTATTTCTTGAGCATTGATTTGAGTGCTTGATGATATCTCTCCAACGCTCCTTGGGTCTGGGGATGGTAAGCTGAAGACGTGATGGTAAGCTGAAGACGTGGGTGATGCCCAACTCTTTCAGAGACTGCTTGAAAACATTTGACATGAAATTACTTCCCCGGTCTGACTGTACCTCCTTGGGCAGACCAAACTTTGTGAAGAACCCTAGCATTTCCTTAACCACGTTCTTTGCTGACATATTTCTAAGTGGAATGGCTTCAGGATAACGAGTAGCCATATCAATCAGGGTCAACACATAAGAAAATCCTGAAGAAGTCTTAGGAAGAGGGCCCACAATATCCACCAACACACGGGTGAATGGCGCCTCAAAAGGAGGAATGGGAAATAGAGGTGCAACCTTTTCGGTCTGATTACACTTCCCCACAACTTGACAGGTGTGACAAGACTTACAATACCAGGAAACATCTCTGAAGATACCCGGCCAGTAGAAGTGTTTCAAAATGCGTGCCACAGTCTTCCTCACTCCAAGGTGTCCTGCCAAACTAGAATCATGAGCCACTCTAATGATATCCTGCCTACAAACAAGAGGGATGACAACTTGATGTACAACCTCCCATTCACAGTCAGCTGATGCTGTTGGGGGTCTCCACTTCCTGATAAGTACTCCTGACTCTATATAATAACAAGAAGAAGCACCGGCTGACTCTTCCTCACTGCAAGCAGAGTTAGCTAGACCTTTCAACTCAGGGTCAGCAACCTGCAACTCAACCAACTCTTGACGAGACAAATTATCAACACTACGGGGTACTGCCTCATCTGGTGAGTGGTCCAAATTAGCAAGAAAAGTGTCAGATAACATCATCATCATCATTATCCTCTAAATCAACAGTAACTTTAGACTTAGCCCTAGTGACAGCACATGCAGAGAACACATCAGGGACATCACAATCCTGGGTCACAGTCACTGGTTCACTAGACAACTGAGGAGCTGGACACACTTGACTTCCACCAATATCATTTCCAAGTAAGAAAGTTACACCTGACATTGGGAGTGTCTCAACCAACCCAACCATAACGGAACCATTAACAAAGCCAGACTCTAAATTCACTCTGCACAGAGGGACAGAGAAGTAATTATTCCCTACACCTTGTAAGATTACAGTTTCATCAGAGGAATTAACATTAGAGCCTAGAACACTGGTCAGCATAAGGGATTGGCAAGCACCTGTATCACGATATATTTTAACTGATTTCCTGTCATTACTGTCCAGAGGACTGACAAAACCATCAGACAGGAAATTAGCACATGAACTCTTGAGAGTGTCACCCACGTTGCTGCTCAAAAGAGGAGCTTCATCATGAGGATTTAAGTTACCCCTCAAAGCAGGTTCAGTTAACTCAGTTAAAGAATTCTGGGAACTCTCAAGGGTGGACACTAGACCAATTGACTGAATATTTAAAGACTCCTTTTTGTTCACATCACGCTGTCTCCTGAAACATTTCTCTGTAGTATGACCAAGATTACTACAATAAGTACATTTACTTTTCTGAAATCTAGAGGTGAAGCTGGTATTTACTTCCTGAGAAACATCATCTTTATTCTCTTTCCTGTTACCTGTACTCTGAGTAGAGGCAACGTACTTACTCTCAGCTTTCCTTTTTTCTTTAGAATATCTCTTGTGAGTGAGAACATATTCATCAGCTAAAACTGCAGCATCAGACAAATTATCTATTCTTTTCCCATCAAGATATAGGCTTACATCTTTATTAATACACCTTTTGAAGTCCTCCAGCAAAATCATCTGCTTAAATTTACCAAAATCAGAATCCACATTCTTAGAATTTAACCACTGCTCTAACAGATCTTCTTTGATTTTTGCATACTCAACATGGGATTGCTTATCTTGCTTATAAGTTGTCCTAAATTTTACTCTATAGGCTTCACGAACAAGCTCAAAGGCCTTAATTAAGAATCAAGCTCTTAACTACATCATAATTATCAGATTGATCCTGAGGCAAAGATGCATAAGTTACTTGAGCTTTACCGGTGAGAACAGTTTGAAGGAGTACTGGCCAATACTTTTTGGGCCAATTAAAACCTGTAGCTACCCTCTCAAACAACTGAAAATACTTTTTAAAATCAGATTCATTAAAAGGAGGGACAAGTTCAACATTTTTAGCCACATCAAAATCATCAGTGCTAGATGATTCAGTTCCACCTTGTTTCATGCGATACTCATGGTCTGCCTGAATCCTAGCAAGTTCAATTTGTGCCTGAGCCTGTACCTGTACCTCTTGAATACGAGCCTGCTGCAGGGCTAGCTGTAACTTAGCTAATTTAATCTGCGTTTGCTCAGCTGGAGGAGTTACATTAAACAAGCTTTTATTAATTATGTCAACAATTTGATCTTCAGAATGATGAGAGCGAACAGCAATTCCCAATTGTTGAGCAACAAGTTTAAGTTCATTCTTTGTTCTGTTTTCTACATCACACACTGTTTGCACATTTGACAAAAATCTTTGGCTTCATCAAGAGTAGTAATAGTAGACATCATGAATAAATCACAGTCACAAAATATCAAGCAATATCCTTATGATAATATCCTGAATATCCTGATAAGAGGTCGCCAAATTTGTTAAGGAACAGAGAAAACTGTCCCGCAAAGTTCCAGGTTCAAAACAAAAGAGTTAGGTAAAATTACAAGTTAAAGTTTAATGCTCAAACTAACAACAAAACATTCAGGACTCATAATGATAATGTAATGGCAAATAACAGGTTAAATATATGGTTAACTGCAATAGCCTCTATTAACACAAAATTAGCAAGAGTAAATTTATCTAAGTCAGCCCTGATAAAATGAGAAAACCGGATAATGCTCAGTTAATGCAATATATATTATTACAGATACAAAATATTATTACTACTGGCTGACAGTAAAACTTTACATTAATCACAAAAACCTTACCAGGCCTACGAATTAACAGTTAATGCTATACAGTACAAGAAAAATGTAATAACACTTATACTCAAATTACACAGGAGCTAGATGGTTGGAGACTTCCAGAGCACTCACAAAAATAATAACAACTGTACAGGGGAGGACAGAGATGTGAACAAAATGAGGAGTAGATCTAAGTGGCCATTAATGCAGAGACTGAGCTCATTATATAGGGGCCGGCAGAGCTTGATACAACTTGTAAGAAGGACGCGCAAATGAAGCCATAGGGGACAAAGAGTTGACACTCCTGCTCTGAACAACAGAAAGAACGACTTACTCTACTGTAAGGGAGGAGGGGGGGAGTGAGGTAGAACACGCACTATGGAAACCACGAGGCGAATCGTGATCAAACATGCAGCATTCTGTACGTTAGAATTATACAAAGGATGATGAAATCATAGGCTATGTAACAATATATATATATATATATATATATATATATATATATATATATATATCACTCAGCATACATTAAAAAGCGTGCATATATGTTTTTAATTTTTTTCATTGCGTTACTTTTTACATTCAGAAAATAGTTTGATTACCTGTCTGAAAAGTCCATCTGAAAACCTCTCCCATTTTGACAGCATTTTATGCTATTTTGTATTGTAAATTTGTACAGAAAACCAATTTTTGGAGAACAAATAAAAATGTGCTTAGGCATTCTGTTTTCTGTATCATGCATGTATTATTCTGATGGTTTTCAGGCATGCCAACAGCTCAGGCATCTCGAATGTACAGTGCTAAACTGGAGCTGAACCTGGCTGAATTGGCAAACCATGCCATCAACTAGAGCGGGCGTATCGATACCAAATTATCGATACTTTCGATACCGGCTATTAAAACTTAAGTATCGATACTGGTGCCTAGGTATTGATATTTTGATTACTAAAGAAAAATGTTCCAGTTGGGCAAATTTTAAGGAGAAATTAAGTAATTTTAATACGCAGAGATATAATTACCCAGTATGCTGAAAGGCAGGGATAACATTTTTGTATCTGGCAGCCCGATGTCTTTGTCTCCTGTCGTCCCACGCCAGCGGGCGTGTGACCATACTGTATAACAGTCAGTCACACAAATGACCTTGACCGGAGATCATTGTCACAGCAGTGCTGGCATCCCTAGGCTATATATTAAAAAATAGCATTGAGCAAAGGTCGAAGTATCGGTATCGATAATCGATACCGCCGATACTAGTAAAAAAAAGTAATCGGTATCGCATCGATATGAAATAGCTGGTATCGCCCACCACTACTATCAACCCAACGCCTCGATCAGTTTCTTACCTGAGAGAATGCTGGCTTCATGACAGTTATGGAACTGTTGGAGGACAGAATATGTTCTCTGTATTGAGAAGTACGCCAGAGAGTCAACTGACTCCAACATCCAGTTTGATATCGATGGCAATAACTTTGTTGTGGTACTTGAGACAAGTTTTATGGCGCATGTTCACAGCGAGTTCAAGGAAGCTGGCGAGGTGGTTTTTGTTGATATGACCAGCCATGTTGACCAGCTCAACACGGCTGTCACTCCTCTACTGTGTATTGGACCTGCTAGAGCCGTTCCGTTGGGCATCATCTTTACGTCATCTCAAGATGAGAAGATGTACACAAAAGGTGTGTGGGATTTTGCAAAGTTTTCAATGTTTATATATATATATATATATATATATATATATATATATATATATCATCATCATCATCATCCGGACCTCCTTTCCCACCCAAGGGCAGGGTGAGGAGTAGCAATGTCCAGACAGCCCCAAATTGCCCAATTGAATGGGCCACGCTTCCATTCACTCATCATTCAAGCCCCCGGAATCCTGGCTCCATCAGATACGCCAAAAACATTCACTACTTTCTGTAGCTTCACATATCGTATCCGACAGAGTCAATCCAGACGCTGCCACGTTTAAAAGGGGTGCCAAGAATCCCTGCTCATGCATATCTCCTCTTAAAATTCATCCAGCCAACTCGATCTGTCAGTTCCCTAGCCTCACCGACTTCCAAACCTCTCTTCCTCACACATTCATCCACCATATCTCTCCACCTTCTCCTTGGCCTACCTCGCCTCCTTCCTCCTTCAAATTCGCTCAGATAGACCTTCTTCACCACTCTGTTGTTATCCATTCTCTCCACATGACCTTACCATCACAGTACACTCTATCCAATTCTGGTGTTCACCACCTACCTCACTCCGTATCTTTCACGAATCACATTATTTCGTATCCTATCTACCCTCTGTACTCCATATACATTCCTCAGCAGTCCCATCTCCACTGCTCTTACTTTTGACTTTTCATTTTCATGCCACATCATAGTCTCACATCCATATGTTAAAGTTGGCACTAACACTCCTTCATGTAAGCCTCATGCAGCTGCAACACTCAAGCCTCTGTTTCATATCAAGACCTTCATTGCACCAGCTACGTTTCTTCCTTGTGTCACTCTAGTTTCAACTTCTTTTGCACATTTTCCTCTCTTTTCTATCACTGTACCCAGGTATTTGAACTCTCTCACCAATTCCAGTCTCTCTCCATTCACTGTTACATTGCACTGGGAGTCACCTTCTCTCTCAATAACCATCGCTTTACTCTTTTCTACATTTACTCTCAAGGAACGACACTTACAGACATCAGCAAAACTCTGCACTAGCCTACCAAGTTCTTGTCTGGTACTTGCAAGCAGTACTGCATCATCAGCATACAACAAATTTGAGATATTCCATCCATCACCATTCATTACCAATGCCATCCCTCTCTCCATTACTCGTGTTTTCAATTCTCTCATCACCCCATCCATATATACATTGAACAACCATGAGAACATCACACAACCTTGTCGCACGCCCACACTGATTGTGAACCATTCACTTAGATGCCCATTAACCCCGACACATGCTTCACTATCATCATAAAAACTCTTGACGGCACCTAACAACTTACCCTCTACACCGTACATGCGGAAAACCTTCCACAATCCTTCTCTGTCCACTTTGTCATATGCTTTTTCCAGATCCATGAATGCCATAAACACCTTATGGTCCTTCTCACAAGCCTTCTTTACTATCTGTCTCACTGGAAATATTTGGTCCACACATCCTCTGCCACTCCTAAAGCCACCCTATTCATCACTCACTAGGACTTCTGATATCTCTCTTACTTTCTCTATAATAATTCTTACGTATATCTTCCCTACCACACTCAGTAAGTTTATGCCACGATAATTCTTACACTCACTTTGTTTACCTATATTTTTGTACAGGGGTACAATCACAGCCTTTTTCCACTCTGCAGGTACAGTTTCACTCATCCATGCCTTCTTACATATCTCCAACAAGCACTTCATTCCATTCTCTCCAGTACATTTAAGCATCTCTTCATACACCTCATCAACCCCAGCTGCTTTCCCATTTTTCAGCCGCTTCACAGCACTCTTCACCTGTGCGAGTGTCACGTCTCCTGGCACTGCATTCCTTCTCTGCACACCCCCAAAACCAATCATGTTTACAGCTGCTCTGCTCTGTCTATCCCCATTCATCAGCCTTTCAAAATATTCTTTCCACCTGGTCCTTATTTCATCTCCATGGGTTAATAATCTACCACCTGCATCCTTCACACCATCCCATTTCTTACCGCTTTCACTTCTACATTTCCTCACCTCTTTCCAGAATAACTTTCTATTTTCAGAGTAGTTCGGATTCATTTTTCTTCCTAGATCCTGATTTACCTCCTTCTTTTTCCTCTTCACTAGTCTCTTTACGTTCTTCTTCTTGCTCTCGACATATTCAGTTTTTATTTCAACTGAACCCTTATCCTGTAACCACTTTAGCCACTTCCTTTTTTCCTCCAACGCTCTCTTTACCTCCTCATCCCACCATGCCGTACCTTTCTTCTTTGTTGTTACTCTTGCCACACCACACACCGCTTTAGCATTCCTAACTAAGCAATCCCCATATGCATTCCACAGTCTGTCCAGATCCATTTCATTCCAATTCAGTAATTCTAACTCGTCCTCTACTTTGGTCCTGTATTCATCTGCCATTTCTTTGATCCTCAGCTTCTCATCTTTCAGTCTTTCTCCCTGACTGCTTCTCCCTCTCCTGATCCACCTCACTCCTTTCAGCTTGATCTTGCATGCCACAGTCATATGATCTGACAGACCTCCACATCGTCCCCTCACAGCCCTCGTATCAGCAACCATTCCCATCATCGACCTCTCTACGACCACGTAATCAATCAGGCTTCTTTCAACACGATCCCCGTTCCCTCTATACCAGTGGTTCCCAAACTTTTTCTGGTCGTTACCCACTTTTCATACATGATCCTTGTCCATGGCCCCCCTTCCCCAACCATAACTCATGACTACAGTGACTGTATACACTACAGTCCTACACTCATCATGTCCATATATAAATCATTCTAGCAAATCCTGTAATTTTATTGATTCCATTTGTTATTTTCTCTTTTGTTAAGTATTAATAAAGAAATGTGCATTTTGTCTTAGCTGAATCTTATATAATTATTGAAATGGTACTAAAGGAATAATAAAAGGCACATTAAAAAAACCCATACTTAGAGTAATTAAAAATTGCATTATTGTGAAAAGCTGATTCAGCAATAAAAAAAAATTCACTTGATTGAAAAAGTGTATTAATCCCACGCAATTTGATCTGATCTTTAAATCTTACAAATCTGATAACTTTATAATTCTGAGATGATATGCTATCAGAGTGAGTCATAATTCTCTGACAAAACCATGGCCTTCAATTGCGACACACCCACCTCCTCCCAGACCATTTGCTTCTGAACATTCATGCCAGGTTCAATTTTCCTTCATTTGAACCCCCATTCCACTCAGTGTAAGTTCTCTCCACTGACTACCTACTCGCTAAACTCCTTCGGTTCAGGTTATGGCCCCCTACATTCTGATATATGGCCCCCACTTTGGGAATCACTGCTCTATACCATGTATATTTATGTGCATCTCTGTGTTTGAAATACGAGCTACAAATGCATAACCTCCTCTCCTGACACATATCCTCTTGTCTCTTCCCATTATCATTTTCTCCTGGTACTCCATAGCAATCCATTATGTCAACCTCAGGACCAGTGCCTACTCTTCCATTCATATCCCCCATCACAATCACTTTATAGCTCCTGGGCATTTCTTCCACTACTTCGCCCACCTCATCCCAAAACCTGTCTTTCTCTCTCTCACTCCTGTCCTCCCATTGTGCATACACTACAATTACTTCCTCTTTCACCTTCTCAAACTTGAACTTGACATACATACATTTCGAACTAACACATTTGTAGTCTCTCATTCCCCTCTGCCACACCTCATTCATCAACAAAGCAACTCCTTCCTTGCATCTTCCTCGCCCATTCATTCCCGATCTTACACATTTCACACCCTCCCACTCCTCCACTTCACACCCTTTCATCTTCGTCTCACACAGTGCCATCACAGCATATCTCGCACTCTTGAACACATTCACCACTTCCACCCTCTTGCTCTCCTCATTCACACTTCTCACATTCCACATGGCCACACGAGTCTGCCCATTTGGTTGGGGTCGTGGGTAGGTATTGGAACCTCCGAGGCTCTCTGAAACAACTGCCATGATTAAGTGATTTTGGATAGGGGAATCTGGGGGACACTCTACCCTGCCAGACACCCCGGTTATATGGTTGCCACCCACCGTAGTAAATGGTTTCCTGGGTACAGGAAACCATTTGGCTTGTCACTCAGTGTAGAGATCATATGGCACCTCTACATTGAGTGAGTGGATGATGGGGTCCCCCACCCACCACTCTCTCTCTCTCTCTCTCTCTGTATATATATATATATATATATATATATATATATATATATGCAGAAGGTAGCATGCGATAAATGTTTGTATGTTCAGGTTTCTACTCGTATCTTTCGCCCATCTGATTTGATTAAACTATTATCCAGCATTTACAGTTAATTTGAATATTTATCGTCTAAGAATATAGCTTGTATCATTTACCTTTGAGCCTTATACAAAACTATCTCCAATGAAAACTCTGATTTAGTGATCAGTAGTTCTACCATTCGCACTAAGTCTATATATATAAATTAGACTGACGTTTGTTCTGCAGGGTTCCAGCTACTGCGTGACATTCTCGGAACCACTGGGTTCTTTGGTCAAGGTCATCCCATTTGCTTCATGACAGATAATAGTGAAGCAAAGCATAATGCGTTATGATCCGTGTGGCCAGAATTTACTTTGTTCTTGTGTGTTGTCCACTTGCTCAAGCAAGTGTGGCGCTGGATGTGTGATTCATCGCATGGCGTGAAGAAAGAGCATCATCCTCAGCTGACTGCAGTCGCCAAGCAACTGGTATATACTGAGACTGAAGCTGCATCCACAAAACGGTGGGACGTATTCTGCTAGAGTCCTCAGGCTGCCGAGTACGCAAAGTACACTAGGTATGATATGTCACCACTAAGTAGGTATCCAAAGACCGTTTATACTAAATTGTTTCATTTACATAATAATTTCTAGTTATTCCTCTATATTCCTCTAAAGAATCTAGAAGGACTCGGAGAACATGCTATGTAGTTTTAAGACTTTTCGTAATGTCAATGAGTTAAATCTATCTAATAATCAGTCGAGCAGGGCAGTACTCCCGAGGTGGATGGAAAGCTGATGACAGAGAGTGCTGGAGCTCCCGTTTCATCAGCCCTCAGGACTAGTTCCTGACCATCCCCCTTTGCTGAACTTTTTCAGTGTCTCAGTTACACAGAGAGTAGGCCAGCATGCTCTCCAGTACAAATTTCTCTAACTATCTTCACCAAACTACATGCACAGTACATACTACACTTCCTATTCAAAATTCACCAAAAATGGCGTCGATTTATCAAGCCTCGGAGTCCCCAGGGGGGAGGACCATAAATACCCCCACCATCTGCCCCTCTCCCGGTGACGGCTCAAGGTGCCTGGAACCACTGTCTGACTCTCTTCTTCATTTCTGCAACATTCGCGGCCTTTCCTCCAACTTTCGCTCTGTTGAGCACCACCTCTCCTCCTCTAAACCTCACCTTCTTCTTCTAAAGGAGACTCAGCTGTCTGAGACAACTGACAGCAAACCCTTTTCTGTATCCTCCTACTTTCTCTATACTCATTTCAAAGCCAAAGGTGGCTGTTGTGTATATATACGCAACAACTTATCTTGCTCTCGTGTTCCTGAACTTGATTCTTCTGAATTCTCCGCACTCTAGCTTCGGCTTTCCTGTCATTCTCTGACTAAATATATCTGTGCTGTTTACTTATCTCCTAATTCTACTATCAAAAATTCTTCGACTATCTTACTTCTATGATGGAACACATTCTATCCATTTCTCCTTTCTCTGAAATCTCCATTCTTGGAGATTTCAATGTTCACCACCACCTTTGGCTCCCCTCTCCTTTCACGGATCCACCTGGTGAAGAAGCCTACATCTTTTCTATCCTTAATGACCTAGAGCAGCTTGTACAGCACCCTACCCGTATCCCTGACCGCCTTGGAGAGAGCTCCAACATACTTGACCTCTTCCTCACAACTAATCCTTCTGCTTACTCTGTTAATCTTTTCTCTCCGTTGGGCTCCTCCGATCACAACTTTATTACCTTAACCTGTTCTATCACTCCGGTACGGCCTGTGGACCCTCCAGGGAAACGTCGTCTGTGGCATTTTGGAGCCGCGGACTGGGAGGCCCTCAGGCAGTACTTCTTTGATTTTCCCTGGAATGATTATTGCTTCCATGGCCGTGAGCCATCTGAGTGTGCCTTGCGCATTACGGAGGTTATTCTCTCGGGCATGGAAGCATACATCCCTTTCTCATATCCTTTGACTAACACAAGAAAGCCTTGGTTTAATCACGCTTGTTCTAATGCTGTCCACAACAAGGAGAGGGCCTAAAAAAGGTACCGGAGCCAACCCACCCCTGAATCACATCATCTTTACATTTCTGCCCAGAATCGTGCTAAGTCTGTTCTTCGCTCTACTAATAATAATTTCATCCATACTAAATGCTCTCAACTCTCCAACTCGAATTCTTCCCGCTCCTTCTAGCACCTTGCCAAAAATCTTTCTAACAACTTTAGCTCATCATCCTTCCCTCCTCTTTTCTACTCTGATGGTTCTGTAGCTATTTCTACTACTGGTAAAGCTGATTTCTTCGCACAGACTTTCTCCTCCAATTTCACCTTAGACGATTCCGGTGCTGTTCCTCCATCACTTCCCCCCTCTGACTTCCTCATGGCTGACATTAAAATTTCTTCAGTTGATGTATTTTCTGCCATCACTGGCCTCAGTACTAACAAGGCATATGGGCCTGATGGGGTCCCTCCTGTTGTTCTCAAGAACTGTGCTTCTGTGCTTACACCCTGCCTAGGCAAACTCTTTCGCCTTTGTCTGTCAACTTGTACCTTTCCTTCTTGCTGGAAGTTTGCTCTCATTCAGCCAGTCCCAAAGAAGGGTGACCACTCCCAACCCTCCAACTATCGTCCAATTGCTTTAACGTCCTGTATTTCAAACGTTTTCGAGTCAATTCTTAATTGAAAAATTTTAAGGCATCTTTCCTATCACAACCTTCTTTCCGATCGTCAGTATGGGTTCCATCAGGGACGCTCCACTGGCGATCTTCTCACCTACCTTTCAGACTCCTGGTCATCCTCCTTTTGGGACTTTGGCGAAAGCTTTGCCATTGCACTTGACATCTCAAAGGCTTTCGATCGAGTCTGGCATAAATCTTTAATTTCCAAACTGCCCTCCTACGATTTCTATCCATCTATCTGTGCCTTCATCGCTAGGTTCCTTTCTGGTCGTTCTATAGCCGCTGTTGTAGATGGCCATCGTTCTTCTCCTAGATCTATCAACAGTGGTGTTCCTCAGGGCTCTGTCCTATCACCAACTCTCTTCCTCTTATTCATCAATGATCTTCTAAGCTGTACATCTAACCCTATCCACTCATATGCTGATGACTCCACCCTTCACGTTTCCATTCGGTTCCCGCAACGCCCATCTCAACAGTTACTTCAACAAACAAGGGATGAGGCTATGGCACACCTAATGTCTGACTTGGCTAGTATCTCTGACTGGGGTAAAAATAATATGGTTGTCTTTAATGCATCTAAGACTCAGTTCTTACACCTATCAACCCGACAAAATCTTCCACAGGTATACCCACTAATGTTTAATAATATTCAGCTTAATCCTGCATCATCCTTGAACATGCTTGGGGTTTCATTTACTCGGCACTTATCTTGGAAAGATCATATTACATCTCTTGTAAAATCTGCTTCCAAGAGATTGGGTGTGCTAAGCCGACTCCGCTCTTTCTTTACCCCTGCACAATTGTTGACTCTATACAGGGGTTTTATCCGCCCCTGTGTGGAGTACAACTCTCATGTGTGGGGAGGCTCCCCACATACAGCTCTTCTCAATAGGGTGGAGTCAAAGGCTTTTCGTCTCATTAACTCTCCTCCTCTTACTGACTCCCTTCAACCTCTGTCTCTTCGCCGCTCTGTTGCATCTTTATCTCTTTTCTATCGCTACTTAAATGGTCACTGCTCCTCTGAACTGTCTGCTTGCATTCCTCCAGCTCTACGACGGGCGCATAGC
This sequence comes from Coenobita brevimanus, assembly GCF_032717465.1. Classification (NCBI taxonomy): domain Eukaryota; kingdom Metazoa; phylum Arthropoda; class Malacostraca; order Decapoda; family Coenobitidae; genus Coenobita; species Coenobita brevimanus. Next base: position 12,747,175 of record NC_137057.1, read on the forward strand.
ACCCGTCTGGCAGCAAACTCTCATCCCTTTTCTGTCCAACTCTCTAATGCAAGAGTTAACCGTTACTCCCAGCCTTTCATTTATGCAACAGGTCAGCTCTGGAACTGTCTCCCTCTGTCTGTATTTCCTGCTGCCTATGATCTCCAGTCTTTCAAACGCAGTGTGTCCAGGCATCTCAAAATGATCGGATCTTGAATTTGGCTCTATATTGTATTTTATTTTTCTCTTGGAGGGAACTGTTACTGCGGGCCCATGGCCTTTGGTTCCTTCTTCCTCGCATAAAAAAAAAAAAAGTTGGTTGAGAGGCGTCACCTACAGATCAGGGCACCTTGTTCACGGTCACTAAACGAATAACTTCGTGGAGTCCACTATGTGTATTATAAAGGACGTTGTTCTAAACAGGCGATAGTGATATAAATTCATATACACATACTCTTGCACACTCATCTTATTTTGGGCCAAATGCTTCACGCTAATTCTTCACCGAAAATCACGATAAATCTTCACATTAAAATCCAGTCTTTAATTGAGTATGGTTAATGTAACTGCTACATGGTCTGTGTTCATTTCAGATGCAAGGTCTGCAACAGAAACCAGCTCATCGTATCCATGAACGAAGTTTTCGACACGTACCTGAAGCAATCCCTTGTCGATGTTGCCCTAGGCAGGCGCCAGGCAAAAGCTCCATTGACCTGCACAATCCCTATGAACCACATTGAACGTATTGGTGAAAGCACCTTCACTGTCAAAAGCCAATCACAGCCTGACGTAAGGTACACTGTAAACCTGAATATAGTGATATGTAAATGCATATCTGGACAGACCAGCGGTGCATGCAAGCACAAAGTGGCTTGCTCAGCTCATTTTCAGTCGAGTTACCACAGTTTTTCCTGAGCACTTCCGAAAGAAGACGTTGGCTGGCGTGTGTCGCCTTAGGGCACGAAAGGGTTCCACCATTGGAGTTCTTCAGTGGTTTAGCTGCGACTGAAGACAGGGAAGGAGGTCAATGACCCAACAAGGCCTGTTAGTGCTGGGGAGGAGGGCTCCTTAAATCAAGCAGGTAGCTCGGACTCGGACTTCATCGTCTCAGATCGATCGGAAAAGGAAGCCACTGTTGAACTTCCAAACATCGATCCCGCCCCATCCCGACGTTTTTGGACCTTTTTTTTTTTGGCTCAAACATCCGCTTTTGATGAGAAACATCGAAAATTCATAGAGAAATCGCTCACCTGATGTTTAAAATACCCGATTTAGGTGCGAGTACTTCCTTACCTGACTGGGTTTTCTAACAGGCTGGCACCAAAGACAACGAGTTCTATGGGAGGGTAACTATTTTATCCACTCATAAACAGTATTTATTTATTTACTTGGTACAAATTTATATGTAGTACAAGAGTATATTGGTTTTCAAACAGTAATATAGGCATTATAAGCATTGTTTCACTCACTAACTCATCACCATTCATGACCTTTTTTTTCCCACATTACCTGATCATCATTTCTGACTGTTTCTTCTTCTAATGCTATGTAAACTTTGTCCTTCACATTGTCATCGATTGGGGAATCACTCTGGCCTTGAATGTCTTTATTGGCCAGGTCACTGGTAACAGGTGAATTGCCGAGACAATGACGTGCAGGGGGGGGGAGAGGTCATGCAGTGTAAGGCATTGTTCCTGCTTGGCATCTTGTAGAGGAACAGAGGAAGGTGTCCCGTGTATACGTGCCAAAAATCACTCGCGAAATCACTCGCGAAAATTGAAAATTGTGCAAATTAGGGACCTTGCAATGTTGCCCCGTTAATTCACGTCGCCGGGATGGCGCGGGTACCTTGCCACAAGCTGCTAGAAAAAAAATGTTGGTCATTTTGCTGACAGCAACACTGAAGTAGCTCTGGCAGCGTTCATGAGGGAGTTGGGTTGTGTCAAGTCTTCCAACCAGCATAACAGCTTGCTGCATTCGGCGGGGTCAGCATGCTCGTCATTTGGTTCTGGAGGCGGCAGGATTGGTTGCCAACCAACTTCCATCGCTCATGGGCAGCCAGGTGTGCCAAGGGGAGTTGCTCCTAATGGAAAGGGCTGCAAGAGACAGGGTTGTCATGTCAGCCGAGTTTCGAAATGGCAGCTAATGTTTAAAAAAAGCAGCCGAATGCAAAAAGTCATATGTGAGTTTTTATATGTACAGTCACTCCCAAAAGTCTGGCTCAGCTCATCACTGAATCCGAAACATTTGTTGAGATAAATAGCCATATGTGTAAGTTGCTTCAGATTCACTGGTTCAGGGTTACTTGGGATCGAAAAATGCTCCCGACTTTTGGGAGTGACTGAACGACTTCACTTCTCTACTGTGCTATCTTCATTAGTGTAGTGATCTATATATTAGTAACGACACTAGCATTTTTGTTTTCTGTATTTTCATTGTATTTTTTTTAATGTATTTTTCACGTGCAAAGCTCATTTATTTTGAATAAGGTGTCTTTGTTCAATATACATCTTGTTTTATGTTTTATGTATTTTCACTGAATTTTTTCCTTTTTTTGTATTTTTTTTGTATATATGTACAACGATCACTGAGTGATCTTGAGTAAGTAGTTTTGTTCAATACATATCTTGTTGGCAGCGAGCAGTAAACATTCCTGTCGATATTACGATACCAATGACCAATAGCACCATTAATTCTGGGTTGTAGATCAGAATACCTAAACTTTCGCAAAAATACCTAAAATTTCGCACTGCTGAGTACTGATGGCTTCAGCGCAGAATTACTTTATGTCTTGTTAAGCATGTAAATAACAAACTGGGACAAAATAATGCAATGATAAACTAAGATATGCTATAATGCAATGACAAATATTCTGTATTCACATATGAAATGTATATAGATAGATACACATATACAGGTAGTACGTTTTAAATGTAATGGCATATAAAATGTATAGGAGTACGGGAGTATCGTTCATCACAATCGCAGGCCCGAAGCAATGAAACCGAGAGAGAAACCTGCATCTAAGCTGCGCTGAGGGCGGGCTCGTAGTGACGTCACAGTCCAAGCCCCGCCCCTTGTCTCTACTGCAAAACAGTTCGGAAATATGTGGGCCGCCCATTTCTCAGCTGAACGTAAACATCCCTTCGCTCGCTACTCGTTGTCCGCTCATAATCATTGTCCACCTACCAATCATTCCATTATCTGTCCATCTGTTATCTAACTACCTGTCTATCTTTTTATTGGTTGTTTATATGTCTTTCTACTCCGTGTATCAACATATCACTCTCGTTGTCAATCAGTCTATCTATAAAACGATTGCTCTCAGCATATCTGTATCTATACTCTCTCTCTCTCTCTCTCTCTCTCTCTCTCATTTCCACATTTACATGTTTCCTCCTCACACACACACACACACTTCCACGCACCCCCCACACCTACCCCAGCTACTGTACATACACTCACTTCCACGCACCCATCCACATTTACGCCTCCCTCCACACACTCAGAATGTGTGTGCGAGTGTGTGTTTGCATGCATATGTATGTGCTTATGTCTGTTAATGTATGCACATGGATGCACGTTTATGCGTTTATGTGACTCCAGTATATAGCATGGCTAAATACTTACCATTTAGCATTGTAATAAACTCACTCAGCGATTGTAAGATTATCATCGGCAACAAATCCTTAGCTTCAATACAACCACCGCGTTGCTATCTATCTATCTATTGCCAAACGCCACAGTCCCGTAAGGGGTGGCCATTTGACTTTGAGTTATTTGTTTTACGGGGAGGGGCACTAACCCTCCACCAACCCACTTGACACGTAGGGAGCACGTATGGTTTGGCTATATGGTTACCACCCAGCGTTGTAAATGGTTTCTTGGCTTACAGGAAACCATTTGGCTTGTCACTCAAGGTAAAGCCACCTGTAAAGGAAAGAAAAGCAATAAGAAGTGACAGGAAAGATGGGAGAAATAGGAAGAGAGGAGGAAAGGCACAGAAAAAGAATGATAAAGGCTAAGGAAGAAGTAGGCAGCACTACATCAAGTGAGTGGATGATAGTCGCCACCACCTACCACCGCGTTGCAAGATTTAAGTAAATCCAGAAAAAAACAGCAAAACAGCGAAAATTAAAATAATAAATTCAACAATCCGATTCAAAATTTGCATTTATTAATTCCGGTACTCTATTCATGTATTTCTAATTCACTTGTGTGTGTGTGTGTGTGTGTGTGTGTGTGTGTGTGTGTGAGAGAGAGAGAGAGAGAGAGAGAGAGGAGCGAAATCTTCAGTGGAAGATCAAGGGAGCTGCTCGTTTATGGTGCTGATATTTAACTTTCCCTGTGAGAGATAGAATTTAAAAAAAGAAAAAGAAAACCTGATGTGACCAATGCAAGGGACTATTCTTATTCTTCAAAAGCGCTTTAAGTAAAATAAAACAATATAATATTATTATAAACATGCGATGGCAGAAATAATTGAGATCATTGAGATTTTTGGCTACTGTAATTTCGTGTGTGTGTGTGTGTGTGTGAATACCTAATTGTGCGTGTGATATAACCCTTGAATCAAACACTTAAAGGATGATAGTGTGTTTGATTGTACATGTATGTATGCGTGTGTCAAAATAGTCCCGCCCCACTTTGGTCTGACGGTGGGTGGTGAACTTCATCCTTGATCTTATCCGTGTTCAGTTCCGAAGCCAGGTAGGTGATTGGTGTGGCAGTCTCTCTGTTAAGGGGAGCCTCCTGCCATAGCTTCTTCCACAGTGTTGTGTGGGGGGTGGCAAGCTGTGGCGGCAGGGCCTGACGCCCCCCAAAGCGAGGGATAGAATGTACACACAGCAAAAAAAAACTACCGTTACGGGGGGATCCAATGTGTTTTATACTGAACAACATGGCTGTCTCGCTAGGGTTGGTAAGCCTGACAGTGGGTGAGTTGCCAGATAGGACGAGGTAGAAATATGCATGGGAGAAGCCGTGGATATAGCTTATAATAAATATGCAACAAACACATGCAGGGATACCAATGGAGGAGGCTGTTATCAAAAACCTTCATTTGTAGTGTCAATTTATATCGCGCAGAAGGTGTAACGATAGTTTTTTTGTTGTGTGTACTTCGGGACAAAGCACTCAGGGATGACAAGGCGAGGCAGCCCGTTCTACTCAAAGATCTTGGGGAGAAGTATGCGCAAAGCCCCCTTATCACTCCCACAAAAGGCCTTCACCATCGCGATGCACGTTTTGACAATGGTATTTATCTTCCGAGGACTCCCAGGGGACCCGTGGCCTGGAGTCCCTGGGCCGTGAGACGTCGTTGTGCATGGGCAGAAAGCACGGCCACGCCTTCTGACCCAGTGACATCCTGAGCCTCAGGACATTTAGGAGTCCCAAAGAAATTAAACTCCACAGTCTTGCTATCCCAAGGGAGAGTTGGAGGTGCCATGGGTTTGGCTTAATGACAGCCTCGCTGTGCAAGAAAACTTCAACGCCAGTATCCTGGCGCTTGATGAAGTCATATCCCACCCTGATGTTAAACCAAACCACAGTCCCTCTGATCTTTTCCTGTGCCGCAGGAGACTGTGGTCAGCTATCTGCCCCCCTTGACGGGTTGCAGGCAGTAGCAGGAGATGTGGTGCCCATCGTAGCTGATCACTGACTCCTCCTTTCTCTGTCTTTTCTTTTTTTTTTTTTTTTTTTTAATTATGGCTTAAAGGCCGTCACCCACCATGAAGGGTATTAGGCCAAGCAAGACAAATTTGTTGCAAATAAACAGTCAGATTTAAGTCACTGGGCAAGTGAAGACACCAAGGCACAAAGGGGAACAATGGAGGACAGGCACTGGGTGAACATAACGAAATTACGTTGAAAACAGATGAGGGGCTACACCACACTGGAGGTGGAGTCTGAGTCAGAATCTGACTGATGTTGTAGATGCTGGAGGATGCTGCCAAGGATCTTCACCTCCTCGACGTCCGAAATAGCTTGAAGGGACCCCCGGCTTAGCTCGTTGAAGGAGAGCATGACCTGCTGGAACTACCCCTTGCTGTACTCCTTCACACTGCCGATCTCTGGTACAGCATCTTCATATGACTGCAAGTAGTACATTAAGGAATCCAGCCCTGAACTGTCGATTAAGGCAAAGTCCGACCAGGTGAGGCAATGACCCAGAGGTGAAGGCTTCCAACTCGCCGAGGTGTTCCCGTCAACTGGAACAGACTCCACCTCGCCGGGCTTCTCAGGAGAAACAGGGTCAGCAGGGTTGTTTGCTGCAGGTGGTGAAGAAGGAGCCGCATCCCCAGTCTGCATGGGCACCTTGGGAGGTGGTGAAGGGCAGACTGGCAGGAGATGGAGTGGCCCGCCTGCCGGAGTCTTGTAGGTGGAATGGAGGGCCGTACCTGCAGCACCCTTGGGACCAAGGTGGTGGGGGTCACAGGAGGCCCTGACCAAAGTCGATGTCGATGTTGAGGACCTCGCTTCAGGCCTCTTCCGCACCACAGGCGAAGAGAAAGATTCAGGAAGCAATATAGCAGGGAGCCCATTGGCTTGGAAGATGGCGGGCAGGCGCTGGGCGAGAACTGCCGTATCTCCCCCTGAGGAAGCCTTGGCCACCTTAACGCACATGGTGACAATGGTTGAGGCAGAGGAGGCAGGGAAGGAGGCAGGAGCAGCAGATGGAGACTGAACCTGGTGCCGATGACAGAGGAGGGCGTAGGAAGAGCCCTGCATCACCTCGCTTGCAGGGCCAGTGACCGAGGCAGCTGCAGCACCCTTGGCACCTTCCTCCACCATGAACTCCAACACCTCGCCAGCAGCAACTGAGGGCACAGGGTGGGCAGGGTTGGGGGCCACGATGGACGATTTGTGAATAAAATCATCGCCCTTGTGTCTCAACGAGTCAGGAGGCTGTACCCCTTCCTGACGTGGTACCACCGTACCTGTCCCACAACCCTACAATCTTTGCCTCTGTTTGCCTCCACCTCGATCTGCCTGATATTCTCTTGGATGCGAGCCATGGTACAAGCAGGCCTCCTTGTGGGATTCTCAAGGTCTTCCGGAGGTGGACGGAACTAAACTCGTCTCAGCTGCTGACTTCTCTGTCTGGTTTCTCACTCCAGATTCTGACTGAAACTCGTTCAGGTGCTGGATTCTCACTCTCTCTGCCCTCGTCCTCTGGTCTCAAGTCATTCACTGTAGAGATAGAGTTTGAGATAGGGAAAGTTTGAAATCTGGCAGGTTCGAAAACAATTTTCGAAGCAGGGAGGTTCAAAGTAGAGAGAGTTTGAAGCAGGGGAGTGTCGAAAGAGGGAGGGTTCAAAGAAGAGAGGGTCTTAAGTAGGGAGGATCTGAAGGAAGGAGGATTCAAAGGAGTAAGGGTTCATGGCAGGGAGAGCTATAAATGAGAAGAGACTGAAGGAGGGAAAAACCGGAAGAAATATCGAAGAAAGGCCTAATCTAAGGAAATAAGACTCAGAGGAAGGAATTTTTGAATTAGGCGGAGCAGAAGGATTTAAGAATAGAGGAGATCAAAGCAGTAGAAAAAGGGAGGTGGTGATAGTTTTTTTTTTTTTTCTCATACAGTAATCTGTCTTTCCGTGATTAGAGAAAGAGAGGTGTTGAAGGAACAGTAAAAGGAGCTGAAGAGGGAGGAAGAAGAAGGAATGGGACCTTACAGGAAGCATCTGGAGGCAGAGGTCAATGGAGGAACTGGTCAAAGAAATAGTGGTGACATAAGTTGAATCATGAGTTCAAGCAGCAGTTTAAAAGGGACATTTTACTATCAAATGCTATCCTGTCTACATTTCCCCTATTTGTAAATACATCGAGACCAGAGAGAAGTTACAGGCCGAAAAAAAAAATGGGGTGTGGAGGATGGAAAATTGAATGAGTCGAACCAGAGTCGAAGCACGAGTCATTAGAGCAGAGAAAAGGGGGACGTTTTTATTTTTGTATGGGGTTCGCGCTTCACATCCTCTGCATGTAAACAAACTATACTGGGGAGAGGTAAGAGTCAGAGGAAGAACTGAAGAGGAAGGGAGTCGTAGGGAGGAAGAATCAAAGATGGGAGTGATCGAAGGAAGGAGGGACTGAAAGTGGGAAGGAGGATTCAAAGGAAGCAGAGTCAAAAGAAGCAAATGGGTCGAATAAAATACGAGTAGAACAGGGTAGAGATTGAAAGAGGCAGGGGTCAAACGAAGTAGGGGTCGAATGAATGACAGGTCGAACGAGGTAGGGGTGGAACGAGGTAGGAGTAAAGAAAGAATAGAAGAAGGAGGGGGAAGCATTTTCATTACATCCTTTCCTCTCATTTCCTTTCCTTTCCTGTATGTAGAGACACAGTGAATAAAGTAAGTGGGAGGAGTGAGGGAAAGGTCGGGGGTGAGAGCCACAATACAGTTTTCCAAATTGTCTTCTCACTGCTTTAAGATTTTCCCTCCAGAAGGAGGAGGAAGAGGAGGAGCAGGACATGAGACTAAACTAAATTCTTTTCCTGTCCATCTTGTAACAGCACTTCTCATAAATAGAAGCTCTTTTTGCTTGAAGGGGAAAAAAATATACGAAGATTCTGCAAAAGACAAATATTTGCTGCATGGAACTGATTGCACGTGTTTTTGTGAGTCAGCGTCCAGATCTTACTGTGTGTCTTGCAGAAGTGGGCCATTTTCTGAAAGCAAGGACTCATCTGTGAATAATGGAAAGGTATTCATTATCGCTGGATAAATAATCTTTACCCAGATGGTTGAGATGTGAGGTGCGAGGGTGTGTGGATGCTGGATGGTGTGTGTGAGGAGGCAGGTATAAAATAAAGAAATAACATTTTCTTGAAACAGTGAGAGAAACTTGAAAACTGTCAGCATCTCTCTCTCTCTCTGTCTCTCTCACTAAAAAATAACACACACACACACACACACACACACACACACACACACACACACACACGCACGCACGCACGCACGCACGCAAGCAAGCACGCAAGCACGCGCGCGCGAGCGCGCACAGAGAGGAACTTAGATTAAACTTGGTTAGGTAACCCCTTTTTTTAACCACATTAGGTAACCCGGGGTCTCACAGACCCCAGGGAAAAACCAATACTTTGGATTTATTGGTATGTGCCTTAACTAATATATAATTCAAGCCATTATCTTTTATTGAGACAAACAATAAAGTTTAAATGAAAAAGTATTTTTTAGAAGTTTTTGGAAAAATGCAAAATGTTGTGTATGCTAAGTTTACCCGTAACCCTAGCAAAACTGAGAACTAATATTTTAATCTACTGTAGACCGATGTTGGGACTTCCTACATGCAAAAGGAGAAACACATCAAATGAAAACTAACTGAACACAAGGAATAACCAGTGACCTAACATGTTCGGTAACCTGAGGTCTGACAGACCCGAATGGCTCTATAAAACAAAATCAGAGCCAGGTCCAGGAATGACCCAGTCATCTCCATGAGTAACTTCACTAGTCAGGGAGGTACGAGGAAGAACATATCCCTTGGCCTTAAGTTCTATATATCTATCTATCTATAGCCCAACGCCCTAATCCCGCAAAGGGTGGCCGCAGACAAAACGCCTCCAAGTCGCTCTGTCACCCACCATTTGACTACCCTCCCCCCAACTCACCCCCCCTCCCTCATATACCTCCCAACTCCATCCCTCCACCTCATCCTCGGTCTACCTCTCCCTCTCCCTCCCTCCACCTCACCTACATACACCCTCTTAGTCAGTCTTTCATTCTCCATTCTCTTCACATGTCCAAACCACCTCAGTGTATTTCTCCTAATCTTCTCAACCACATCCACATCCACCCCACAGCGTTCCTTCACTTCTTCATTCGTCAACCTGTCCCTCCACGTCACTCCACATGCTCCTCTCAAGTAACTCGTTTCCACTGCTCTCACTCTTGACTTGTTCCCCTCTTGCAAGGTCCATGACTCGCTTCCATACGTCAGGGTAGGGATCACAATACTATCATACAGTGACTTCTTAACTTCCATACTCACATCCCTATTTCTCATCACTGCTTTCAGTGTACCAACAACCTTCCTTTCCTGCTGTACCCTTTCACGCACTTCATCCCCCAAAGTTCCATCCTTACTCATCACACTACCCAAGTACTTGAATGCACTCACATTCTCCATATCCTCACCATCCAACCTCACTCCACGCTCTGTGACTTCGTTCCTCTCAAACACCATAACTTTACTTTTGTTTACATTAACTTTCAGATTCCTCCTCCTACACACTGTCCCAAATTCATTCACCAAACCTTGCAACTCCCATTCATCTTCACTCAACAGACTATATCATCAGCAAACAGCAACACCGGAAGCTTCCAAATCTCACCCTCATTCATTAGAGCCACCCCCACATCCACTGCCCTACCCTGCACCTCCTTTACAACCCCATCCATGTATATATTAAACAGCCATGGAGACATCACACAACCCTGTTTCAGTCCCACATTGAGATCAAAGAACTCACTCAGCTCACCATCCACTCACACCGTAGCCCTAGCTCCCTCGTACATACTCTTCACAGCACTCAACAATTTCCTCTCCACTCCATATATTCTTAATACCTTCCACATACCTTGCCTATCTATTCTGTCATAAGCTTTCTCCAAGTCCATGAAGGCAGCATACACTTTCCTTCCCTTCTCTAGATACTTCTCCACTAAACATCTTAGAACAAATATCTGATCTACACATCCTTTTCCCTTCCTAAATCCCCCTTGTTCTTCTCCAACTAGCTACTCTGTCATATGCCTAACCCTATCAATGAGTATTCTACCATATATTTTACCAGTCACACTATGTAGGCAAATACCCCTATGGTTAACACATACTTCTCTCTCCCCTTTTCCTTTGTATAAAGGAACAATTATACCTGATTTCCAGTCCTCTGGAACCCTTCCCTCTTCCCAAGCCAATCTACACAATTTCCATATCCACTCCACAACAATCTCACCCCCATACCTAAGCATTTCACCACACACTCCATCAATTCCCGGGGCCTTTCCCAACTTAATCTTCTTCATCGCTTCCACTACTTCCGCCGTACTGATCTCTTCCTCCCTCCTCTCATTTCTTCTTCTCCCAGCCATTCCCCAACCACTTATACTAGCACTGCTCTCACTCTCTACATTCATTTATATAAAAAATAATTATCGAGGCCTGGGGTTTAGGAGACTCCAGGTTACCTAAGATGTGTTGATGAATAACTAAAAAGAATGCGTCTTTAGTTCAAAGAGGATTAATTAACTTGGACGAAGTGACACCTACTGTAGGGAAATTATATAGAAAAGTTTTATAATAAGTAAAGTTTATTTTGCCTTCAGTAGAATACGCTTCTCTCGATATATATATATATATATATATATATATATATATATATATATATATATATATATATATATTTGCCTAGGAAAATAGTTTGTTGTCCTATAAATAACATCATGAAAAGAGAAGAGCCAAAGCCATTAGTAGAAAAAGTTAAAGCTTTATAATATTCAGAACTACAAACACTTTATTGGACGTATAACTGTTTCTTTTGATCTACATCTCAGCATGCGTATCTCTGTATACAGTATATATAACTGATTATCTATCGCCATCCATCTGTGCCTCAGCGTATCTTTTTTTCTGCATTGCTATTTCTCACGAGAGTCACTAACACAGTGTGAGTTCTGGTAGTGAAACAGTAAACCATTCGTTTTCTTTGCTAATTGGCTTGTCCCTTGATGTCGCAATTTTGGAGAAGTGATCACAGTATGGAATGGCAAGAGAGAGAGAGAGAGAGAGAGAGTGTGGGTTTGTGCGTGTGTATGTGCACAAATATATAGATGTAACTGTGTAAAATGTGTGCATATAAACCTTACATATGTACATGTAGCTGCCTGTATGGATCTATCTATCTATCTATCTATCTCTACTGGCATACGAGTATTAGTAGAATATTCATTAGGCAGTGAATTACGCTCCACTTATTCTGGTTTACGCTGCAGGATGGTTAATATTCTGCAGTGCACCAGAGAGCAATGTTTACCCTACTTCTTAACGAGAGGAAGAGAAAGCAGGATGTGAGGCAGGTTCAAAGAAAGTTAGAATTACAAACGACGAGGGAAGAATAGATAGAAAACACCGAATAAAAGTGTCTATCTGCCTATCTATCTGTCCATCTGTTTGTCAGTCTGTCTAATTATCTGTCTTTCTGTATGTCTATACATCTGTTTATCTACATATCTCTCTCTGTATCTATCTGGTTATTTGTCTGTCCGTCTGTCTGGCCGGTCTGTCTAATCTATGTATCTATTTCTGTGCTTATCTTTAGTATAAAAATAAAAAAATAAAAGCAAGCAGAGATAATGGAATTACGATGAGAAAACAAAAAAAACAGGAAAAAAGAAGCAGAAATATCACAGGGAAAAAAAACAACGAGAATAACAAGAGCAGTAAATAAGAGGATGAGAAAAAAAAAAGAAGGAAAAGAGATAAATGAAGGAGAATATAAATGAAACAAAACAAAAGAAAGAAGCGGGGAAGATGATAAGAAAAGGGGGGGGGAGAAAATGTTAATACAAACAAAGGAAATAAGAGATGGAAGTGAAAAAATATATATATAACAAATAGAAAAAAATGGCAACAAAAAGGAGTGAAAAACAACAGCAAGGCAATGGAAAAGGCGAGAAGGAAAAGTAAAAAAATGTATATATATATATATATATATATATATATATATATATATATATATATATATATATATAAACAAAGGAAAGAAGCAATGGGGGAGATATCAAGGGAATGATCATCACTAGCTCTGAAAAATGAAAGGAGAATAAACAAAGGTAAAAATATATGCAGGAGAGAGAGAGAGAGAGAGAGAGAGAGAGAGAGAGAGAGGATGCGCCAGATTAGCTTACGATTCACTGTGACGTTTCCATTCTTATCGAAATTTTATCAAAAGGTGCGTATGAAGTAAAACTTTAAGAATGCATCTTCTTATATTACATGCTACATGTTTCTAGAGGACTTGAGAGGAGGTCTCTCTCTCTCTCTCTCTCTCTCTTGGGGGTAGTGGGAAAATATCTTTGTTTCGCTGTCTTATTCTAGAAAGCATTATTTTTTCCATTAAACTCAATTATGTAAAAGTGATCATAAGGTCTGTGTGGTCTGTGTATTTATGAAACTTTATATAGGTTACCTTTTCCTTTTTTCCACCCAACCTTTCTTCCTTCTTTCACTTCTTCTTTCTCTTCCCCCTTCATTCCCTCCTTCCTTCCTTTTTTCCCTCCCCACAAGCACACAAGCATAGGGAAAACCACATCTCCTTGGCTCAAGCATTGAACTTCAAAAAAAAAAAAAAAAAAAAAAAAAAAAAACAGCCATCTTTCTCACCAAGCCAATTAATCAAATAGGGCCATCCGTGAGCAATACAGTGGTGTCAATATTTGTAGAGTCCAGGAAGGGGATACATTTTCATTCTCATATCCTGTCCTCTCCCCACCTGTCCTATCTGTAAACACGATCCCAGTGGAATGAGGGGTACACGATGGAGAAGGAGGAGAAGGAGGAACGAAGGAGAGTTCGGCAGAGGAAGGGTTCAAAGGAAAAAAGGTTTGAAAAGAAAGTTCGAGGTAGTTAAGGTCCGAAGTTAGTTGGGTCTGAAGTAGAGTCCAAGGCCTGTATTCTGCATAGTGCTTATGGTCGACCCTAGCTAACCGTCATAGCTAAGCAAATTTATGACTGTCAGTCTTATGGCCGTCGGAAGTCGTCGGCCATACCTCACTAATCCAACAACACCGTCAGCTGCTAGAACGCACCGCTCACAATTTGTCAACTTTAAATTTATGGAATAAAATAGGTTCTTGGCATTATTTTCTTGGATTTAAATTGTTTTAACTTCATATTACGACTTTTGGGGAAGTTAGACATAGTAAAATAGGAATTCGTTTGTGAGAAAATGCGCTGAAACGTATTCCCGTTGAAAAGTGTGTAACCAAAAACACTGTCTGACTAGTGTAAACTTAACCTACCTTATTAATTTCATCTAATTTCATATTAGTATTTTTTTGTTGGCTAGGCTAAACTTGGTTAGGTTAAATTTTATTATTATATATATATATATATATATATATATATATATATATATATATATATATATATATATATATATATATATATATATATATTTATTTATTTTTTTATTCATATCATTATTTATTATAATATACTTAACCTACATTACAAATATTTCTTAAGTTCAAAGAAAGTTAAAGAAAAGGTTCATTGCTATGGACAGCAATGGGACAATAACCAGTTCATCTGGGTTGAGGTATATATTTCTATAATTTGTTTCTGGTTTATTTAATATTTTCATATTTTTTTACACTAACCTTAACCTAAAGTATTATTTTTTCGACCAGTCTAAACTTTACCTATCCCATTATTATTATTTTATTATATTTAATTATTTATTATTTAATATTTTTTAGACGTCCATAATTAACCTAACCTGCTGGGGCTAGCCCTACAAGTACTGTAAAGCCCAAACTCTGCACATTTGCATTTTTCCGGTAGCAAGATAACGTAGTGTTATGATGACCTTAAGCTCCGGGGTGAGTGGGTTTCTCCTCTTGGTGTCATTCGATAAGGCGTCTCTCACAAGATTGGTGACATACAAAATACCGTCCCTGTCTAGCCGGTATCTCTTGATAAGCTCAGCATCACTGAGCTCGTTAAGCACGTCCCTTCTTCGGAAAATATTCCTCGGCTGGGGATCTGCTTGCTGTGGTGCGGCCATGTTGACACACTTCTGACGGTCATAGGCGGCGTTAAGACAGGGTGAACCCGAACATACCATCGCGCGTCTTATTATGGTCGTCCATAGGAGTTTATGGTCGACCATACGAGTTTCTGACGGAGTTATGTCTAAAATGCGCCATTTTGTTTAGATATGTACGACGGACTTAGCTATGACGGTTTGTAGAATCTGGGCCCAAGGTACTGTACGGAGAGTTTGAAGTCTGGAGGGTATGGTCCTGGGAGGATTCAAAGCAGGGAGGGTTCGAAGCTGGGAGGATTCAGTGCAGGGAGGGTTCGAAGCCGGTATGATTCAATGCAGGGATGATTCAATGGATGTAAGATTCGATGCAGGACTAATTCAAAGCAGGTATGTTTCGATTCAAGGAGGATTCAAAGCAGGGAAGGTTCAAAACAGCGATGAATTGAAGCGGTGAGGGTTTGAAGCTAGAAGTGTTTGGAGATCGGAGGGTTCAAATGAGGGAGAGTTCAAAGCATGGAGATTTCAAAGTAGGGAGGGTTTGAAGTTGGAAAGGTTCGAAAGAGGGAGGTTTCAAAAGAGAGAGACTTCGAAGTAGGAGGGGTGTGAAGGAAGGAGTGTTCGAAGTAAAGAGCGTTCGAAGGAAGGACCGTTCGAAGGAAGGAGGGTTCAAATGAAGGAGGGTTAGAAGGAGTAAAGGTTCAAAGCCGGGAGAGCTCGAAGGAGAGAGAAACTGAAGGAGTGAAAAGCCGAAGAAGGGAGTAATTCGGGTCAGAGGAAGGGATGTTAGGAGTTGGAGTATAAGAAATTAGGATTCACGGAGATCAAAGCAGTCGAAGAAGAAAGGGGGAGGGTCAAAGCTTCTCTATTTCTCCCCCCTCCCCCCCTCTCTCATATCCAGTCATCTCCCTGATTAGAGAAAGAGGGAGTCAAAGGGACAAGAGGAGAGGCCGAAGAGGGAGAGAGAAGAAGTAATGAGAGTTTGAAGGAAGGAGGAGTTCAAGGAGGTAGAGGTCAAAGTAAGAAATGAATGGATAAAGAGCCGAAGCATTTTTAAATCATGAGCTCAAGTAGTAGACGAATAGGGACTTTTACCCTCATGTGCTGCCCTGCCTTCACTTCCCCTATTTGTAAACAACCCGTGACCAGAGAGAAGTTAGAGGAGATGAAAAAAGAGAGTGTTGAGGGAGGGAATCAAGGATGGAGAATTGAACTGGTCGAAGCAGGAGCCGGAGCACGTGTCAAAGGAATAGAGAAAGAGGAAACTTTATTATTTTCGTATCGGGTCCCCGTTTCAGTTCCTCTTTATGAAAACAAGTTACAAGTAAAGAGAAGCAGGAGCCAGGGAAGGAGTTCAAGAAGGAAGAAGTCGGAGTAAGGAAAAATCAAAGATGGGAGTGGTTGATGGAATGAGTGATCAAAAGTGGGAAGGAGGACTCAAGGAAGCAGAGGTTAAACGAAGCAGGGGTCGAATGAAGTACGTGCCGAATAAACTACAGGTCGAAAGATGTAGGGGTCAAACCTCGTAAGTGTCGAATGAAAGACGGGCCGAACGAAGAGTCGAATGCGTTAGGGATCGACTGAAGTATGCGTCAAGAGAGAATCGAAGGAGGGGGATGCATTTTTATTACAGCCTTTGTTCTTCTTTCCTTTCCTCTATGTAAACACACAATGAGTGGAGAGAGTGCGGGGAGTGAAGGAAAGGTCAGAGGTGAAATCCAGAAAACAGTTTTCCATATTTTTCTTTTCCTAGAAGAAGGAGGAGGAAGAGGAGCATGGTATGGATCTAATCTAAATTCTTTCCCTGCTCATTCTCTAATACTACTTTCCATAAATAAGTTATTTTGGAAGGAACGGAAAATGTATGAATTTTCTACAATCATTTATTTATCTTTTAAGAAAAAGAAAAATCATACTTGCAACATGAAACTGATTATTAGTATATTTGTGAATCAGCGTCCAGATCTTACTGTGTGTCATGTTGAATTGGTTCATTTTCTGAAAGGAGGAACGCAACTGTGAATACAGGAAGGCTTCATTTATCGCTGGGTAAATATATTTAGCACTGAAGGTTGAGATGTGGTGTGTGTGTGTGTGTGTGTGTGTGTGTGTGTGTGTGTGTGTGTGTGTGTGGTGCAGATGTATGGTGAAGAAGTGTCATTAATTTTCTCGAAACTTTGGGACAATACATGTCAGCATCTGGAATTCTCTCTCTCTCTCTCTCTCTCTCTCTCTCTCTCTCTCTCTCTCTCTCTCTCACACACACACACACACACACAGTATAGTACATATCACTAGAGAGAAACTGGGATCAATGACATTAACGAATACGTCCGTAGTTCAAGGAAGATTAATTTACTTGGGAGTAGGAAGGCCAACTCTGCAGAAAGTGTAACGAAAGGTGTTGAAATAGGTAAATTTTCTTTGGCCTTCAGTGCAATACAGTTTTCGCTAATGTAATACATAGTTTTTTTTTTTTTTTTACCTAGGAAGGTTGTATGTTGTCCTATAAATACCATCATTAAAAGAGAAGAGCCAAAGCAAGTTGCAAGAAAAGCTACAGCTTCATAATTTCCAGAACTACAGTACAAAAACTAAACAGGCGTCGTATCGAAAGCAGAGTACATGTTTGTTAGCAATAGTTTGTTTTCTCACAAGAGTCACCAACACAGTGTGAGTTCTGGCAGTAAAACACCAACCATTTGTTTTCTTCGCTAATTGGCTTGTCCTTTTATGTTGCAAGTTTGGAGGGGTGATCAGAGTATGGAATGGCAAAAGAGTGTGTGTGTGTGTGTGTGTGTGTGTGTGTGTGTGTGTGAAAATGCATATATGTAGTTATGTAAAGTGTATCCTTCTCTCCTTCCATCCTCTTCTGTCTTTCTTTCCTTCATTCGTTCCTTGTCCTTCTACCTATGGGTGTCTTTACACTCTCTCTTCCGTCTTTCCTTCCTTCAGTCTTTCCTCTTCCTTCAGCCTGTGGGTGACTCTACACTGAGTGACAAGCCAAATGGTTTCCTGTACACCCTGAAACCATTCACTACGCTGGGTGGTAACCATATAACCAAATTTTGGCGCCTGGTGGTTTAATGGGTAATTGTTGTGCTCCAGTCGGATTTAGCCGGTGAAGGTTTATATCCAAGGGGTGGTTGGGGTTGATTGCTCATGTAACGCCACTCAGGGATGAGTGAGGCTGGTCACTCTCATCTTAAATATCGGGACCAACTGCCTAGCCCCGGGCTCCTACGCTTCTCATGGAGCAATGTAGGATTGGATGATGGATGGATGGATGGATGGTATGCATATAAATCCTTGCGTATGAATATTAACATGTATTTATGGGTATGTATGTATGTATGTGCTGGCATGCCAGTAAGCGTTATAATATTCACTAGGCAATGAATGACGTTCCTCTTATTCTGGATTACACTTGAGGGTAGACTAATGACCTGCAGTGCGCCAGAGGGCAACGTTTACACTACTTTTTAAGGAGAGAGAGAGAGAGAGAGAGAGACTGGAGGATGCGAAGCAGATTCAAAAGACAAAACTAGGAGAAACTGAGTGATACAAACGACCCGGGAAGAAGAGATACAACACTCCGATGCAATGCTTCTATCTATCTATCTATCTGTCTGCCTGTCTACTTACCTGTCTGTCTAGTTGCCTGTCTGTCTGTCTGTCTGTCTGTACATCTGTTTATCTACATATCTTTATGTCAGTATGTGTCTGGTTGTTTATCTTTCGGTCTTTATAATTTGTGTATCTATTTCTATGTTTATCTATAGCAACAAAAATAAAAGTTAAAAGCAAGCAGAAGGCCATGGAAGCAGGAAGTGAAAGCGTAAAAGCAAAATAAATAAATGAATAAATAAACAAAAGAAACAGGAGAATCACAGGATGAAGAAAAAATTGTGAGAACAACATCAACAATAAATAATAAGAGGAAAATGAACTGAAGGAAAGCAGAGAAATGATGGAAAGAAAAATTGGACCAAAATAAAGGAAAGAAGCGGGGAAGGCGACGAAAAAAATGGGAGGAAAGCGAGAGAATACCAACGAAAACAAAAGAAGCAAGAGCAGAAATCATAAATGGAGAGAACATAGCGAGAAAACAGCACCAAAGACAAATGAAAGGCCCGTGGAAGTTGATGAAAAAGGGGGAGACAGCGAGGAAATAATAGCAAAAACAAAGGAAAGGAAGTGGGAAATATCAAGGTAAAAAATATAATTAGCTCTGATAAAAGAATAGAGAAGAAAAGAAACAAAATATATGAAGGAGAGACAGACAGACAGACAGACAGATAATGAAATGGCAACGTAATAGTTATGTTGATTGCGTAGTAAGCTGAGGGGTAGTAAGATGGAGAGAGAGAGAGAGAGAGAGAGAGAGAGAGAGAGTGACGGCTAGGAAGGAGGAGGAAAAGAGGGAGAGAGGGAGGGAAGGTGAGAAGAGAAATGGAGGGAGGGGAACAAAGAAAAAGGAGCTGTCCCTCTGTCCTTTCTCTC
Organism: Coenobita brevimanus; assembly: GCF_032717465.1. Lineage (NCBI taxonomy): Eukaryota > Metazoa > Arthropoda > Malacostraca > Decapoda > Coenobitidae > Coenobita > Coenobita brevimanus. Next base: position 12,766,442 of record NC_137057.1, read on the forward strand.
TCTCTCTCTCTCTCTCTCTCTCTCTCTCTCCACCCTTGCAAACCCACACCTTCATCATGCCACAATCACCCGTCCTTTAGAGCCAATCATTTTCTCCTCAGCTTCTCCTTCAAGACTTCCTTAAGCACTTCTCTGCTTCTGTTAACTTGCCTGCTCGCTTTCTTCCAAGACGATTTTTACCCCTTTTAAACTTCTCTCATCGCCTGTCTTTTCGTTTTCAGCTCAATAACGTGCCTTGTAATTTATTCATATTATATAAATAATAGTTTATTTATATATTTTTTATTCGCTAAGAGTCTGGAAGGATTTTAAGAAAGTGACCACCCTTGTGGTAGGTGGGAGCGTTTGTCAGGACTCTAAAATATTATAAATAATAGCTGGTAGCATAGATGTAATCTAGAAGGTTAAGTCAGTCATGGCTAGGGCTGGCAGGAAATATCGCCTGCACATTCCCTCTGAGGGATGTGCAATCTGCACCTCGTGACGCCTGATAGGAATACATACGTACACCCACACAGGCTTCTAGAACATTCAACTAGAGTATAATCCACGTGACAGCTTTCATATACGAGAGAGAAGTGAGAAAACGTCAGAAGGAATTAGGAGACTGGAGAGGCGAGAGCAAGAAGGGATGTAGAGAGAGAGAAAGAGAGAGAGAGAGAGAGAGAGAGGGTGGGCTGCGAGAGAATTAGGAAACATAAAACCGCCCTCACTTCAATACGTTCTTGTGAGAAATCTATCTATCTATCTATTGCCAGACGCCTCAATCCCGTACGGGATGGCCACAAACAAATCGCCTCCATGTCACCCTGTCCCCCTCCATTTCATTGCCCTGCTCCCAACTCACACACCCCTCTCTCATATACCTCTCCACCCCATCCCTCCATCTCATCCTCGGCCTCCCCCTCCCTCTCCCCCCCTCCACCTCACTTACATACACTTTCCTCGTCAGTTTCTCACCCTCCATCCTCTCCACATGGCCAAACCATTTCAGTGTGTTCCTCATAACGCTTCCTATCACATCCACATCCACACCACAACGCTCCTTTATAACCTCATTCGACAGCCTGTCTCTCCATGTGACTCCACAGGCCCCTCTTAAATAACTCATTTCCACTACTCTCACTCTTGACTTGTGTCCTTCCAACAACGCCCAAGCTTCACTTCCATACGTTAGAGTTGGTATCACAATACTGTCATGTAGCAACTTTTTCACTTCCATGCTCACCCCCCTGTTTCTTATCTCTGCTTTCAAGGAACCATCAACCTTTCTTCCTTGTTGTACCCTTTCAAGCACTTCACCCTCCAAATTTCCATCCTTACTCTTCACGCTACCCAGTACTTAAACGCACTCACATTTTCCATTTCCTCACCATCCAACCTCACTGTACATTCACTGACTTCATCTCTCTCAAAGACCATCACTTTACTTTTCCCTATATTCACCTTTAGATTCCGTTTCTTACACACTCTCCCAAACTCACCCACCAAGCCTTGCAGCTCCCCTTCGTCTTCACTCGACAATACAGTATCATCTGCAAACAACAGTACAGGGAGTTTCCAAACACTACCTTCTCTCAGCAGGGCCACTCCAACATCCACTGCCCTACGTTGTACCTCTTTTATTACCCCATCCATATACAGATTGAACAACCATGGATACATGACACATCCCTGTTTCAACCCAACCTTCAAAGAGAAAAATTCACTTAGTTCACTATCCACATGCACTGTACCCTTAGCACCATCATACATACTCTTCACAGCATTCAACAACTTCCCATCTACTCCATATATTGTCTATCCACCCTGTCATATGCTTTCTCCAAATCCATGAAAGCCGCATACAACTTCTTTCCCTTCTCTAGAAATTTTTCCACTAAAGATCTAAGAATGAAAATTTGATCTACACAACCTCTCCCCTTCCTAAAGCCTCCCTGTTCTCCTCCAACTAATTCCTCTGTTCTTTCCCTAACTCTGTCAATAAGTATCCTGCCATACACTTTTCCTATTACACTAAGAAGACAAATGCCCCTATGATTACCACACCCTTCTTTTTCCCCTTTTCTTCTGTACAAGGGAATAATTATACCTGATTTCCAATCCTCCGGGACTCTACCTTCCTCCCAGGCCAATATGCACATCTCCCACATCCGTTCTACTGCTATCTCTCTCCCATGCTTCAGCATTTCACCATACACTCCATCAGTTCCTGGGGCTTTCCCCAATTTGACTTTCTTCTTTGCTTCCACAACTTCTATCCTATTGATTTCTTCCTGTCTTCTCACCTCCCTCCTTCTCCCAGCCATTCCCCAGTCACTTATACTCGCATTCCTTCCATCCTCTATGTTCAACAATTCCTTAAAGTGTTCTCTCTATATGCTCACTTTTTCTCCCTTCTCCACTAGTAATCTTCCATTATTATCTTTCACTCCCCTGCTAACTTCACTGCCACCCTGTCTTACTCTTTTCACCTCTTTTCAGAACATTTTCTTACAGTCCCTCCACTTTACACTCAAATTCCTTCCAAATTCCTCATTCACTCTCTGCTTACTCTCTCATACTAATCTTTTCACCTCTCTCTTCCTTTCTACATATAACTCTCTCTTTTGCCTCTCAACTTCTTCCACGACCCTATTTCTCATCCATTCATTGTATGCTTTCCACTTTTGTGCCACACCCTGTCTCACCTCGTCATTTCACCATGCTGTTCCTTGCACCCCCCTCCGTCTTCTCTTCACCCCACACACCACATCACATGCTGCACATATTTCTTCTGTGAATATCCTGCACACACCTTCCACGTCCCCCATCTGCTCCAATTCATATTTACCCAATCATTCCACTACTTCTCTCTTATTCTGCGATTTTCTCATCCTCTTGTAACCTTTCCACTCTCCTTGCAACTACTCCATCTTCCCGTCCTTCCCTTCTTCTATTTCTCCATCTTGCTTGGATCTTGATACTGGCCACTACCAAGTAGTGGTCAGAAAGTCCACTCCCCCAACCTCTATATGCTCTTGCATCCATTACACATCTTCGCATCCTTTCATCCACACACACATAATCAATCATTGCCTTCCTTTCATTCAGTTCACCACCCACTCTTCTCATCACTCGCCATGTATACCTGTGGATCATTTTATGCCTGAAGAGGGTATTGGCTATCACCAACCCCCTCCCGGCACAAGTGTCCACTAACGCACTGCCATTCTCATCTATCTCAGCAGGCACACCCCACTCACCAACTAATCCATCCACCTTCACATTCCCTACTTTACCATTCATATCAACGGTCAAAAACAGTCTTTCATTCCTTCCAAACTTTCCCATGCACACTTCCACGTTTGTCCAGAATTCTGTCTCCCCCTGCTTGCACGATCTTGCGTTGGCGCATACACACACACAATCGCCCACATTTGTATTCCAACTTTCAGTCTTACCCACACAGTCCTTGACCCAACTGATCCATACTTTCTTATGTTCTTCCATCTTTTACTCACAACAATACACACTCCTTCTTTTGCCCTCTCATTCTCACCTACTCCTGCACATATACCCCATCCATACTCCCATTCTCTCACACTCCCTCCCCTCCATTTAGTTTCAGTTACTCCACATACATCCACTTTCACACCCTCAAGCACCTGGACAATCTCTCTCTCTTTCACCTCATCATTTGCACACCTTACATTCCATGTTGCGATCCGTACCATGTCCAATGGTCGTCATCTTTTGGTCAGTCCTTGTTCGAGGCTTCTTGTTCGTTTTTTGTAGTCAGCTGTTTTCCGGGGGTGGGGGGCACTAACCCTCCGCCAACCCTTTTAGTCGCTTCGTACGACAAGCAGGGATACGGGGGGGAGTATTCTTGAAAACCCCCCTACCCCCAGGGGGTAGTTTATAATTTTGAGATATTCCCTCTGAAGAAATAAACTACAATTAAATCCCTGTACCCATCTTTATCTTCTGTCACCAACTACAAGTGAACTGAGGTTATCTCTCATAAACTTTTTTTTTTAATAACAGAACAGAGGAAGGAAAAACAAAACGAATTAAAAAAAAAAAAAATCCATACACCAGATTACTGGTGTCCTCTGTTCATAAAATATCTGTAACAGTTAGACATGAACAGCTGTGGGTTGAAGTTTGAAGGGAAACAACTCTGCGGAAGCGAGTTCCAGAGAGATGGAGTTCGGGGAATGAAAGAATTATTCTGATAGGCAGAAGTTCTGCAATATGGCTGAGTGACATTCCAGTCATGAGCGCTACCAGATGCGCTACAGCACGGCTATGACTACGATATAATCAGTTACAAGACTGACATTATTTTGGTGACCGCAAACGTACGAACCAACGCCTACGAGCCTACAAGTCTACAAGCCTATAAGCCTACAAATCAACAAGTCAATGAACCATCGAATCTACGAGCCTACATTATCAAGGCCGATAAGAAGCAACGCTACAGTCAAACCAAGATATTACAGTTCTGCAAGCAAACTTCAGGCAGGTGCAACGTACCCAAGATTAGTTACATACAGTAAGAAACTACAATTAAATGCTGTAAAAAGAAACCACAAGCATCTCAAGAAACTACAGTTCTACGATCAAGTAACCACAAACGAGTATACAGTAAGAAGAACGACTTATGAGTGAGGAAAAACAAGCTCTACGATCATCTACAAGTAACAAGTCTATGAGACATCTCTATATCTTCTACACGCACCTACAAGTAGCAGCAGTCTTCATCCAACAAGTAAATCACAGTAAGAAAGGACCGAGAATAAGATGAGAAAGAAATACAAATCAAGCAAAAGAAGAGCAAGAGAAGATTCACAACCCAAAACCGATGTAACCACCACCTGATCCCATCCCTCTCTCCAACCGTCCTCCACCTCCACCAACATCACGCTGATGCAGGAGTGAACAGGTCAAAGCCACGACGTAGCACAACACGTCAATAAACCTGTGCCTGACAACACTACCGTATCACCACCTGCACCACCACTCATACTGTTCCCATCACGGCAAAAATCAGTGAGTTAAGTAACTTCATTTATACAATACATAGTGATAGACACAGTGGTAGGCAAAACATTCTGCACAAACATATAAAACGTGCGTATAGTTACAACTTACCTATACATACTTGCTTCAATTATCTGCATAAGTCAATCGCTAAGTACTTGCACCAACAATAACAATTACATACTATATATATTCATTCATTTATTATAGCATTCATTTATTGCCAACGATTGTTCCCATTTATACATACATGAAATACATGTTTCATGCACAGAACTAAGCAACAACACATCTGCAAAGTAGTAATTAAATATACTATCATATTAACCCAGTGAGTAATTAAAAGAACTGTGATAAACATTTATTAATTAAACTTATCTAGTGGGACCAAACAAATTATATTACAAGGAAAATCAGGAAGAGAGAGAGAGAAAAAAAAAATGGCCAACACGAATGACGTTAGCAAAAATAAACATCTTTCACACAGTCGTGATGACAAAGATTTCCACACAGTGCTGACATATAAATTGCCCATCACAGGTACAGTTGGCCGCACTCCCGCGAGGGCCACCTTAGTGTTGTCAACGCTGGCCGAGATAGTAACCGAGAATCATTTGTAGTGAGCTCTGATCGAAGCATTCACAGGACTGAGGGAGGGAGCGGGTTTGAGGTGGGTAGGTGGGTGCCTGCACACGAGAGGCGAGATATGACGATTGTTGAGGCGACAGAAAAGTGTAATATTTATTAAAAGAATTTTTTTTTTTTCGGTGTTACTTTTGCCATCATGAAAAGTAAAAAGATCAACTTTAAATATTATACTGCAAAACAAAGACAACCGATCAAGATTCATAATTGTAGACTTTAATAGTATTTTATTTTATTGTCGTTTCCAAGCAATGGACGCTGTAAAATACAGACAAAAACTGCCTGTAAATAATGAATCAGAATGCTGTTTATTAATCACATGTAACAAATGTAAGTAACTTCATCCGGAATGTGGCAGCTGCTGACACCACTGGCACATATCAACATCGCCCATATCTAGCGTTACCTAACGAGCAGTTTAAAATCGCATCGTTGCGTCATCGCATCGTGGAGTTATCAGGGCTCCCATTCACCTTCACATGATAGCAGATTAAATATATATATATATATATATATATATACAGAGAGAGAGAGAGAGAGAGAGAGAGAGAGAGAGAGCTAGAGAGAGAGCGAGAGCGAGAGAGAAAGCGAGCCAATGTTGTCGGGTGTTAGGAAACGCTTGATAAGGAGGATACGGAGGTGTGTGCTAGGGGTGTCAGCAATTACCGCATGCAGTATTAAGGATTCACATTTGCTATATTCAATAGCATTATGCTTTATGGTTTCCAAGCATTAACTGTGCCACTTTTCACAGCGGTAATAACTTGACAATAAAGGTATTAAAATATATATGATTTGTTACCAGGTATTGTAGATTTATATTATATATAGCTTCCAGCCTTCCACTCATCTGTTTCAGACGTCATCCCTCACCTCTCGTGCATAGGTATCCCCCCACTCTCCTCAAACCCCCTTCCTCCCCCCCAAACTCTCTCTGTACGACTCTCTCCTACTGGCTGTGGATGCTTCGAACGCATCTCTCTACTAGTGTTTCAGTAGTAAATATCTTGGCCAGCGTTGACAACGCTGTGGCCCTCGCGGGAGTGCGGCCAGCTGTACAAACGAACAAGTGAATATATAGTTTATGTTGTATATATTGCATAAATATTCTTATATAAAATAACAGAATATGGGGTTACATACAGTAGTATCTCAATAAACTGTGTAAAATAACTAAGCCTTAAAAAGGGTCCCAAGGATTAGCCAGCAATTATGCAACCTCGGACACCATCGAAATAACAAACACAAACGATAAAAACAAATCAGAGGAAATCAGGACTCACAAAAATATATTACGATCGCATAACAACCAACCAAAAATAAGTGCAACTGATGCTACAAATGCCACAATACATCATAAACTCTTTCTATACAGTAAGTGAAACAACGAGGAAAGTAATTGGTCCCCACGAGCCAGTTGTAATGCACATCATCACTATCTTCGACCGCAGAATTACTGGATAAGCTAGTTAATTGATTTTTGTTTTATTCGGTAGGAAACAATGTGTGAACTTATAATACATATTGTGTGATATTACTACAGCAAGTGTTATAGAAGACTTATTCATAATACAGTTCATTGCTGTACTTAGCTATTGTGTTACTATAATGTGATTATATGCATGTGCACACAATTATGTCCCAACTTACAATGTTACATACAATGTAATTGTACAGTATGACTACAGTTACAACCAATACCTACGATATTATTGCAGTCACTACAATATTTCTGCAATTGCTACAATTATGTAACTACAAACGATAGCATTACTGCAATTATGTTACTACAGTTATGTAACTACAAACGATAGCATTACTGAATTATGTTACAGTTGCTACAATTATATAACTACTGTATAAACGATAACATTGCTGCAGTTATGTTACCACAATTATGTAGCTACAAACGCTAATAATGCAGCAATTAGGTAATTACAATATTTCTTCAACTTAAAATACAATTATGTAACAATTACAATACAATTATGTACAGTACAATGCAATTATGTAACAATACGATTATGTAACAATTACATACAATGTTCCTACAATTTTGTATTACCAGAATCATCATACAAGTTAAGGATAATATTAGGCATTACTTTAGGTATACCACCATATGTAATGTAATGACCTAGCAATTTTACCATTGCACAGTTATATGCGTGTGTCTGTTATACATGCACATTTGTGCTACTATATCACTACAATGTGTTATACAATATTCTATATTCAGTTTTACAGCAATGTATTTACTCCATTATACATACAGTGTATTACTACAATATGTTATGTTTCTTCAATGTTATTATATTTGTACAATAATATCATAAATATTATATTTCTACAATATTATAATGAATATTATGTATTAATAGACGAATTAATTGCTACAGGATGCCGTAGGTCGCCAGCAGGGCGTGACCGAGCAGTGTCAGGATTCTCAAATATCATAAATAATAGCTGGTAGCATAAGCAACGTTGGGTCTGGTTAGTACTTGGATGGGTGACTGCCTGGGAACGCCAGATGCTGTTGGCATCCCTACGTGTCAAGTGGGGTTGGTGGAGGATTAGTGCCCCTCCCTGTAAAACAATTAACTCTAAGCCCTTGACCACCCCGTTTGGGATACATGGCGTCTGGCAATGGATGGATGGATGGATAGATGTAATCTAGAAGGTTAAGTCAGTCATGGCTAGGGCTGGCAGGAAATATCGCCTGCACATTCCCTCTGAGGGATGTGCAATCTGCACCTCGCGACGCCTGATAGGAATACATACGTACACCCACACAGGCTTCTAGAATTTTCGACAACCGTATAATCCACGTGACAGAAGCTCTCATATACGAGAGAGAAGTGAGAAGACGTCAGAAGGAATTAGGAGACTGGAGAGGCGAGAGCAAGAAGGGAAGTCTAGAGAGAGAAGACGGTGGGCTGTGAGAGAGTTAGCAAGCATAAAACCGCTCTCACCTCAATACGTTCTTGTGAGACATACATAGTATAAAATTTTGAGATATTCCCTCTGAAGAAATAAACTACAGTCAAACCCCAGTACTCATCTTTATCTCCTCCTGTCACCAGCTACAAGTGAACCGAGGTTATCTCTCACAAACCTATTCACTATTTCCTACAGCTCAGCTACGACTACGATATAATCAGTTACAAGACTGACACGTTCACCATCCACTCACTCAATGTAGTACTGTTCTCAGGTGCTTGCCCTTTCCTCTTTTTCTTCCTTCATTCCTTCCTTCCTCTTCTGTGTTTCCTTCATTCATTCTTTCCTCTTCCTTTTGTCTACGGGTGACTGTACACTGAGTGACAAGCCAAATGGTTTCATGAACACCAGGAAACCATTTACTGCGCTGGGTAGTAACCATATAACAAAATTATGGCGCCTGGCGTTTTAGTAGGTAATTCAAGCACTCCAGTCAGATTAGGTCGGTGCAGGTTTTTATCCAAGGGTGGTTGGGATTTATTGCTTACTTTATGCCACTCTGGGACGAGTGAGGCAGGTCACTTATCTTCAATGTCAGGACCAACTTGCCTAGCCCCGGGCTTCAACGCTCCTCATGGGGCAACACAGGATTGGATAATGATGATGATGACATAGGAGGCCTCGTGGCAGCTCTTCCTCAGCGATTTATTCTGCATATTACACGTTAACATTTTTTTCGTGAATTATTTCCATCGTTTTAACATTGATATAGTTTTTATCAATAACATGCAAGAACATTTTGAGGTGTGATATTCAGAATAAATCGCTGAAGTATTGGTGTTGTGGGATCTCCAAATCCCACTATGAATACAATTTTATTTTTTATCGAAGGCCTACCAGTTCAAAAAGATCCTCCCAAAACTGAGTGTAAACGTGGGGGACACAGCACGAATAAAAGAAATATGACACAAGTCATGGCGGGGTTAACACGGCCAACTTATATACACTTGGCCACTCCCTGGCTTTGTCGAATTTGTACTTGTCTCACGTACGGAAGACGCCTCACAAGCTCCACTGACTGCCACTGAGTTTCTTGGGTGGACGTTCACAAAATGCTGTCAATTCTCAACCGTCAGGTAACCAGTTATACTTCATATTTACAATCTACTTCAACTGGCTATGTTTCACCGTTTTTGCCCTGTATCTGGCTACAGTATGTGGCAGTTGTAATAAAACTACTACTACACACACACATACAGTATAAATATATTAGAGAGAGAGAGAGAGAGAGAGAGAGAGAGAGATGGATAGATATACAGATTAATAGATAGATAGATAGATAGATCATCTGTTTGGTATCTGGAATAAACTTCTGATTTAACCCCTTCACTACAATATGTCAATGTTTATACATTTACATGGACAGTATACTCGTACTGCAAACCAGTGTATAAAAAATAGTTAGATAAATAGATAGATAAAATTATAGATAAGTAGGTAGGTAGACAGATAGATAGACTGATAGAAAGATAGACAAATAGGTAGAGAGATAGATAGATAAACAGGTAGATAGATATGGTAGTAGCAATAATACCCGTGTGAAGCACACGTGGTTATCGTATATGGGAAAAATTGTTTTCGACAATATACATACATTTCTTGTTTCATTGTTTCAATGGTTAATTTACTACCAGGTATGTTGTTGGATACCCCTGGTCCATCTGGCAGAGCAGACCCGTCGACATCAGGTAAGCAACTGCTTCTGTGGGGTCCTCCTACAGATATCATGCATCACATACACCATGTAGGCATCCAGCGACCCCTTGTGGTAGACAACACCTCACCAGCTAGAGACGTGGATCCTTCCTCACGGCGAGGTGCAGGGATATGTGAAGCGATCTGGCTACCGGTTGGACACAGCAAGTGCATTGCTCAAACTAAGGTACACAGCGCCACCACGTGTAGGCTTCTCGTCAGCGCCAGATTATATATATATATATATATATATATATATATATATATACATATATATATATATATATATATATATATATATATATATATATATGCTGAACACAGAAATGGCACATATCGTCATTTACCTACAGAAATGTACTCCAAACCTAATCTTTTTTTTTCTTTTAAATAACAGAACAGAGGAATGAAGATTCCATCATCATCATCCAATCCTACATTGCCCCATGAGGAGAGTAGGAGCCCGGGGCTAGGCAGTTAGTCCCGACATTTAAGATGAGAGTGACCAATCTCACTCGTCCCTGAGTGGCATTACATGAGCAATCAACCCCAACCATCCCTTGGATATAACCCTTCACCAGCTCAATTCGACTGGAGCGCAATAATTACCCAGTAAACCACCAGGTGCCAAAATTTGGTTATATGGTTACCACCCAACTGGTCGAGACTGTCTCTCTTCCTTGCCAGGACTTGACTTATTTATCCCTGCTACGATTTCTGGCACTTTGATCCCTGTCCTGTTTGCCTGTAATGTGTCAGTCACACCAGCTTTAACGCAGTTTAATTCCACCTCATAAATGAAATCATGTAAACTCATCCCTGGATTGTATGGGATGGTTTGAGAAATTTTTAATATCCTGTCAGGAACTTGGCATAGAGCTGCTATGTAGCCAATGATGTCAACAACATGCACTAGTGATATATTACCATCCTCTGTGACCCAGTCTGAGTTTTCTAGGCTAGATAAAAGGGTCTTCTTAATGGTGGAAATATCTGCTGTAATCTCCCCTAGATCTGAGCCTGAGTGTGTTTGCCTAAGTAGGTCTACTATTTTGTGTAATTCTGGGATTATACCACCTTGAAAATTCTTGCCTCCAGAGAATTTCCTAAGGAATTGTCTTAAACTGCTCAAATGTTGAAGCTCTCAACAGCTTGTCTGACCGTAACAAATTTCCTGCCGGGCATCGTTCCTGGTTTATCCTAGCTGAAAAAACAGCTATTCTTCCTTTGTCATCTGCAATGTGTTTCCTAATGAAATACTGCTGACATTGTTCAGCAAGTGTGTTTATGTTGATCTTGTCTTTTTCCGTACCAGAGAATTTTGGTAGTTAATTGTCTTCATGACAAATATACACTGGCAATGGAGTATTACTTGGATTTTGTGGAGAAGGTACTGCACTAGTACTTGCTTCATCTGCATTAGCCATCTTTACCGTGTTTTTCTTGCATTCGTCATTAACAGGCAATTTATATTTTTTTCCTGATCTTAATACTCTATGGTCTAAGTTATAGCAAAATGGAAGCGAACTTTTATAAAGTCCACTATCTACATCTGAAATTTCTGACCAAGTATCATCGTCATTTACTTCAGTGTAAATTGCATCTGTTTGCTGTTCTTTATCTAGTGTATGTTTTGTTTCCTGAGTCTGGTTTTCCGCTTGTTCTTGTGTTTCTGATGGTGTTTCGGAATTTATATTTTGTTGATCGGTTTTTGGTGTTTGTGTCAGGGGATTTGTCACTGTTAATGTTGATCCTTTGGGCACTAATTGTCGAACTTTACTTAGCATAATGGGATTACACAATGAATCATATTTTACTTTTCTCTTGATTGCTTAAATAATTATATATATATATATATATATATATATATATATATATATATATATATATATATATATATATATATATATATATATATATATATATATATATATATATATATATATATATATATATATATATATATATATATATATATATATATATATATATATTATATATATATATATATAATATATATCTAATATATATCTAATAATATATATATATAATATATATCTAATATATATATAATATATATATATTATATATATAATATATATATATATATATATGTATATATATATATATAGATAGATATAGATAGATAGATAGATATAGATAGATATGTACGTATATCACCATGACTGTTTCTTAGCCTCATGTCTTCTTGCTATCTCCAAATTATTTTGATCACATTAAGGGAGGCCAGGTAGTTAGTGTCTTAACCCGAGACGTCCCGTCGACGTATTGGTACGTTGCAACATTTTGCATTTGCCAGTCCTGTTGACGTACTGGTACGTTTTGCAATTGCAAGGTCCCTAATTTGCACAATTTTCAATCTTCGCATGTGATTTTTCGTACGTATACACGGGACACCTTCCTCTATTCCTCTACAAGATGCCAAGCAGGGACAATGCCTTACACCGCATAACCTCCCCCCCCTCGCACGCCATTGTCTCGGCAATTCACCTGTTACCAGTGACCTGGCCAATAAAGACATTCAGGGCCAGAGTGATTCCCCAATCGATGACAATGTGGAGGACAAAGTTTACATAGCATTAGAGGAAGAAACAGTCAGAAATGATGATCAAGTAATGTGGCAAAAGAAGGTCAGGAATGGTGATGAGTTAGTGAGTGAAACAATGCTTATAATGCCTATATTACTGTTTGAAAACCAATATACTCTCATACTGCATATACATTCATACCAAATAAATAAATAAATACCGTTTAGGAGTGGTGTGGAATAGTTATCCTCCCATAGAACTCGTTTTCTTTGCAGCCAGCCTGCTAGAAAACCCTGTAAGGTAAGGAGGTACTCCTACCTGTATCGAGTTTTTTAAACCTCAAGTGAGCGATTTCTATATGAATTTTCGATGTTTCTCACCAAAAGCGGAGGTTTTAGCCAAAAAAAAAAAAAAATTCCAAAAATGGTCGGGACTGGGGGGTGTCGGAGGTGCGAAAGTGGTCGGGATGTGACGGGTTAAGGCAACATGCTCATTGGTCCCTGAGGATCGACCTGTCTGACTTGGAAATTAGCATTTAAATTAACCCTAGCTTCGTTACTGCTTTGATAAGAGTTGTTAATTAGCCTTTTTCAGATCTGCCTCCTCAGAGGTTTACAGGGCTATGGTGCAAAGGTGTGTTCTTTCTTTTTTTTTCTTTTCTTTTTTTGGCAGGTACTTTATCCTAGATTTGGGGAGTTGAGCATGAGTTTCTTTTTCTTACAAATATTCATTCACGATTGTGTGTCTTTAATTAGAATAAGGAAAACTACATGCTTTTCTGCCTTATACAGGGGAAAAAACTAAAAATGCCTGAATTTTTGTCTGATTAAGAAAGAAATAATTAAAAATGTGTGCACATCTCTCCATTACCTGGGGATAACTAAGTAAAATTTAGTTTTCTTTTAATCAGGATGAAATGAAACACTATTTATCTTTGTTTTACTTAGAAATAATAAAAAGCTTTTCTGCTTTACATAAGACAAGGAAATTAAACCTCGCTTTTCCGGTATGAATAAGAAATCAAAACAACATTGCTTTTCACTGTTTTTATAACACTAAATAGATATACCGAGAAAAATATTATGTAGAGAGCTGTGATATTCAGGAAGCTTGTATTGATCTATATAATAATAATAATAATAATAATAATAATAATAACTGACCCCTACCGCATAATAAGGTTCGCTGAATATCGTGCAACCACAACTAAGTTTTCATGTTGTAGTAGTAACCCACTTCCGTCAGATGAAAACAAATCAACTAAATAAACCCAACACTGTCCATTCTGACCTGTGGGAATTTTCTGACAGCGAGAGAGAGAGAGAGAGAGAGAGAGAGAGAGAGAGAGAGTCTCCTTGACTCTCTGCCCTTGTCTTATTTTTACCCTATCCTCAAATTCTGATCTTCTCTCCTTCCCAACTTGCTTTAACCCCTCCACAGCTGTTCCACCCTCTTCCTCGTACTATATAATTCTCCTCTTCTTTCCTCATCTCCTATAGCATCTCTACTATTACATGTTTCTCTTCCTATTCTCAAGTTCTCTTTATCTTACCATTGTCCTTGCTTTTATTATATTTGCTATTCATTCTTCTTCCATTTTTCTTCTAGTCCCCTCTCTCTTCACTGTATGTTTCCATTCTGCATGATTTACTGTTTTATCTTTTCCAGCTTTCCATCATTCTTCTTTTCTTTCCTTCTGTCTCAACCTCCATCTCACCGCCTCTTTCTCTCCTCGTGTTAATAAAGTTCTTATTTTTTCCTCCTCATCTTCCTCTCCTCTATTCTCTTTTATCTTTCCC
>NC_137057.1:12786154-12840905 GCF_032717465.1 Coenobita brevimanus
AATGGGTTTTATTGAGTCCTGCATACTCGTATACAGGTATAGCCGCTCTGTTACGCTCACCACGTAGGTGAGAGACAGCCGTTTTCTGTGTAAGGTATACTCAGGTATTTATGCTGGGAAGGTAAATCAATGTTCAGTACACTCCTCTGATTACTTATTACTTCAACATCTATCACAATTTACGTGTCTTTCTCACTGTGCATGCATTATCATACAGTTACTTGAAGATAGGTACAACCTGACTTCATTATGTACAGTACAGTCCTGGCACTTACAAGAAGGTATTTACAACTTGACTTCACTATATAGTCCTTACATTTACAAAAAATATTTACAACTTACACTTACGTGAAAATATTTACAAAATGCCTTCACTATGTACAGCACTGGGTGAGGCACACAGGCAGCGTGAGGCAGAGCGAGCGTGAGGGGGGGAGTGAGTGAGTGTATGGCCTTGACAGCCTGGGGGATGGTAGAGGAACAGTTACCATACATGCCTGCCCCGCGAATCTTCAAAAATGCGGTCACAGTGAAATTTTATATTTTAAACCATTTTGAAATGGCACTGGCACTGGCCACGAAAGTATGTCAGACGATTTTAAAATGGCACTGACATGCGGCGGGTTAAAGTGTGTATGAATCCACCCATGAAACTGACTGTACAGTAAAGCATATACACAGTGTTGGGATCTGGCACCCCCTTGTGATAGACAGTGTCCCACCAGAGTCAGATCAGGGTCCTTCCCACGGCGAGGTGCAAGGAAGTATAAGATTTGGGTCCCCACAGCTGCTTCTCCCAGGGTGCACAGTGCCACCATGTATAGGCTCCTCGTCATCGCCTGTCATAGAAATGAAGAGGTTAAACTAAATAAAATAATCTGAGATAGAGTAAATCAAGCAAATATTCGTACTCAAGGGGTTCAGTATTTACAAAATGAAATTCTGACAGCACGAATTTTGAGCCATAAAGAAAAGTTTGAGCATCTTCTGAAACGATATGATTTTCGTTACCAAGGTTGCCTTGTAATGGACCTTTTTTACCAGCCAGTGTTGAATGTAAAAGTCATAAATATATCCCCTAATTGAAGTTCTCGGGGTCTGGTGCCTTGGCTTATGCTAACGTTGCCAATTGTTGAAGGTAAATGTGTTTTGAATCAGTAGCAGTGTTTACGTGAGCTTACAAGGCTGCCTAGATTCGCTCCTCTCCTAAGTCTGCATCCACACCAAATGCTTGTTTCAGATGAGTCTGGAGTTGCAACTTCTACCATTGCTATTCACTCGCAGCATAGTTTTTGTCCATGGAATGTTGAGTCAGATGTGTTGACTCTCTGCTGCTTCATTCCCACTCCATTGCAAGAAGTTCCTGAAAAGGTAAATAGTTTAAATTAGTAACTCAGTAGCCTTCATGAGGTAGCAAAAATTACCCAGCTGAGTGCACGAAAGGTCAGTGTCAAAAAGTCAAGTTTCTGAGTTCGGTACACAAAATTCCTTCAAAGACGACGTACTTTTCAGTAGTAAGATGTTTACTATTCTTATAAACATGCAATAAAAACGTGATTTTTTAGGAAGGTTTGCCGTATTCTTATACTTCTCTAAAAAATTAGCTTTGGGGATTCAAACACTCCTTGCACTCAGCACGAGGGTTGTGTTCATTCTCAGTAAATATGGTTTTAACTGGTATGTTGAGAGACCCCATATTATGCACACGTGCGAACGTACGTTTGTATGTGCGTGTGTGTGCAAATATATATATATATACAGTAGGCTCGCCTAGTGCGCGTCATCACGGTGTACAAATCGCATTGTGCGTGAGTGACCAAAAATCATAACGAAAAACCTTGAATGCGCGAGTTTACCCCACAAAATAATAGGTAGAGGCAAGAAGGGGCTTAAAAATGCCATTTTCCATCAGTACACGACCCCCCCCCACACACAACACGCCAATAGTGACCTAGAGGCTCATGGGGAAGGTGCTCAAGAGGAGTCTACAATAAGATAATGCCAATAACAGCTTCAGTAATAACGTTTTCGGCAAGAACAGTAAGTTAGAATAGATACCCAGTTTCTATAATAATGATGTTTATTTCGTGAATACCAAGTTATTATACTGCCAATACATCCATAACAAGATGAGGAATGAAACAAACAAGCAAGAAGAGATGAAGGAAATTGCCGAAAATGTGAGCAGTAGCGAGGAGGAGAGGGAGGATCCTCCCCTCACCACCTCCCCTGACTCGCCCACCGCCGTCCTCCACTGCCCCACCTGACTCACCAGCCACCTCCCTTTCCACCTTCACAGCCCCACCTGACCCACCTGCTTCACCTGGCATACCTGCAACCCCCACCATAATGACTGTTGCTGCATTCTGGAAGAAATGTAACATTCAACAGGCCGTAAATTTCTTCGTCAAAGCCTGGAATAATACAACATTGGCAACCGTTAAACAAGCGTGGTGCGGCCGGGGTGGTGGCGGGGGCACTGTAAGTGCGTTGTGGCGCCTCAGAACTCTTGTTTAAATCCATCAGGCCTGTTGTCTATTGTTGTTAAGGTGACTGCCCATATTTTTGTTATTGCAGCTATATCTGTAGTAAAATGTCTGAAAAAGTTGACCTTTTTTATGTCTCTAAGGGACAAAAAATGTCCAGGTATTAGGGGGTACCGCCCATATGTAATTTTTCCCATAAGATTATGTATTCTCAGTGCACGAATTCCCAGTGCGCAAGGTCATGGACCGCCCAATCTCTTGCGCACTGTGTGAGCCTACTGTGTATATATATATATATATATATATATATATATATATATATATATTTTTTTCTTTTATGTGAGGAAGAAGGAACGAAACGCCATGAGCCTGCAATTATTGCTCGTTCCAAGAGAAAAACAAAATACAAGAGAGAGCCAAATTCAAGATCTGATCATTTCGAGATGCCTGGACACACTGCATTTGAATGACTGGAGATCATAGGAAGCAGGAAATACAGACAGAGGGAGACAGTTCCAGGGTTGACCTGTTGCATGAATGAAGGACTGGGAGTAAGGGTTATCTCTTGCATTGAAGAGTTGGACAGAAAAGGGATGAGAGATTGCTGCTAGACAGGTGATACGTGCCCGTCATAGAGGTGGAGGAATGCATGCAGACAGTTCAGAGGACCAATGACCATTGAAGCAGTGACAGAAAAGAGATAAAGATGCAACTGTGTTGTGAAGAGATGAAGGTTGAAGGGAGTCAGTAAGAGGAGGAGAGTTAATGAGACAAAATGCATTTGACTCCACCCTATTGAGAAGAGCTGTATTTGGGGAGCCTCCCCACACATGAGAGTTGTACTCCACATAGGGGCAGATAAAACCCCTGTATAGAGTCAACAACTGTGCAGGGGTAAAGAAGGAATGGAGTCGGCTTAGCACACCTAATCTCTTGGAAGCAGATTTTACAAGAGATGTAATATGATCTTTCCATGATAAGTCCCAAGTAATTGAAACCCCAAGCATGTTCAAGGATGATGCAGGATTAAGCTGAATATTATTAAACATTAGTGGGTATACCTGTGGAAGATTTTGTCGGGTTGATAGGTGTAAAAACTGAGTCTTTGAAGCATTAAAAACAACCATTTTATTTTTACCCCAGTCAGAGATATGAGCCAAGTCAGACATTAGGTGTGCCATAGCCTCATATATATACTGTACATATACAGTATATATATATAGATAGATAGATAGATAGGTAGATAGATAGATAGATAAAAGATAGAAAGATACATAGTTATATATAGACAGATAAATAATGAGAGAGAGAGACAGAGACAGAGACAGAGACAGAGAGCATGAAATAATTTCTACTGGTACTAATAATGAGTGAACGGTAATAGCAAACATTATTTCAAAACTTAGTATTCAGATTACTACTAATATTAATGTTAGTTTACACAACATCCTCTATACACTTCAATTATGGAATTCATCTGTGTATATGTTAACTCTTTCGTACACAATGGCGCATTTGTCATCATTAGGATCTGGCAGTGACAATACACACTGACGCTTTGGGCGTCATTAAAAACTTTCAACAGAGGAAAAGTTTTTGGCCGATCGGCATCATTTTTGGAGGCATCATAGCTTCCCTGCTCCTCATCAAAAGTAATGAGTTGGCAACTGTTGGTCCTAATACCAGCAAGAGAGTGGACAGATTATTCAGTACCAAAAGAGCTGTGAGTAGGGAAGGTACTGCACAGTTCTGTCCCATTAAATTTTCTCTCTTACCCCCGTCCTGGCCGTGCAACATGTTTCACTATACCAGTAGTGTTTGGGCACTGTTATGATTAGATTTGGTGTTTGCAATTGGAAATTTGGTGTTTGTGAAGCATTCCTGGTCGTTATCATCCATTGGCCCAACAAAGATTGTGCTACTGTTTCTAATAAACTACACTGCCTCTACCCTGCACCAAATGTGAGTATTCAGTCATAAAAAATAGTGACAGTGAATCATGTAAATATAGTGTGCACATCTAGTGTGCAAAGAATTGGTGAAATACATGCAGTAGCTTAGAGGAAGGCAGGAAACTGCCCTACAGTCATGACACGGCATGGGTACACTGTAGTTTTTTGCATTTTTCTCAAAAACTATGAGGCCTAGGATCACCGTTTGGGCTCAAATGAAAGCCAATGAAATTTTGCATAGGATGATAAAATAAAAACATAACTGTGGTGAGAAAAGTTTATTGCTAGAGTTCCCTGAATAAAAGAATCTGTTGTCCGTTGGAAATGGGTTATACTTTTTTGCTTATTACTCGAACACTTACCTCGTATCAAACTGGGACCTCTGGCATTTGAAAGCTAATAAAATTCTTTATCCAATGATGGTATAACATGTAGAGATTGATAAGTAAACATTCAACTTATGATGTTGGGAAGTGAGATGTATGCTCCTGAATGTTTATTCACATGGCCCTAACATATATATAGTGTGTTTTTTTTGTTTGTGTGTTTTTTGCTTATCGTGTAGAACAAACCTCGAAGAATAGAAATATGTGGGTTTTGTTGTAAAGTAAACATGTTTGGGCGGTGAAAATAAGCCGAGAATACACATTTTCGGAGCAATTGCCGGGCGTGGGGAGGGGAGAAAAGCTGGCACGTCATGTCCCAGAAAACTTATTTACTTATCCACATGCGAAAGGGTTAGGACAGTAAAAGGAACAACCCCAGTAAAGTAGACTATTGTAATATTTGGCTGGACATAACACTGGAGAATTAAAATGGATGTAAGGTACATTCTCTGCCAAATGCTGCAAGTTATATGGCGGGGTATTACGTGCAATATCAGTGAAACTTAATGACTTGATGAGCCAGCTGGTATAAGGTGCTCACATCTGGTGTGATGTGGCCCATTGGTGTGAGTTAGAAAACATGGCATGGAGTGGTGTGGCAGGGGGTTGATGGTGTAGTGTGGGGGTGTGTGGCTGAGTGATGATGGTGTGAGGTAGCAATGAGTGGTATGATATGTAGAGGTGTGGTGTGGTGGTGGTATCAGTGAGTGATATGGTAAGTAGGGATGTAGTGTGGTGGTTATATAATGTGTTGGTAAGATGGTAGTGTGAGGTGTTGAGAATGTGGTTTGAGAGCTTTGAGGTATGGTGTCAGATGTTTGGTGTGGTGTGATGTGAGAGATGCTGGTATAGCTTCACGACGAGATGTAGTGTATTGGTGGTGTGGTGTGGAGAGATGTGATTGCAATGTGAGGGGTTATTGTGAGGTGATATATTTGATGTGGTAGTGTATGGTGGTAGTGTGAAGTGTTTGGTGTGGTGGTACTGTAAGATGCTTGTGTGAAGCACTAAGTTCTAGTGTGAGGTGCTGTAAATGTGGCGGTGCACTGTGGTAGAGTAGTGTGGTCGTGTGAAGTGTGCTGTTGAGGTACTGACATCAGGTACAGTGAGATGTATTGTCATGATGTGCAAGATTCATATGCTAGTGTGGTGTTAATACAGAGCACTTGTGCTGAGCGGTGTTACTGAGTGCCTGCATGACTTAGGCTCTGGTGTTACTGTGACGGTGCCAGTTTTAACCTCCACAAATGTGCACATGATATACAGATGGCAAGCCCTGTAGACTTTAGCCAACAGTCTGGCTCGTGTCTGGCCTGGTCTGCCTGTGTCACCTGGCGGCTAGGACCCAGTTTCCTTATATGCCAAGTTTCCCATTGTTTGCCTAATTTGGGATTGGCTGCCACAAGTCAGGGTCCGGATGGGCTTAGTTAAGAGGGTCAGCTATTCTTTTGCCTTTGGGTCTTGGGCTCGTATTCTCGTCATTTCAGGGAGCTCCCTAACACCGTTTCCTAAGTGATTTATTTTGCTTATCATCCCTTACTATCTCGTACTATTGTCAGTTATGGAAGTTCCTCAACATCTCTTCCTAAGCGATTCATTTTGCCTGTCAACCTTTACTATCCTCTTTTGTGTCACATAAATCATTTCAGTACCACCACACTCGCCATAAATAACATACAAATTGATACTAACCAGACATATCCAAAAATAAGTTGGAAAAGGATGAGGTGCTAGGGTTCATCCTTACCCAACAAAAACACGATCCTTGGGCTTGTCTTCTCGTTGGTACCCTAGAACACTATTATGGGGCAAAAGCTACCCCACGCTAGAGGGTGATCTCGTGTACAGTGCGTGAAAGTGGGGTGAGGGGCCTGGGTCTCACTGTACCTTCATTCCATACACAACAATCGTGGAAGGCGGAACTGATGCTCGGCTCACCTGCGAAGTGATTGCTATAAAGTATATTTTGGGAAATTTTTACCTCAATTAGTGTACAATGGATATTGTTGCATGAATTAACACCCAAGTGATCGAGATTGTATTTGGTGTTTTTTTTTTTAAGTGATTTTCTTTCAGATGTTCTGTAATACATATCTGAGTGACTACATACATATAAAAGTACTATAGCATTCATTTTGATTGAAAATGTATTTTTGGAAATTTAAAAAAAAAAAAATTCCATGAAATTTTCTGTGAAATCAATGGCTATAGCCTCTGTGATGAATAATTATCAGTTGGTGTTCATTTACAGGAGTAAATAATAGTAAAAAATAATGTCATTGCACATCATTCGTTTTCTGACTCTCAAAAAAATACCCCTTATTCGTCCCTCTCCAGCATAGTTCCTATAATAGGACTCGCCCACGTTTGCAGCTGTGGTGTGGTCCGCACCTCTGTACAGTGTTGCCACGTTTTCTATACCGTTATCTCTCTCTCTCTCTCTTTCTCTCTCTCTCTCTCTCTCTCTCTCTCTCTCTCTCCTGGCGGGAAATGTGAGCCACCCTGAGTACTTTTGATTCTTTTATAAGTTATTTATAACTGTGCTTTCATTTGTTAATTTGGTTTTGTTATATTTAGTGATGCCGACATGGCATTCAATGCATGCCCCTCTCCTGCCTCTCTCTCTCTCTCTCTCTCTCTCTCTCTCTCACCGACTGGGTGTGGAAGTGTTGCCGCTCGCGAGTGAATAATTTTTTTTTTTTACTTCGAAATTGGCATATGCTTACTATTTTGTCCTACATATTAGCTTATGATTATAAATGTGATTATTCCTCGTCCTTAAAATTATGGTAAAAGCCGGTAAATGTGAGCATTTTTCCCTAGCAACACCTGTACAAGCTATGCTTGGGTCTACGGAGGTACGTACTTTACCTTAGGCCAGACTGTGGTGTGTAAGTGTTGCCACTCACAAGAATTACATGAATTATTTCTTTTACTTTGGATATTGGCATATTTCTTCTTTTTTCAGGCTCATTATCTTATATCCATAACTGTGATATTATTACCCACCCTAAAACTACGCTAAAAACCATTAAAAGTGACTACAATTTCTTTTAGCAACACTGTACAATATGTATGCCATGTTTCTGTGTTACTGTATAAATATTTTATGCATAATAAGATTACTGTTGATTCATCCATCAAAATACACAAGTGTAAGTTTTATTCATCTGAATTTATCGAATTTGTGATGCCTTGTACATAAATAGCTTCCGTTTCATATCGCAAGTTGGGGAAACGTGGCACCATTGTACACAGGTGCGGGCACACCACAGCCGCAAATGTGCGCGAGTCCTACTATAGTGCAGCCAGAAGGCTGTGGTTCTACCAGCTGAGGCTCCCATGACCTGCATTTGTGTGTGCCAGTGATCAACTCCTCAGCTGCAGTCGTCTCCAGTCCTCAGGATTTTTCCCTTTGTCAAATAGTAATTTTTAGGTTTTTCAGTACTTTTTTTCAGTCATCGCCCTTGGTATGAGGAGTTGGTTTCCAGTCACTAATTAGACAGTTAAATGAAAGGGCAATATTTCCAGTGTATACTTGCAGATTTATTAAATTTTGACTAAAGCTATATTCTTTCATTTTCCGGAAATGAGGTACATTTCTCCCCACGTTGGTGGCAGACCTATGTCTGCCGAATGACAGTTCTGGAAAATGCAGCATAAAGTCCTATGTCTGTCGATGGTGCAGAGCCTACCAAAAACTGGCGGTAGGTAGCAACGCCTATTTTAAGACGCATATGGGACCAAACCAATGGGAACTACAGTATCTGGTAGGGTATGGCCAGATCGGGCCTCTAGAAGGGAGGGTGATCCCCTTCCGCCATCTTTCTGCTTACCTTTGCCTCATTGGGCCCTTTCCTCATTATGGCCTCCCAACCACCCATATCCCCATGTACCCCCTGGATACCATAGCTGGTGTGTGTACCAAGCATACTTCCTCCCTTGCTCCACTCCTCCTCACCCCGAACACCTCCTTTCCTCCCTCCATCCACCACCACACTCCCTCCACCTTCATCATTTCCCTTTGTTTCCATTATGAACATTATTTTCCGTCATGATCATTATTGCACCTTATTTTATGCCTAGGAATATATGTTATATTGTTTACAGTTATATAGGTATGGTTATTAGCCATTCTCTAGCAGATTCAAGGGTAGACTTTTTTTTTTCTTTTTTGACGGTCACTAGTATAGTAAACTAGGTACAGTATATGAGCGTGAGATGTACATTTTCAGGTGTGTAAATACAACCTCTTGAAATCTGTAAGAAAAAATTACAATCCGAGGAAGTCGAAAAATCGGACCCTAATTGTGGTTCTGGGGATAGGTGCTCTGAGAAGTTTGTGGTCTTTAGGGGTTAACGCCTCTTCCTTATGGATACATTTTTGGATACTGCTGGCTAATACAATTTTGTATATCATTTATGCAGTGTATGGCGATATTACTCTGACATAAACAACACAGAAGTGGACGACGAAGTGTAATAAGCAAAATACATCACTTAGGAGGAGGTGTTAGGGAGCTTAACCAGTAAGAATAAGGTCCCGAGATTTTTTCCTCCGTCAAGGTTATGTTTTATCCCGCGTTTATTTGTTTGTTTATCTGCTACCAGGATTACAATAAAAGTTATGAACGGATTTTGGTGAAATTTTGTGGAAGGGTGGGCCATGGGCCAAGGAGGAAATAATTAAATATGGGGGCGGATCCGAATCCGGATCCGGAGTATCTGGCACAATATCTTCAAAAGTTCTCATTTAATATCAATGAAATTTTGTGTAAAGGATGGCCATGGACCAAGAAAGAATTAGTTAAATATTGGGGTGGATTCGTATCCTGATCCAGATCATATCCACAGATCCGAATACGGATCCTTAATGGCAATGGCATTGGCGGAGGTATGCGCTTTCTAGACACTTTCTAGTTGAGTTACGGAAAGCATAAGTTCATATATTCCTTAAATGTACCTCTTTTTATTGTGATTTATGGTTGATCTTTTAGCCTACAGTTATCTAATATCTTTTACCTATTTGCAGCGATGATGTGTTTTCATATATTTATGTGCACGTCATGTACTGCCTATTTCAGTGCAAGTCTATTATCTATCTATTCATCTGTCTATCTGTATCTGTTATTCATTTGTCTATCTACCTACCTATCAGTCTATCTGTCTGTCTACCAATCTATGTCTAATTATGTCTTTCTGTTCATCCATCCACTCATTTATGTATCTACATCTATCTGTCTGTCTATTTATCCATCTGTCTCCCTACCTACTTACCTGTCTATCTGTCTATCTATGGAAGAAGCCTTGAATTCTTGGATCATATTATAGACGCGTGTGTATGGATGTTCCTTTGTTCATTGCTTTTTCTGTTTTCTTTGTTAAATGACCCATTGATATTCTTTGTTATTTCTGACAACAGTATAGCGAAATGAACTGGTCTTGGATTTGGACTCTTTTATATCATTTTATTTTTCTTAGAGGGAATATTTTTGCGGACTTTTAGCCTTGCGTTTATTTTTCCTTGCCTGAAAATAAATAAATAAATAAATCGCCAAGGAATAGTTGCCGTGGGATGTTTTTCTTTGTACCATTGAGCTTACCAAGCGCCGACTTTAAACTCTCAAGACCATTAGCTTCCCTGAAAACACGTACTCTGTGATACGTTCACTAGTGTGTGTGTGTGTGTGTGTGTGTGTGTGTGTGTGTGTGTGTGTGTGTGTGTGTTTATTGTCTATTTGTTTCTGTATGTATGCATATGTGTGTATGAGTGTCTGTATTTGTGAATGTCTGTTTATGTCTGTCTGTGGTCGCCCGTTTGCGTACGCTTTTGTAAGTAAGTTTATTGAACAAATGTTTAGAAAGGTGACATTCCAAGCTCACCAACTCTATCCAACCTATTAATCCTTACTTATAATAGCCAGTGATTAAAATGCATCTTCTAGGGTTTTCCTGTCCTGAATGAAATTAATTATATATAAAGTTAAACTGCAACCTTGTTTAATTTGAGAGGGGCACCACGTAACAGATTAAAGTGTGGGAAATGAGTGATTATAGAGGGGCTTTTAGCAGAGGGGGGGGGTATCTAACCGTCTTATAGTCGGGATAACTATGTACTCAGTTCCTGCTATCGCCAGACGATTTTATTAAAGTGAGAGTGAGTCACAGGAGCCAGAGAATGTTAATATTGTCATCATTAACTTTCTCATGCTCGGGAAAAGTCTAGTATTCTATTTCATTTAAAACGAGATGCTTTTAAAATGTGAATAAACCTGCACGTGATTTGTAGCACTGATTAATCTCATGTACTCAGGTCTCGTACCTTCTGTCAGTAAAAGCCAGACGATTTTGTTCAGCTGAATAAGTCGTAAGAGGCTGAATGTAAGTTTGAGACAAGGTCGCTAAATAATGAATAGCCTATCTACTGTATTGTAGTGTGAAAAATGATAAAAAATTAAAGCAGAGCTTTTAGCAGAGAGAGGTCAGAATTAAGTGTTACGTGATATTGGAGAAGATGGGGAGAGGCCTGGGAAGGGTTCATTATACAGACAGGAACAAAAGTTCGCCTAGTATTCAAATCTTTTACTTTTCCCTTCCCTCTCTTTGCTAATCTGTTGCTAAGGTGGGATGGGCAGGTGTTATTCCGAGCACTACAAGTGCATTTCTTTAAATTTATTTTTATCGGAAGCTTCGAACAGTCGAGTCAGTACCATGTATACTCGGCAAGATTTCCGACTGGACCACCCGGTTGCGGGATTTGGCTAACGTGGCAACAGCGCGTGTCCGTGTGTGTGTGTGTGTGTGTGTGTGTGTGTGTGTGTGTGTGATGCCCGGCAATTTTTCGAATCGCTAAGCTTCATCCACTGAACACTGTGTGGCCATTGTATTATGCTCTGATATAGGCTAATAAATATTATGTGACTGGGATAATGGGCTGTGCGCTATACTATTTATAGTCTGAGTCATATAAAATTATTCTCTTGCCTTGTAGGGTGAACCACGATACAGGTTGAGTTGTGGTTCAGAAACAGAGGGCAAGTTCACCCAGAAATGGCGCGATGTAAAGGGAAGGGGGAAGTATGGGAGTGAGCGGCCAACAGTTATATATTCTTAGTCATTACAGTAGAGTTATTAAGGTGTCAATGATATCCTGTATCCTAAATAATAATAAACCTACTTAATTTTATTGCCTTTATATAGACCCGATTACACACTAGGATACCCCCTCCCTCGTTTACTGAAAACATGCAGCCAGCTTGACCGCCTCGACTCTCTCTCTCTCTCTCTCTCTAAAACTCCTCAGCTGGCTATCTGTAGACACACACACACACACACACACACACACACACACATTATCAGTTTGTGCTAATGAGTAATGACGTTACATTTAGTATATTTACCTAAAATTTAATACTGTGTCAAAATGCAAGTGCAATACATAACCACCTCACATTACGGATTACGTTAACCAGTAATCACTACTTATTTGCATAGTTTATGTTTCAGTAATAGTCATGGTGTACTCATACCCACAGTGATGTTTTCGTTAATGCTAGGTAATCGTGTGTTCAGTGGCGGATAACAATTAGAGGGGAAGTGGCCGCTGACACCCCCAGACCTCATAGCTACGGTGGTGAGTTGTAGTGTCACTGCAGAGGTTCTTTTTCCTCTAGTTATGTCAATAACTAAAGTTAACTGATGAACAGCCATTTCTTATGAAAAATACAAACAGCCTATATGGAACTCTCAAAATACATTTATGAAGCATACTGTGGGAGCTTTCCAGCTCTCACACACCAGTCACAGTCTTGGTCCTTTGTTTCAGTAATATCAGCCTGACAGTGTGCAATGTTAATGAACATGCTATTAATGTTAGTTCTATATGTTTATTTACATTTGGAACAACAGAATTCAAAGCAGGATTTCATTCAGCACACAGATTGACAAATGCAGTACGTGTGTGTGAGTGTGGGTGTGGGACAATACGTGTGGTGGGGGGGGGGGAGTATAGTGAGTATGAAATGTGTGTCATAATGGTAATATGGTTGTGTGCATACGTGGCTAAGGACATCCAGGACTGATATGTAATCTTTGCCTTTAACACTTGATGACACACACCTCAGTATTTAATTAGGTTCTATTTATAACTTTGTGACATGTTACACTATTGTATTATTATGATTTTGTTTTGGGGGTGAAATATGAAACAACATATAAAGACAAACACTGAAGTATTATAATACTGTAATTTGGAATCCATATTACATGAATAACTATTCCTTTCAGGAGAAAATAATGTTATTTTAATGTTCATTACAGAATTACACTGCATGACCATCTGTTTTTAATAGTAGCTCACCAGATTCCCAGCGATAAGTTTAATAAGTTATACTATAGCATAGATTTATGCAATATATGTGTTATAAATTGTGTTAACTGTGTCATGAAGGCTCACACAGTGGATTTTCATGTAAACTCCTTCGAAAAGGCAGCAAGTTCAGTGTTTAGTAGTTTGACAAGTTCACGTATTTTCTGGTGTGGTTATAAATCCAGCTGTCCTTTACTGGCCAATGTAATCCTTATAAAATTAATGTTGTCAAGTGCAAAACCAACACCCTATGTCGCATAGTAGTTTGAAAATGATCACTGATAATAATATATGATTACTGCCTGACCCTCCCGAATGACCACACCCAGAATCTTTGTTTTATTTTAATGTTGGACCATTTGGAAAAGATAAGAGTAAATGTCACGATAGCCCACGTGGATTTTTTGAATATAACCGAGCCAGTATGAAGTCTCTTGACTGATAAGATATGTGGTGGTATTGTTATCATGTAACAAAGAGAACCTACACACACACACACACACACACACAGACAGAATTTTATATATATATATATATATATATATATATATATATATATATATATATATTGTTACATAGCCTATGATTTCATCATCCCTTGTATAATTCTAACTTATGATACAGTTTTGTTCATGATTGCATCATCTTTTGTATGTACAGTATATGTACAGTATACATACACGTGGCTTCCATAGTGACCAGGCTTGCATGTTCTACCTCACTCCCCCCTTCTCCCCCTTATAGTAGAGTAAGTCGTTCTTTCTGTTGTTCACAGCAGGATTGTCAAATCTTTGTCCCCTAGGCCTTCATTTGTGCGTCCTTCTTACAAGTTGAATCAAGCTCTGCCGGCCCCCTATATAATGAGCTCAGTCTTTGCATTAGTTGCCACTTAGATCTACTCCTCATTCTGTTCACATCTCTGTCCTCCCCTGTACAGTATATTATTATTTTTGTGAGTGCTCATGAAGTCTCCAGCCATCTAGCTGCTGTATAATTTGAGTATAAGTGTTATTACAATTTTTCTTGTACTGTATAGCCTAAGACATTAATTCGTAAGCCTGGTAAAGTTTTTATGATTCATATTGGTTCCATACTGTCAGCCAGTATTAGTAATATTTTGTATCTGTAAAAATATTATATCTTGCTTTAACTCAGCATTATCCGGTTTTCTCATTTTATCATGGCTGACTTAGATACATTTGCTCTTGCTAATTTCGTGTTAATAGAGGCTATTGCAGTTAACCATATATGTAACCTGTTTTGCCATTACATTATCCTTATGAGTCCTGAATGTTTAGTTGTTAGTTTGAGCATTAAACTTTAACTTGTAATTTTACCTAAGTCTTTTGTTTTGAACCTGGAACTTTGCGGGACAGTAGTGATTTTAGTATTCTCACTTGAAGTGTTCATTATCTCTCTCTGTTCCGTAACATTAATTTGGCGACCTCATATCAGGATATTCAGGATATTATGATAAGGATATTGCTTGATATTTTGTGACTGTGATTTATTCATGATGTCTACTATTCCTACTCTTGATGAAGCCAAAGATATTTTGTCAAATGTGCTAACAGTGTGTGATGTAGAAAACAGAACAAAGAATGAACTTAAGCTTGTTGCTCAACAATTGGGAATTGCTGTTCACTCTCATCATACTAAAGATCAAATTGTTGGCATGATTAATAAAAGCTTGTTTAATGTAACTCCTCCAGATGAGCAAACGCAGATTGAAATAGCTAAGTTTCAGCTAGCCCTGCAGGAGGCTCGTGCTAAGGAGGCTGAGTTTCAGGCACGTGCTAAGGAGGCTGAGTCTCAGGCTCGTATTCAGGAGGCACAGGCACAGGCTCAGGCACAAATTGAACTTGCTAGGATTCAGGCAGACCATGAGTATCGCATGAAACAAGGTGGAACTGGATCATCTAGCTCTGATGATTTTGATGTGACTAAAAATGTTAAACTTGTCCCTCCTTTTAATGAATCTGATTTAACAAAGTATTTTCAGTTGTTTGAGAGGGTAGCTACAGGTTTTAATTGGCCCAAAAAGTATTGGCCAGTACTCCTTCAAACTGTTCTCACCGGTAAAGCTCAAGTAACTTATGCATCTTTGCCTCAGGATCAATCTGATAATTAAGATGTAGTTAAGAGCTTGATTCTTAAGGCCTATGAGCTTGTTCCTTAAACCTATAGAGTAAAATTTAGGACAACTCATAAGCAAGATAAGCAATCCCATGTTGAGTATGCAAAAATCAAAGAAGATCTGTTAGAGCAGTGGTTAAATTCTAAGAATGTAAATTCTGATTTTGATAAATTTAAGCAGATGATTTTGCTGGAGGACTTCAAAAGGTGTATTAATAAAGATGTAAGCCTATATCTTGATGAGAAAAGAATAGATAATTTGTCTGATGCTGCAGTTTTAGCTGATGAATATGTTCTCACTCACAAGAGATATTCTAAAGAAAAAAGGAAAGCTGAGAGTAAGTACGTCGCCTCTACTCAGAGTACAGGTAACAGGAAAAAGAATAAAGATGATGTTTCTCAGGTAGTAAATACCAGCTCCACCTCTAGATTTCAGAAAAGTAAATGTACTTATTGTAGTAAGCTTGGTCATACTACAGAGAAATGTTTCAGGAGACAGCGTGATGTGAACAAAAAGGAGTCTTTAAATATTCAGTCAATTGGTCTAGTGTCCACCCTTGAGAGTTCCCAGAATTCTTTAACCGAGTTAACTGAACCTGCTTTGAGGGGTAAATTAAATTCTCATGATGAAGCTCCTCTTTTGAGCAGTAACGTGGGTGACACTCTCAAGAGTTCATGTGCTAATTTCCTGTCTGATGGTTTTGTCAGTCATCTGGACAGTAATGAAAGGAAATCAGTTAAAATATATCGTGATACAGGTGCTTGCCAATCCCTTATGCTGACCAGTGTTCTAGGCTCTAATGTTAATTCCTCTGATGAAACTGTAATCTTACAAGGTGTAGGGAATAATTACTTCTCTGTCCCTCTGTGCAGAGTGAATTTAGAGTCTGGTTTTGTTCATGGTTCCGTTATGGTTGGGTTGGTTGAGACACTCCCAATGTCAGGTGTAACTTTCTTACTTGGAAATGATATTGGTGGAAGTCAAGTGTGTCCAGCTTCTCAGTTGTCTAGTGAACCAGTGACTACGACCCAGGATTGTGATGTCCCTGATGTGTTCTCTGCATGTGCTGTCACTAGGGTTAAGTCTAAAGTTACTGGTGACTTAGAGGATAATGATGATGATGATGTTATCCTAGCTGACACTTTTCTTGCTAATTTGGACCACTCACCAGATGAGGCAGTACCCCGTAGTGTTGATAATTTGTCTCGTCAAGAGTTGGTTAAGTTGTAGGTTGCTGACCCTGAGTTGAAAAGTCTAGCTAACTCTGCTTGCAGTGAGGAAGAGTCAGCTAGCGCTTCTACTTGTTATTATATAAAATCAGGAGTACTTATGAGGAAGTGGAGACCCCCAACAGCATCAGCCGACTGTGAATGGGAGGTTGTACATCAAGTTGTCATCCCTCGTGTTTGTTGGCAGGATATCATTAGAGTGGCTCATGATTCCAGTTTGGCAGGACACCTTGGAGTGAGGAAGACTGTGGCACGCATCTTGAAACACTTCTACTGGCCAGGTATCTTCGGAGATGTTTCCTGGTATAGTAAGTCTTGTCACACCTGTCAAGTTGTGGGGAAGTGTAATCAGACCGAAAAGGTTGCACCTCTAGTTCCCATTCCTCCTTTTGAGGCGCCATTCACCCACGTGTTGGTGGATATTGTGGGCCCTCTTCCTAAGACTTCTTCAGGATTTTCTTATGAGTTGACCCTGATTGATATGGCTACTCGTTATCCTGAAGCCATTCCACTTAGAAATATCTCAGCAAAGAACGTGGTTAAGGAAATGCTAGGGTTCTTCACCAAGTTTGGTCTGCCCAAGGAGGTACAATCAGATCAGGGAAGTAATTTCATGTCAAATGTTTTCAAGCAGTCTCTGAAAGAGTTGGGCATCACCCAGATCACGTCTTCAGCTTACCATCCCCAGATCCAAGAAGCGTTGGAGAGATATCATCAAACACTCAAATCGATGCTCAGGAAATAATGTTTGGAACATCAGAAAAATTGGGATAAAGGTCTTCCATTCGTTGTATTTGCCGCAAGAGAATCTCCAAATGAATCACTGGGCTTCTCACCCTTTGAACTACTGTTTGGCATTGAAGTAAGAGGACCCCTTAAGCTTCTCAAGGAATGCTGGCTGTCAGAGGAAGATGACGTCAACCTGCTGAAGTATGTGATGAAGTTCAAAGAACAACTGTCCACTGCTTTACAGCTGGCGAGAGAGAATTTAGGAGCTGCTCAGGAGAAGATGAAGACCTGGTATGATAAGAAGTCCAGGTTACGCCACTTTCAGCCAGGAGATCAAGTTTTGGTTCTGCTACCGGTGCATGGGCAACCTCTTCAAGCCAAGTTTAGTGGTCCTTATTTCGTGGAGAAGAAACTCAGTGATGTCAACTATGTCATCGCCACACCAGATCGTAGAAAGAACAAGCAACTTTGTCACATCAACATGCTAAAGTTATATCACAGGCAGGACGAAAATAACCCAGTCTGCACTGTAGCTGTTCCACCCGAGTCTGCAAATGAAGCTCTCCCATGCAGTATGAGCCTGAGTGATAATCTGGGGAAGAATCCTGATATCATGAATGATCTCCAGACTAAGCTTTCTCATCTATCTCCTGAGGAAAGGCAGGAGTTTTCGGCATTACTGCAGGAGTACCCGCAAGTGTTCCGTGACACTCCAGGAAGAACCACTGAGTTGATACATGATGTCGATGTTGGAGATGCAAAGCCAGTTAAACCTCCTTACCGTGTGAACCCAGTGAAAGTTCCTCTCATCCACAAGGAGCTTGGCTACGTGTTGGACCACAAGATGATTGAGCCCTGTCAGAGTGAGTGGAGTTCTCCTGTCACTCTAGACCCTAAGCCAGGTGGGTCACAGCGGCTTTGCATCGACTACAGACGTGTTAATCACATAACCAAAACAGACACTTACCCTCTCCCTTGCGTGGAAGATTGCATAGACAAGATCGGAAAGGCTAGGTACATAAGTAAGTTTGATTTGTTAAAGGGATACTGGCAAGTACCTATGACTGAATGTGCTAAGGAGATCTCATGTTTTGTAACACTAGGAAAGACTTTTGCATGTTCTGTAATGCCATATGGTATGAAGAATGCACCAGCCACTTTTCAGAAGCTCATGAATGTTGTAACAGAGGGTTTGGCAGGGTGTCTTGTTTATATTGATGATGTATTAATCTTCAATGACAACTGGAAAGATCACCTATGCCATGTCAGTAAATTTCTTGAACGTTTAGTTCAGGCTAATCTTGTAGCTAATTTATCAAAGTGTGAGTCTGGTCAAGCTAAAGTTCAGTACGTTGGGTACGTAATTGGTGAAGGACACGTTGGACCACCAGGAGCTAAGGTTCAGGTTATAAGTGATCTTCCCAGACCTAAAAGTAGGAAAGAGCTACAAAGATATTTGGGAATGGTAGGTTATTACAGGAGATTTGTTCTTAACTTTTCAATTCTTGTATCACCACTTACAGACCTACTGAAAAAGGGAGTTAAATTTGTATGGACCGATAACTGTGAATCCTCTTTCAGCAAACTTAAAGCTATCCTATTAAGTCAGCCAGTGCTCGCTACTCCAAATTTTGCTAAGCCTTTTAAGATGGCTGTTGACGCAAGTGATACAGGAGCTGGGGCTGTTTTGCTGCAAGAGAATGATCAGGGTATTCAACACCCTGTATCTTATTACAGTAAGAAGTTCACTCCACCTCAAAAGAACTACTCAGTTATTGAGAAAGAGCTTTTGGCCTTGATTTTGGGTTTACAGCATTTTTCATTTTATTTGTGTTCTAGTTTTGACCCCATAGTCATTTACACCGATCATAACCCACTGAAATTCCTTAGTAAATTTAAAGATAAAAGTCAGAGATTGACAAGATGGAGTCTACTTCTTCAGGAGTATTCATTAGACATACAACACATCAAGGGGAAAGAAAATGTTATTGCAGATTGCTTATCTAGACTTTAGACAGATTGTTTTAGAGTAATAAGAAATTTCCTTTATAATTTTCTTTTTCTTTGTGGGGAGGTGGTACATAGCCTATGATTTCATCATCCCTTGTATAATTCTAACTTATGATACAGTTTTGTTCATGATTGCAATATCCTTTGTATGATCCTAATGCACAGTATGCTGCATGTTTGTTCACGATTCCCCACGTGGCTTCCATAGTGACCAGGATTGCGTGTTCTACATCACTCCCCCCTTCTCCCCCTTATAGTAGAGCAATTCGTTCTTTCTGTTGTTCAGAGCAGGATTGTCAACTCTTCGTCTCCTATGCCTTCATTTGCGCGTCCTTCTTACAAGTTGAATCAAGCTCTGCCGGCCCCCTATATAATGAGCTCAGTCTCTGCATTAGTTGCCACTTAGATCTACTCCTCATTCTGTTCACATCTCTGTCCTCCCCTGTACAGTATATTATTATTTTTGTGAGTGCTCATGAAGTCTCCAGCCATCTAGCTGCTGTATAATTTAAGTATAAGTGTTATTACTATTTTTCTTGTACTGTGTAGCCTAAGGCGTTAATTCGTAAGCCTGGTAAAGTTTTTATGATTCATATTGGTTCCATACTGTCAGCCAGTATTAGTAATATTTTGTATCTGTAATAACATTATATCTTGCTTTAACTCAGCATTATCCGGTTTTCTCATTTTATCAGGGCTGACTTAGATAAATTTGCTCTTGCTAATTTCGTGTTAATAGAGGCTATTGCAGTTAACCATATATGTAACCTGTTTTGCCATTACATTATCCTTATGAGTCCTGAATGTTTAGTTGTTTATTTGTGCATTAAACTTTAACTTGTAATTTTACCTAAGTCTTTTGTTTTGAACCTGGAACTTTGCGGGACAGTAGTGATTTTAGTATTCTCACTTGAAGTGTTCATAATCTCTCTCTATTCCGTAACAATCTATATATATATATATATATATATATATATATATATATATATATATATATATATATATTGGAGAGTGTAAGAGAGCAGTAGGTAGATAAAGGCCAGAGTATAGAGATGTGTTGATCGTATGCCTGACACTTCTCCATATGACTGTTACCAGGTATTTTGTATTCATAAAATTTAAAGATAGAGAAAAGATTTCTGGAGGCGACAGTACTCTAATGCATATGTATAAAATTTAGTGACGTCATGTATAACAAACATACTTTTATACAGTATCACTGAAGAATTTTAATACTATTAAAAAACATTTAGGGATCAATTGATATTCATAGTAATAATACGTCTAGATGAACGCATATTACCAACAACTGCACCATTGTTTATTATACCTTACAATCCCCATAAAATATACCAAACAAATAATGGATAATGAACCATAACATGAAAAACGGTGGCTTTTCCCGAAGCGTCAAAGATATTAGAAATAAAACTATATGAGCTATGTATAAATAATCTATTCACGTGCATTTACGACCGTAGGAGCATCTACGAGGAGGTCAGATGTGGACACGTCACCGTCAGTGTCTGGGAGTGGGTGTGCATCCACGATATGGATGACGTCACCAGGATAGAGGGGAGTTCCACTGCTAAAAAATACATTGAAATTTTGCAGGATTTTTTCCTCCCCTCAGTTCAGGAGCGGAACTATCCGTTTCATCCTGGCCCAATAATTTTTGTTCAGGACCGCTGCCCCATCCACAAGGCGAGAAGAGTCTCGGAATGGTTTGGAGGTTGAGAGGACCTGCAGCTGCGCGACTGGCTCAGTAAGGGAGCAGACATGAACACAATCGAAAATGTATGGGGGGATATGGTTCACTGCTGGGAGTCTGAGGGGTAATGGACACCAGATGAACTACTGGCCCACCTCCATGGTTAGTGGGAACAGTTCAGAAGCCAGCAACAGCTCACACGGAACCATGTCGCCTCTATGCAAACAGACTGCGAGAGGTGATCGAGAAGGAGGGTGGGTTGACTTCCTTCTAATAAGTGAGTTCTGTACAAATCTTATGTTTTTTCTTATTAGTATTTTCCTGTGATAATAATGGACATTATTCCATGCAATATAGCAATCTAACAGCAACTTTGATAACTTACTATAACTTACCTGACAATAAAACTGGAATGACACTATCTTATATATTTTGCTCACTGACATGATTTGTATTACGGGGCACTTATACAGGAATTAGTGACGTTTACGTGCATTTCTTAACGCAACTTTCCTGTTACAGTAGCAGTTTTTTTTTTCATTAAAATATGATACTTTCTTGACTGGCACAATCACATCTCTCTACAGTAGTCTAGACATTTTGTGAACTCGCTAGACTTCTTGCCACCTGCTGACATGCCTAAGGTGCTGTTTTCCAGTCGTGATAAAGATTTTTAAAAATTACTCAGGAATAAGGTGGTCAGTGTGTGATTAATAACATATACCGGTAAACTATTGAAAACTGCTTTTCCTGTCTGTTCGATGTAGTTTTAGGTGAACGTCCACAATGACATCACTTATAATAAAATATATAGCATGTTACTTAACTCAAAGCTACAGTATAACGTAACATACTGATCAAAGGAAATCAGATAATCTAAGGTTAAGAAACGTTGCACCTACAACGTATTTAAATAGATGTTATAATGCGGTAATATTGCTTGCTGAAATATTGTTATTCATATATTTTGCCATACACTATGCGTTTTATTCTTCTATATTTCAGTGTTTGTCTTTATATGGTGTTTCAGGTTTCACCCGCAAAGCATAATCATAATAATATAATAACGTAACATGCTGTAAATTTATAGATAGAACCCAATTAAATACTGAGGTGTGTGTCATCAAGTGTTAAAGGCAAAGATTACATATCAGTCCTGGATGTCCTTAGCCACGTATGCACACAACCATATTACCATTATGACACACATTTCATACTCACTATACTCCCCCCCCCCACCACACGTATTGTCCCACACCCACGCTCACACACACGTACTGTATTTGGCAATCTGTGTGCTGAATGAAATCCTGCTTTGAATGTTGTTGTTGCAAATGTAAATAAACATATACAGTAGAACTAACATTAATAGCATGTTCATTAACATTGCACACAGTCAGGCTAACATTACTGAAACAAAGGACCAAGACTGTGACTGGTGTGTGAGAGCTGCAAAGCTCCCACAGTATGCTTCATGAATGTATTTTGAGAGTTCCATATACGCTGTTTGTATTTTTCATAAGAAATGGCTGTTCATCAGTTAACTTTAGTTACTGACATAACTAGAGGAAAAAGAACCTCTGCAGTGACACTACAACTCACCACCGTAGCTATGAGGTCTGGGGGTGTCAGCGGCCACTTCCCCTCTAATTGTTATCCGCCACTGAACACACGATTACCTAGCATTAACGAAAACATCACTGTGGGTATGAGTACACCATGACTATTACTGAAACATAAACTATGCAAATAAGTAGTGATTACTGGTTAACGTAATCCGTAATGTGAGGTGGTTATGTATTGCACTTGCATTTTGACACAGTATTAAATTTTAGGTAAATATACTAAATGTAACGTCATTACTCATTAGCACAAACTGATAATGTGTGTGTGTGTGTGTGTGTGTGTGTGTGTGTGTCTACAGATAGCCAGCTGAGGAGTTTTAGAGAGAGAGAGAGAGAGAGAGTCGAGACGGTCAAGCTGGCTGCATGTTTTCAGTAAACGAGGGAGGGGGTATCCTAGTGTGTAATCGGGTCTATATAAAGGCAATAAAATTAAGTAGGTTTATTATTATTTAGGATACAGGATATCATTGACACCTTAATAACTCTACTGTAATGACTAAGAATATATAACTGTTGGCCGCTCACTCCCATACTTCCCCCTTCCCCTTACATCGCGCCATTTCTGGGTGAACTTGCCCTCTGTTTCTGAACCACAACTCAACCTGTATCGTGGTTCACGCCACAAGGCAAGAGAATAATTTTATATGACTCAGACTATAAATAGTATAGCGCACAGCCCATTATCCCAGTCACATAATATTTATTAGCCTATATCATAGCATAATACAATAGCCACACAGTGTTCAGTGGATGAAGCTTAGCGATTCGAAAAATTGCCGGGCATCACACACACACACACACACACACACACACATGGACACGGACACGCGCTGTTGCCACGTTAGCCAAATCCCGCAACCGGGTGGTCCAGTCGGAAATCTTGCGGAGTGTACATCTGCCTGTCTTGCTAACCTTGCCACAAATGTGTACACACACACACACACACACACACACATTACTCATACTCTATAAATGCAGGTATACATATACCCTTATACGTACACACTCCGTTAAGCTCAGTGTACAACACCACGCACGACACCCCTCCAACTGCCCCTCCCCCCCACATTCAAACTTTTATTACCTTATGCTCTCTCTCTCTCTCTCTCTCTCTCTCTCTCTCTCTCTCTCTCTCTCTCTCTCCTGACATCGTAATGTTTATACTTCTGTTTCCCTGTCTCCTTTTCTGCCAATTTCTGTCACCTAATTTTAAACAAAATATTGCTGTTTAACTTTACTGGATTTGGATGCCGGTTTGGAGACCCTTTGCGTTTGAGAGAGAGAGAGAGAGAGAGAGAGAGAGAGAGAGAGAGAGAGAGAGAGAGAGAGAGAGAGCGAGAGAGAGAGAGAGAGACGGAGGCAGATCTTATGATATGTGTGTGTGTGTGTGTGTGTGTGTGTGTGTGTGTGTTTGTGTGTGTGTGTGTATGTGTGTGTGTGTGTGTGTGTGAGTGTGTGTGTGTGTGTGTGTGTGTGATCACCCTACTATGTGAAAAGGTCACTGAAAAGTCCTCCATTTCGAAGCCTCTCCTGTGCTGAGTAAAATCATGTTGGTGTAGCAAAAATAATTATTTCAGATGCCTCTGTAGTGGAGAGTCCAGAGACGGTTCACTTAATTTTTATGTTACTGTCTCTGAACACTTTTACTGAGCTTAAGGTGAACCACTCTAAGTGAAGGTAATACAGTAAATATAAACATTCTCCTTTAAACCTCACTCTGAGAAGTGTCCTAGTAATCGCTTAAACTGTCTGGTGGTAACTTGAATCAAACAGAAAATATTCCCTCGTTGTAATAATTTTATCCCAATTAATCCTTTCGGTCCTACGATGTCTTCTACTGTATTCGAATTTATTTAGATTAAGATAACACTTTTCAGACTAGAACTGATAAGGTGAAACGTTGGAACTTGTTCAGATAAGATGACTCTTTTCGAACTAGATTTGATAAGATAACACTTTTCGAACCCCCCAAAAAAGATGAGATTTTTTTAACCAGAACTGTTAGAAAAAGCCTTCATTATCCCCTTACCTTCTTGGATGCCCTCATAAACTGAAAAAAAAAATCACCTGCTACTGGAAGGAATAAAGTAAAAATTTCACCCTAATACGTGTTTTTTTTTTTTTTTTTTTTTTTTTTTGTATTCTGATCTTTCATGGTGAACTGGTGCAATTAATATACATGTTATCAACACTGTGTGAAAGGTGGGTATTGCATAGAATGTTAGGATTTTTTTTGGCAAAGTATGAAGTAAGCTTAATTCATTCTCACCTTATATACTTTACCTAGGGATTTTAATAGAATGACTAGGTATTCTATAGAGTATATAGCTTTTGTTTGACAAAGTATAATATATTAGATAACAGTGTGGTTAGGCTGGGATAATTTACATTTAGGTTCGGCTAGGTTAAGTCAGGTCAGGTGAGGTTAGATTAGGTTAATTTAGAAGAACATTATGTTAAGCGTTTATCGAAGCATAACCTTACTAACTCAGCCTAATCTAACCAAAACCTAGCCTAAATTTTCCCGGCCTAACCAAACTGCATCCTAAATTAACCAAACTTATATGAAACTAATGATTTCACAGTTTGCCTGTCTGCTGCTGTTTGGTCGTTTCGAACGTGCCTAAAAGAAACTCGGTAATCTACAGAGAACCTGGGGAATGTGTACAGATGATTTTAGTTTATACCCTGTCTTGAAGTTTTAGGCATTCTATAAAATGTCGGGCTTCCAACTTTGCTGGTAACATAAACCGTATATTAATTTCACTTTTCTCTCTCACATTTCCCTATTTTTCTTCCCCTCGCGCCTCTCTCCTCTCTATAGTTTGGTATGCTGGATGGGTGGGTGAGTAGGTAGGTAGGTAGACATGCTGGTATCTAGACATGGAGGATTTCAGATAGATGGGTGGCTAGATAGACAGAGAGGCAGATTAACAGACATATAAACAAATAGGCAGAAATACTCATTTTCTATCTATCTATCTATTGCCAGACGCCTCAATCCCGTTTGGGGTGGCCACAAACAAATCGCCTCCAAGTCGCCCTGTCCCCCGCCATTTCACTGCCCTGCTCCCAACTCACACACCCCTCTCTCATATACCTCTCCACCCCATCCCTCCATCTCATCCTCGGCCTCCCCCTCCCTCTTCCCCCCTCCACCTCACTCACATACACTCTCTTCGTCAGTCTTTCACCCTTCATCCTCTCCACATGGCCAAACCACCTCAGTGTGTTCCTTATAACGCTTCCTATCACATCCACATCAACACCACAACGCTCCTTTATATCCTTATTCGTCAGCCTGTCTCTCCATGTGACTCCACAGGCTCCTCTTAAATAACTCATTTCCACTGCTCTCACTCTTGACTTGTGTCCTTCCAACAATATCCAAGCTTCACTACCGTACGTTAGAGTTGGTATCACAATACTGTCATGTTGTAACTTTTTCACTTCCATGCTCACTTCCCTGTTTCTTATCACTGCTTTCAAAGAACCAGCAACCTTTCTTCCCTGCTGTACCCTTTCAAGCACTTCATCCTCCAAACCTCCATCCTTACTCATCACACTACCCAAGTACTTAAACGTACTCACATTTTCCAATTCCTCACCATCCAACCTCGCTGTACATTCACTGACTTCACCTCTCTCAAAGAACATCTTCTCTACATTCACCTTTAGATTCTGTTTCTTACACACTCTCCCAAACTCATCCACCAAGCCTTGCAGCTCCCCTTCGTCTTCACTCAACAATACAGTATCATCTGCAAACAACAGTACAAGGAGTTTCCAAACACTATCCTCTCTCACCAGGGCCACTCCAACATCCACTACCCTACCTTGTACCTCTTTTATTACCCCATCCATGTACAGATTGAACAACCATGGAGACATGACACATCCCTGTTTCAACCCAACCTTCAAAATGAAAAATTCACTTAGTTCACCATCCACATGCACTACAGCCTTCGGACCATCGTACATACTCTTCACAGCATTCAACAACTTCCCATCTACTCCATATATTCTTAAGTCTTTCCACAATCCCTGTCTATCCACCCTGTCATATGCTTTCTCCAAATCCATGAAAGCCGCATACAACTTCTTTCCCTTCTCTAGAAACTTTTCCACTAAAGATCTAAGAATGAAAATTTGATCTACACAACCTCTTCCGTTCCTAAAGCCTCCCTGTTCTTCTCCAACTTATTCCTCTGTTCTTTCCCTAACTCTGTCAATAAGTATCCTACCAGACACTTTTCCTATTATACTAAGAAGACAAATGCCCCTATGATTACCACACACTTCTTTTTCCCCATTTCCTTTGTACAAGGGAATAATTATACCTGACTTCCAATCCTCCAGGACTCTACCTTCCTCCCAGGCCAATCTGTACATCTTCCACATCCATTCTACTACTATCTCTCCCCCATGCTTCAGCATTTCACCACACACTCCATCAATTCCTGGGGCTTTCCCCGATTTGACTTTCTTCTTTGCTTCCACAACTTCTATCCTACTGATTTCTTCCTGTCTTCTCACCTCCCTCCTTCTCCCAGCCATTCCCCAGCCACTTATACTCGCATTACTTCCACCACCTCTCCTCCTCTAAACCTCACCTTCTTTTTCTAACGGAGACTCAGCTGTCTGAGACAACTGACAGCAAACCCTTTTCTGTATCCTCCTACTTTCTCTATACTCATTTCAAAGCCAAAGGTGGCTGTTGTGTATATATACGCAACGATTTATCTTGCTCTCGTGTTCCTGAACTTGATTCTTCTGAATTCTCCACACTCTGGCTTCGGCTTTCCTGTCATTCTCTGACTAAATATATCTGTGCTGTTTACTTATCCCCTAATTCTACTGACTATCAAAAATTCTTCGACTATCTTACTTCTACGATGGAACACATTCTATCCATTTCTCCTTTCTCTGAAATCTCCATTCTTGGAGATTTCAATGTTCACCACCACCTTTGGCTCTCCTCTCCTTTCACGGATCCACCTGGTGAACAAGCCTACATCTTTTCTATCCTTAATGACCTAGAGCAGCTTGTACAGCACCCTACCCGTATCCCTGACCGCCTTGGAGAGAGCTCCAACATACTTGACCTCTTCCTCACAACTAATCCTTCTGCTTACTCTGTTAATCTTTTCTCCCCGTTGGGCTCCTCCGATCACAACCTTATTACTTTAACCTGTCCTATCACTCCGGTACGGCCTGTGGACCCTCCAGTGAAACGTCGTCTGTGGCATTTTGGAGCCGCGGACTGGGAGGCCCTCAGGCAGTACTTCTTTGATTTTCCCTGGAATGATTATTGCTTCCATGGCCGTGAGCCATCTGAGTGTGCCTTGCGCATTACGGAGGTTATTCTCTCAGGCATGGAAGCATACATTCCTTTCTCATATCCTTTGACTAATGCAAGAAAGCCTTGGTTTAATCACGCTTGTTCTAATGCTGTCCGCAACAAGGAGAGGGCCTACAAAAGGTACCGGAGCCAACCCACCCCTGAATCACACCATCTTTACGTTTCTGCCCGGAATCGTGCTAAGTCTGTTCTTCGCTCTACTAAAAATAATTTCATCCATACTAAATGCTCTCAACTCTCCGACTCGAATTCTTCCCGCTCCTTCTGGCATCTTGCCAAAAATCTTTCTAACAACTTTACCTCATCATCCTTCCCTCCTCTTTTCTACTCTGATGGTTCTGTAGCTATTTCTTCTACTGATAAAGCAGATCTCTTCGCACAGTCTTTCTCCTCCAATTCTACCTTAGACGATTCCGGTGCTGTTTCTCCATCACTTCCCCCCTCTGACTTCCTCATGGCTGACATTAAAATTTCTTCAGTTGATGTACTTTCTGCCATCACTGGCCTCAGTACTAACAAGGCATATGGGCCTGATGGGGTCCCTCCTGTTGTTCTCAAGAACTGTGCTTCTGTGCTTACATCCTGCCTAGGCAAACTCTTTCGCCTTTGTCTGTCAATTTGTACCTTTCCTTCTTGCTGGAAGTTTGCTCTCATTCAGCCAGTCCCAAAGAAGGGTGACCACTCCCAACCCTCCAACTATCGTCCAATTGCTTTAACGTCCTGTATTTCAAAAGTTTTCGAGTCAATTCTTAATAGAAAAATTTTAAGGCATCTTTCCTATCACAACCTTCTTTCCGATCGTCAGTATGGGTTCCGTCAGGGACGCTCCACTGGCGATCTTCTCACCTACCTTTCAGACTCCTGGTCATCCTCCTTTCGGGACTTTGGCGAAAGCTTTGCCATTGCACTTGACATCTCAAAGGCTTTCG
This sequence comes from Coenobita brevimanus, assembly GCF_032717465.1. Taxonomy (NCBI): domain Eukaryota; kingdom Metazoa; phylum Arthropoda; class Malacostraca; order Decapoda; family Coenobitidae; genus Coenobita; species Coenobita brevimanus. The sequence continues at coordinate 12,815,079 of NC_137057.1, forward strand.
ATCGAGTCTGGCATAAATCTTTAATTTCCAAACTGCCCTCCTACGGTTTCTATCCTTCTATCTGTGCCTTCATCGCTAGCTTCCTTTCTGGTCGTTCTATAGCCGCTGTTGTAGACGGCCATCGTTCTTCTCCTAGATCTATCAACAGTGGTGTTCCTCAGGGCTCTGTCCTATCACCAACTCTCTTCCTTTTATTCATCAATGATCTTCTAAGCTGTACATCTAACCCTATCCACTCATACGCTGACGACTCCACCCTTCACCTTTCCATTCGGTTCCCGCAACGCCCATCTCAACAGTTACTTCAACAAGCAAGGGATGAGGCTGTGGCACACCTAATGTCTGATTTGGCTCGTATCTCTGACTGGGGTAAAAATAATATGGTTGTCTTTAATGCATCTAAGACTCAGTTCTTACACCTATCAACCCGACAAAATCTTCCACAGGTATACCCACTAATGTTTAATAATATTCAGCTTAATCCTGCATCATCCTTGAACATGCTTGGGGTTTCATTTACTCGGGACTTATCTTGGAAATATCATATTACATCTCTTGTAAAATCTGCTTCCAAGAGATTGGGTGTGCTAAGCCGACTCCGCTCTTTCTTTACTCCCTGCACAATTGTTGACTCTATACAGGGGTTTTATCCGCCCCTGTGTGGAGTACAACTCTCATGTGTGGGGAGGCTCCCCACATACAGCTCTTCTCAATAGGGTGGAGGCAAAGGCTTTTCGTCTCATTAACTCTCCTCCTCTTACTGACTCCCTTCAACCTCTGTCTCTTCGCCGCACTGTTGCATCTTTATCTCTTTTCTATCGCTACTTTAATGGTCACTGCTCCTCTGAACTCTCTGCTTGCATTCCTCCACCTCTACGACGGGCGCGTAGCACCCGTCTGGCAGCAAACTCTCATCCTTTTTCTGTCCAACTCTCTAATGCAAGAGTTAACCGTTACTCCCAGTCTTTCATTTATGCAACAGGTCAGCTCAGGAACTGTCTCCCTTGTCTGTATTTCCTGCTGCCTATGATCTCCAGTCTTTCAAACGCAGTGTGTCCAGGCATCTCAAAATGATCGGATCTTGAATTTGGCTCTATATTGTATTTTGTTTTTCTCTTGGAGGGAACTGTTACTGCGGGCTCATGGCCTTTGGTTCCTTCTTCCTCGCATAAAAAAAAAAAAAAAAAAAAAATTCTCTACGTTCAACAAATCCTTAAAGTGTTCTCTCCATCTGCTCACTTTTTCTCCCTTCTCCACTAGTAATCTACCATTTTTATCTTTCACTTCCCTGCTAACTTCACTTCCACCCTGTCTCACTCTTTTCACCTCTTTCCAGAACATTTTCTTACAGTCCCTCCACTTTATACTCAAATTCCTTCCAAATTCCTCATCCACTCTCTTCTTACTCTCTCTTACTAATCTTTTCACCTCTCTCTTTCTTTCTACATATAACTCTCTCTTCCGCCTCTCAACTTCTTCCACGACCCTATTTCTCATCCATTCATTGTATGCTTTCTTCTTTTGTGCCACAGCCTGTTTCACCTCTTCAGTCCACCACGCTGTTCCTTGCACCCCCCTCCGTCTTCTCTTCACCCCACACACCGCATCACATGCTGCACATATTTCTTCTGTAAATATCTTACACACACCTTCCACGTCTCCCATCTGCTCCAATTCATATTTGCCCAATCGTTCCTCCACTTCTCTCTTATACTCTGCCAATTTCTCATCCTCTTGTAACCTTTCCACTCTCCTTGCAACTACTCCTTCCTCTCGTCTTTCCCTTCTTCTATTCCTCCATCTTACTTGAATTCTAATTCTGGCCACCACCAAGTAGTGGTCAGAAAGTCCACTCCCCCAACCTCTATAAACTCTTACATCCATTACACATCTTCGCATCCTTTCATCCACACACACATAATCAATCATTGCCTTCCTTTCATTCAGTTCACCACCCACCCTTCTCATCACTCGCCATGTATACCTGTGGATCATTTTATGCCTGAAGAGGGTCTTGGCTATCACCAACCCCCTCCCAGCACAAATGTCCACTAACGCACTTTCATTCTCATCTATCTCAGCAGGCACACCCCACTCACCAACTATTCCATCCACCTTCACATTCCCAACTTTACCATTCATATCACCAATCAAAAACACTCTCTCATTCCTTCCAAACTTTTCCATGCACAATTCTACATTTGTCCAGAACTCTTCTCTCACTCTTCTAGCACGATCTTGCGTTGGCGCATACACACACACAATCAATTTGTATTCCAACTTTCAACTTTACCCACACAATCCTTGACCCAACTGATCCATACTGTCTGATGCTCCTCTTCCATCTTTTACTCACAACTATACATAGTCCTTCCTTTGCCCTCTCATTCTCACCTACTCCTGCACATATACCCCATCCATACTCCCATTCTCTCACATTTTCTCCTCTCCATTTTGTTTCAGTTATTCCACTCATTTTGTAATAAAAAATATCATAAACCTATTAGACTGCTTGATTGCCATGTATATTTTTAAATCACTCAATCCGACCAATATACAAAACTTAGGAATCGCAAAGTTAATGAAATCTATACTTAACTCAAGTTCGAAAAGTCTTTTGGGAGTACGAAAAATATTATAATATGTCATGTTAAATTATCTGACGAAAAGTTAAGTGCAGAGTTGAGATATGACATAAGTTATAACAAGTCTAGATTAAGTACTCCCATGCAAAAACACAACAGCCTGGACGTCACGGGGTACATGCTGGAAATTAACACAGGATATTAATGTAACTTTTGATTTCCCCTGAGAGTAGTTAGAACTACTTGGGTAAGAAAAATATTATTTCAGTATACTGTACAGGTGAATAAAGAATACCTTTGCAGGAATTCTGCTGGGAAGGAATGATGAAGTTGGACTCTTTCAGGACGATGACTCTTGAAAAATTATTGTTGTTGCCGTCAGACGATTTTTTTTTCAGTTTCTTGGAGGCGTCTCACAATAAAATGGTTGCAAATAATCACTGAAGCGTTCTTCATCTTGTGGAGAGTGACAGACGAGTTATTCAGCTTGAGGGAGACATCTCATAGTGAAGGGGGTTGAAAATAATCCCTAAGCTATTGAAGAAAGAGGAAATCTTATATTCAAATTGTATCCAGACGATTTTCCTCTGCTTTGAGGGAGACATCTCGTAGGGAATGGGTTAGTCACTTAAATACAATGACGTGTTTTTCTTATATGATGTTTAATAGTACTAGACAGCTTTAAGAATACTGAGAGGATATTGATTTATACTAATGAGAATTATAAACGAATATGTTTTAAACGATATACGGTACTATTAAGGGATGTGTCACTGTCTGTGACACATCCCTTAATAGTAGATTGGTAGGCTAAGACTTTAAAATAACTCAACACTGAATTGTCTATAGAGACAACGATAGCTGGAAAAATAAGAGAAGATGGCTTAATTGATATACCGCTTAAAGTATGCACCTAACAACCATTCCTTACAGCACACTCCTTCCTAGTAGACTAATCCATTCCCAAAGTAAGAAAAGCATCAAGCTGCCCTTAAGGAAAAAAAATTGTCATTATCAGTCAGCATAACAATGCAAAACTACCCAAAAGCAAACGAAAATCACTCTACACCAAAGGAAAATCTTTAAAAAACAATGATAAAGCAAAGCAAAGAAAATCACCCTCAAAAGATAAGTACAAAATCTCAGACAACGAAAAACACCACCAAACTAACAAAAAACACTTTTAACGAAACGCACCGTCAAACAAAAATCAAACAAGCAAAAGCACCCCACCAAAGTCCTCGGTTAGCAACTGATGAATAGAGAGAGAAAGAGAGAGAGAGAGAGAGAGAGAGAGAGAGAGAGAGAGAGAGGAAAAAGAAAAAAAAGAGAAATGAACAAGACCAAATGAAAGACACAGCCTAACAAGTAATAGACATCGTCAGACAAACGAGAAGTACCCTCAAGGAACCAAAAAACGCTTTCAGATAAACGAAATATGCACTCAAACAAATAGAAAAACCTTTAAACAATATATACCCTCAGACAGACGTAAAAAAACCACCTGCATGGGAAAAACTCAAAAGTGAGAAAAGAAAAACACCCTCAGATAACACGAAAAATAACAGAGAGAACAGAAAAACACCCTCATACAAACGAAAAACGCCCCAAAGAAAAAAAAATGGAAACAAGTTATACCAGAAACAAACGAAAAATACTATCAGAAAAACGTTAAACACCCTCAGGCAGACGAAAAACACCCACAAAGTAGAGAAAAACGCCCTCAAAGAAACGAAAAAAAAAACACACACACAGAGAAAACACCCCCAAACAAACGAGAAACGTCCGCAAGCAAAGAATATCTTCAAACAAACGAAAACATGCCCCTAACAAACGAAAAACACCATCGGACAAACGATAAACACCATAAAAAAAAAAACGAAAATCACTCCTAAGCAAACGGAAAACACCCCCAAACAAACGATACCATACAGAAAACTAAGTATGAATTAAACACACCAACAGTCGCTCGCTTGGCAGACAGGGTGAAAAGTGCCCATAGCTGAAACGTCATTTGCATAATTGGATTATATGTGATGAGGCCAGTTTGTTTGCGGTAGTTTGGCGGGGATAATGATTGGTAGGGATGGCTGTTTTGATAGTCTGGATAATGTAATTTTGGTGGGGCTGGTGGAGTGGTGGTGGTGATGAGTGTGATGATAAAACATCACTAATGCTGATAGTAATTTATTTCTTGTGATCGATTACCTTTTTTCTGTATTCATCTGTGTATTGAGGTGAAGAGGGACTCCTCCATGTGGTGACACCGATATAGCTGGGTGGTGGAGCTTCCTGGATATATAAAGATCCCTCAACTCCCTCCCCATCCCCCGAGAGGACAACGGGAGACTGCTAGAAGAAAAATATTAGTCTGTAGTTCACTGGGTTCACGTTCAGATAAGTTTAAGGCTGCAACTACTACTACTACGTAATTGTACAGTACTACGATACAAAGGACTGACTGATTGATTAATTGAATGGTTTGTTGATTAACTGATGGATTGACTGACTGACCTACTGCTGCTACTACTACTACTACTATTACTACTAGTACTATTACTGTCACTGTAACTACCACCACCGTCACTCTACTACAACTATTACTCTACTATTACTACTACGATTACTACTACTTCTAATAACACCACTATTATTCTACTACTACCGATACAACAACAACTACTACTATTACTACTACTACAACTACTACTACTACCGCTACTGCTACTATAAATGCTGTTGCTGCTGCTGCTTACTACTACTACTACTACTAGTACTACTACTACTATTATTACCACTACTGTTATTCTACTACTACTGCTGCTATTACTACAACTACCAGTAGGGGCAGTGTAACTACTGTATGTATGTTAAAAAAATCTCATAACTGCTGGATCCAATTCACAGTAAAATACGCATCCATTGTGTGTATCCCTGGAAGAAGCGGTTACGTTCGTGCAGATCAATCAGATGTCAAGATCACAGGATAAGGCCAAAGTTCATGGTGCGGCACATGAATACCTGATGCGATTCGACTCAAACTTGGCACATACATTGTCTGAGGGGATGGAAAGAAGCGGTTCAATTTCGAAAAGTTCAAGCTAAAACCAAGGCCGCTGATATATGTTGTGCGTACCGTTTTTGTAGTTTTTCTTGGGAAGGCGGTGGCTGAATCGATAGAGAGGCGGCCTGCAGTCCTAATGGACCCTGGATCGAATCCCGGATGGGGCAGGGAACAGTTTAAGGATTTGAATCTCCTAAAAGCAGACTTCCCTGATCTACCAGATGACCCGCCGACATGTCGTAAAATTACCCCCGTTAATACCAATACACTACTATGCGTTTCAGGAGCCATGACCCATCGTTTTTCGCAAATATCTGCGAAACAAACAGTCGGATCAGTATGGCATATTACCACGGCCTGTTTCACACTCTGCCCTAATTTTAGGCACTATAGTGCATTGCCAAATGTACTTGATTACGGCGTTTACTCTTGACTGTGATAACGTCGTATCCTTCAGCCGACACGGCATTCGAACAGGTGAGGCGTGACTCAGTTGTGACGTCACCAAATACACTACCCCTCCTTCCCCACCCTTCTCCCTCTTCCCTCCACGTACAGTATACGTTAACATGGTGAGCCACGGGCAGTGGGCAGCATTAGGCTTATTCCCACATTCTATGAAGAAACTTGCCTCGTCACTGCCATGTCCAACATGTTACGTTGTCGTTGTGGTTGCAAAACCGCAATTGATAGAGAGAGAGAGAGAGGAGGGAGGGGGGAGGGTGGGGAAGGAGGGGTAGTGTATTTGGTGACGTCACAACTGAGTCACGCCTCACCTGTTCGAATGCCATGTCGGCTGAAGGATACGACGTTATCACAGTCAAGAGTAAACGCCGTAATCAAGTACATTTGGCAATGCACTATAGTGCCTAAAATTAGGGCAGGGTGTGAAACAGGCCGTGGTAATATGCCATACTGATCCGACCGTTTGTTTCGCAGATATTTGCGAAAAACGATGGGTCAAGGCCCCTGAAACGCATAGTAGTCTTGTAGGAGACAGCCCTAGCATGTATTCAATATGGACGGTGGGTGTTAGCGCCGACGTGGTAACATGTGGAGGTGTAGGAGGACTACTGGGCCTCGGGATAGGTCACTGCCTCCGAGAAATAGGCCCTGCAGCCTTTGCCCAGAGTCTGACACGTAAAAAAAAAAAAAAAAATCCAGGATAGTCTAGATAAGGAGAGGTTTGTTTTCCTTGTATCAGGTTGCATTAGTTTCATGGTTAGTTGGGTTAATATTTTAGGTTAGGAAAGGTTATGTTCGATTAGAGTAAAGGAAATGAGAGAGAGAGAGAGAGAGAGAGAGAGAGAAAGAGAGACAGACAGACAGACAGACAGAATGGAAGGGTGACTATCCTGGTAAAAACAGGTCGTACAAAAACGGTATACAGAACGAAATCAAGATCAAGCTGTGTGGGCGTTGTGTATCTAGCTGACTACTGACTATGTACTGTACTTGTTTTCTCATGGGTTAGGAAGCCTCTTAATAGTTCTAACTTACCGGTTTAAGTCTGATTTTGCTCCATTACTATTTACTTGTGTCATTCGTGCAGTCTATGTCGAGTTAAGAAATATATCAAGAAATATAAAAGATGTTAACGAACTGTTGGAAAATAAATCGTTAAGGATGAGATGATATGGAGCCTCTTAACCGACGAGAATAGGGGCCTATGTGCTACTAAGAAGAAAATTTGGAAGTAGGCTGGTGATGATGGTTGTGAGTGTACGGTATGAATAATTGTTTGGTCATATGGTTGTAGTGTAGAAAGGAAGAAGAAATTAAGAGGATCAAGAAGAAATTCAAGAAAGAGGAAACAAAGGAATTTATATTATGCTACAGGTCAACTCTGGAAGTGTCTTTGTCTGTATATCCTACTCCCTATGGCTTCCAGCCTTTTAAACGCAATGTATCCAGGCATCTCGAAATGATCGGATGTTGAATTTGGTTCTCTGTTTTCTTGTACTTGTTATTATTATTATTATTTTTTTTTTTTTTAAGGGAGAATCCTGTGGCTCCTGGCCTCTAGTTCCTTCTTTCTTGCATTAAGAAAATGGTTCGGAAAACAAAAGGCGATCGTAAAACTAATTTGGATTTATGTGGACACCATAAAAATTAACCTTATCTCTCTATTGCCACAATATTTCCTGGTAACGGGTCTTGATATATTGCCAGAGACAGTGACCGCAGTTTGTTGAATTGACCAGCATTATATTCGTACAATAAAGACGGGTAACTGAGTTTATTCGGGGTAATGCACAGGTTACTGTTTTCTTAACTACCGGTATTTAATAAAAGTGCTTGCTGTCTTTATGGTGCTGGAGAGGGTTGCCTTCAATAGGTGTCACCGATCTGACAGAACGGATCCGCTGCCCGGTAATACAAAGGATCCTTATCTCCCTCCATATCTCCAGAAAGTAAAGTGGTGAGCAGCAGGAGGATTGCAACTTCAGTCTGCCATCCACTGGGTTCACATTCAGATGAGCCTCAAGTTGCAACTACTATTACTGTATCTAACCCATCTGTTTGTCCTTTACCATTTCTCTATGTCTATGTGTATGCAATTAGAATACCAAGATGCTTGTTATGTAAAAATATCTTTGTGAACAAAGAACAAGAGAATGAAACACAACATCCTGAGCTCTTCGTGTTATTATAATCCACATTTACCAAGACATACTACTTGGAAAAATGTTTATACGAGAAAAATAAGCATCATATCGTCATCCTATCCTAGATTCTTAAAACCACAGGAATGAAATAGTTACGTTTAAGGCACTGCACACACGCAAAAAATACGCAATGTTACGCTGTTGCAACCCTACACCTGACCAAGCACATATCCCCCACCTCCCTACAACTCAGGCCAAGTGCATAATAACCCTCACTCCACCCCTCTTCTGTATAACACAGAGACATTACTATTTATAAATTTCAGTAGTTAATTCATGGTAATAATGAAGTTATGAGTACATTTGACGCAGTTATGACTAGTGCTTTTTTCGTTTAGGCAGCCATCTTTTATGATTACATAATATGAACAGTCATGAAACTTCAAATATAATTAGGTAATCATATAATCACTTATCATGTACAATTTCTGCCGCCTAGGTATAATAGTCGGAAATATTTTAGAGAAAAATGCATTAAAATAATCAATTTTATGAATTCTTAAAATTTCATAACATTATATAATCTCATTGCATTCTAACTACCAAAAGGCACCGGGAGGCATATTAACACATGTTCCTGGGGAGCTAAAACCTGTACCTGTATTAATTTCTGAGTGCTAGCCCGAAAATGAAAAATATTTTTTTGTTATTTTTTTATCATTTAAAAGAAACTACTTAATACACAGCATTCTACCTATCAAAAGGCACCAGTTCACTACAAGACACATAACTATGTGATATTTCATAACCATTTAGTGAATACTTTCTGAGTTCTGGTTCGGAAACGAAATCTCTATGCCCTGCCAGCCGCCCCTCCGCTCAGCACAACGGACGGACACCTGTTGATCCCAGTGATAGTGAAATAAAAGCATTCGGGAGCCTTATGTTAATCACCCACCAAAATACTGTATATTGTTGGCCAAGTCGAAGATTTAGGCCATATCTTGATACACTAAAGGTTTCATGTTGATAGCTCAAGCCGTTCATGAGATATAATGGTCCTAAAGGCAGGCTATAAAAACTAGTCGACCTTTGGTACCCATTTTGATGACCTTGACCATGATCCCGAGTGCCCATTATTGAACTCATCCAAGATTTTGGCCATATCTTGATTCCCTGAAGGTTTCATGTTGATAGCTCAAGCCGTTCATGTGATATATTGGGAACACACACAGACACACACACACACACACACACACACACACACACACACACACACACACACACACACACACACACACACACACACACACACACACACACACACACACGCACACACACACACGCACACACACACGCACACACACACACACACACACACGCACGCCGACAGACACACAGAGGCAAGAAAAAACATTATCGCTCCTCTGACTTTGTCAGGTGGAGGGTAAAAAAGTTGAGTGAGCCATGTCTACTCCTTCATCAGTTGAGAGAGAGAGAGAGAGAGAGAGAGAGAGAGAGAGACCATTGCAGAAGAGATGTCTTGACCATGGGAGGCTTCATACATGCCAGAATGAGCAGCAGGGACTTAGAAACTGACCAGCACAACTATACCCTTTTTGCTGTAACTTAGTCCAGATTATTCGTCCTTTTGCAGCTTAGGAATATTTCACGAATCTTACTGGCAGAAAAAGGCAGTACTGTGGCTCTGTATCCCTTCCAAAGCACTTCTTCATGATTTGAATCATATTCTAGCGTTAATTTCTTGGAATAATTCAGTATTCAAAATGAAGAGATGGAATTTTAGGCCAAGTTAGTGTGCTAAACGTAAAGCTCAGTTGCCTAACATAAAAAAGTAAAAATAATCTCAGAACAAAAACCATTAACTTTGAATCACAAAATCACAGAACCGCAAAACCGATACCAGAAAACCACAAGCCCAAAGCCATAAAACCAAGAAAATACAAATTAAAATTACAGATAAAATCACATTATACAACCACAAAATCAGTACCATAAAATCACAAACTCGAAAGCACAAAATCCGGAAAGACACAAATAAAAATCAGAAACAATGATCTCAAGATCACAAAAACCAAAATCAAGGAAGATATAAAGCTTGATTGAACTGGGATAAAATCATTCCAGAATCCAAAACAGTTGATCCGAAACCGCCCCCCCCCACACACACACAAAACCAATACCTCAATTTCACACACCCAACACCATTGAGCCACAACTCACATAAAATAAGATAAGAAAACCATACACACGCACACAAAAAAAAGCAATAAAATCACAGAATCACATTTAACATAAAAACCCAAGATCACAAAACCATAAAAGCAAAACAAACAACGAAACCATAAAACTACAGAACAAGTCTTAAATAAAACGACAAAGCCACGATTCACAAAATCATAAAAATCACAGAAAACCCAAACCACACACACACACACACACACACACACACACACACACACACACACACACACACACACACACACACACAAACTGAACTGAACTCGAGCCAATTATCCCACACTCTATTTCATCCAGTAAATGTCGAGGTCCAGGTGAATGGGTACTTTAATTATTTATTATTATTATTATTATTATTATTATTATTATTATTATTATTAATGTTATTATTAGTTTTTGAGTTGGGGACTCGTAATCCGCGTCCACACGAACTGCTTGCTGGTGCGGATGGGAGCTCTGCATCACTATAACTCTTGAAAGTTCTCGCCCCTCTCACTCTCGTCCAGTTTTGAAACTTGTATGAGTAAGTGATGCAAAACTCCCACCCACTCCAGCCCACACTCACCCACTCCCGTCCGAGCCAGGAAGCATTTGGTGTGGACGAGGATTTAGGCTTGAGATGTTCTTTGTCACCTTTTAATCATTCATCAGAATCTTATTCTTTAATATCGCATACCATTTATCTTCAGTATCTACTAACCAGGCCTATAAGTTGTACCTTAGTGTAATGTAATGTAAGAGAGATGTAGAGAAATGACGTGCAATTTAGAGTAGTAAAGTGTCAGTGTAGTGTTGTGTAGTATAGTGCACTACAGAGCAGTGTAATGTAGTGTATTGTATTGTAGTGTAGTGTAGTGAAGTGTAAGTGTAGTCTAGTGTAGTATGATGCAGTACAGAGCAGCGCAGTGTAGTGTAATGTAGTACAGTGTAGTGTAGCGCAGTACAGTGTACTCTAGTAAAGTGCAGTGTAGTGAAATGCAATAAAAGTCCAGTGTAGCCTTGTGCAGCCCCGTGGTTCTGAAATACAACTGAAGTCTGGTGGTGTGTGGGGTATGGGGTTCATATTATTGGCTGTTTTCCCAGAATGTCGACTCTAATGGCTATTGTGCAAGGTTGTGTTTTGGAAAGTGTGTGTGTGTGTGTGTGTGTGTGTGTGTGTGTGTGTGTGTGTGTGTGAAGTAAACAGTTAACAATGAGTGACTTAAATGAGTGAGCGGTAAGTATGCATGATAAATGTGTGTAGGCTTAGATAAAAATATATATGTAAGAATTTTTAGATGCTTTTGTCTGTGTTAATGATTCTTAATATTTGTTCGTGAAACAGTAGCTAAGCACATATCCACTAGTTTCTACTGTATTTCCTTTCTCAATTTCAAGGCATTGCTCTTCCAGCACTACTGTATATTTTTTACTCTTACTGGGCCTAAAATTCCCATCTCTTCATCTTTAAAGCTGAGCTGTAACAAGAGATTAAGACAAGAATATTATATTAGTCACGGAGAGGTGGTATGGAAAGGATTCAGAGCTGTAGCACTGTTTCTGCCGCCAAGCTACGTCAAATCAACTAAAAATGGATGAAATCCTGAGCTACGTTAAAATGAAATTACTTTAGTTACCCTCTCACATGCCCTGATTATACCACTGAACTAAACATAACCTTTCAATTCGATAATGTTGTTTGTATTTTTTTCTTGCTAGCACCAAATGGTTTTATTTATCGTAGGAAGGACATCCGGTGGTGATCCAGTTAACGGGATCGAGTTAATCATAGTACAGTAGTTACTAATAGTAATAAATGATAAAGAGTAAAGAACATGATGGTAATAGAGTAAATCATGATAAGCCGTTAATGATAGCAAATAATAGTCTGTCTATTTATCTATAGCCACAAGCCATAATCCCAACAGGGGTGGCCATTTGTCTTTGAGTTAGTTGTTTTACGCGGAGAGGCATTAACCCTCCGCTAACCGACTTGTTAAGACATATGGAACATGTGTGGGTTTGTTATGTGGTTACCAACCAGCGTTGTAAATGGCTTCCTGGCTTACAGGAAACCCTTAGGGTTGTCACTGAATGTAAAGCCACCTGAGAAGGAAAGAAGAGTAATATAAAGTGACAGCAAGGATCGGAAATAAGAAGGGAAGAAGACAGACAGAAAAAAAACGATAAATGTTAAGGAAGAAGTAGGCAGCACTACATCAAGTAAGCTGATGATGGTCGCCACCGTCCACCGAAAAAAAAAAAAAAAAAAGAGTAACAACTGATTATAATACTAAATAAATGATAAACCATAATAAACACAAAACAAAAATGACAACACATGAGCATTTTATAACAATGATCAATCATAATAAATATAAAACAGTAAATCACAAAAAAGTAACAATAACAGAAAAAAAAAAATCAAAGTATTCGCCTACGAATGCATAACGCCCACCGTCATGAAAAAAAAAAAAAGTTCAGTAATTCTTTGTCAATCGGACGCATATCATCGCAGCTTCGCCAAATTCGAAAAAAAAATAAAATAAAAGTCATAGTATCAGACCAGCATTCAGAAGTCTGAAGTCAGGGTTATTATGCTCGTAAGTATAACAGGCCTTTGAAGAAGTTCTAATAGTTGCCATTTAAATAGGTTTTATATTCGCTGAGGGTACGGTAGAAAATGATAAATAATGGCAAGTTAGAACAAAAAGTTATAGAGTTTTTTTTCTTGCAAAGTTCTCTTGCAGTCGGAGGCACACTGCAGCCTCGCCAAAATCTTTAACAAACAAGCCATATATCCGGGGATGCTGCCCACAGAGTTTGGATACAGTTTGCCAACTTGATTTTGAGATACTTTGGTAACAACCAGACACACAGATACACACAGATGCAAGCGATTACATTATCGCCTCACTCGGTGAGGGATAATAATCTATAATAAATAAAGGAGAGTGTTTGTATGTTTGTTACCCTTAGGGTCTACCCCCACATATGATACATATTCTGAATCAGCATGATCCAGGGAGTGTTTTGGTATATAATTTATTAGGATTAATTGTATGTTAAAAAGTTACATTAGGAATATTGGCCAAAGGCCCAATCAGCCCTCCGCAGGAGCTAGTCGAAAAAGTACGCCCGGAGGGCATTAATAATAGCAAATGATAAACAGTAAATGATAGTAGGAAAGAAAAGCAAAGTTAATAGTAACAGTAAATTAAAATAAACAATAAATGACAGTAAATAGCAGTAACCAGTAAATAAGGATAGTAAACCATAATAGCAAAGAAAAATAGCCTAACAGGAAACATACTCAAGCACAAACCCAATACTGTAATATTTCTCACACTTCTCTTTTATTGCTCCACTGCCATCATTATTAAATTTTGCCTTTCGAGTTGTCGTGTCAGTCTTCCTTTTATGCTCCCATATAATCTTCCGCTTTCTTCTGGTGCTCTCCCATCTCCTTGTTACCACTCTTTCTTCTCTTCTTCCTACAGTACTATCTCCTAATTCCTCCTTCTCCTTCTCTTACTACTACTACTACCGGTACTATTAATATTATTATTACTACTACTACTGGTTTATGTCTTCCTCCTCCCGTTCTTTCTCTTCTTCCCTGCTATTTTGTCTCCTCTTCTTCATGTTCTTTCTTTTCTTCCTACCATTCTATCTCTGTTTTCTCCCCATTCTCTTCTTCCTACTATTCTTTCTTCTCCTCCCCTTCTCTTCTTTTTACTATTGAGTCTCCTCATCGTCTCTCCTTTTCTTCTCAAAATTTTATTTCCTCCTTCTCTACCTTCTTTTCTTCACACTACACTGTCTCTTGCTCTTCCTCTCCCTTGTTTTCCATGTTACTTTATCTAGCAGGGAGTGAGTCATAGGCGTCTGAAGTGTTAATACTGCCACCATTAACTCTCTTATGGTTGAAACAACTCTGGTGTTCTATGCCGATTAACACCGACTGATTTTATTCAGCAGGGAGTGAGTCATAGGAGCCTGAGTGTTACTATTTCCCACAGCCTCTGCAGGTTTATGGTGCCAGTGTCACGGCTGTTTGCGTTCCGACTGACGCATCGATAGAGCGGAGGATAGATGATGAGATAGACAGGTAAACAGAATATACAGCAGTCAGACAGGTGCAAAGAGATGATCAGAGAAAAATGAGGAGATACATGAGAAAAGGAGAAAAGAGAAGAAAAAAGGAGAGGGAGAAAAAACAGAGAAGACAAGGAAAGAGAACTGAATACGGGTGAGAGAGAGAGAGAGAGAGAGAGAGAGAGAGAGAGAGAGGTGAAAGCAATATATGGGAAAGTGGAGGAGGAAGGAGATATGAGAGAGGGGGAAGAAGGAGGAGAAAGGAGATCGGAGATGGAAGAGAAGAGAGAGAAGACAAAGGAGAAGAGAGAAGATGAGAAAAGAAAGAGAGGAGAGAGGAGGAGAAACAAGAGGTGAAAAGGGAGAGGAGAAGAGAGAAGAGAAAAGAAAAGAAGAGGAGAGAAAGGAAGAGAAGAAAAAAAAGAGAAGAGAAGAGGAGAGAAAAAAGAAAAGATGACTGATGGAGAGAGAGAGAGAAAGGAGAGAGAGAGAGAGAGATGTGGACCTAGAATTTATGTTAAGTGACATTGTCCTCCGCTGAGGTGAGTATTTCAGGCAATTAATATCTAGTGAGGAAGATATGACCCTTACTTGATTATCGGAATCAGATGAACAGTCAAAGACACAAGTCGTGTCCTGAAATTTGATGAAAACTATCGACCTATCTATCTATCCAATATTTTCTATCTATCCGTGTCTCTTATGCTATCATACTATCTCTTGGTTTTCAGTTTTTTTACCCATCTATCTGAGTCTATTAACCTACCTATCTATTCAATTATCAGTTTCTCACAGTCTTTTACCTCTTCTCCCATTTTAATTTACCATTCTGTTTTTTGAGCTGACGCCATTTTCTTAATTAAGGCTAAACTATTTTAATTGCATAGCTCATCTCCAAACCACATGCCTCTTATTGCTATCTGAGGCATATGAATCTGTAAGCGAAGTTTTCACTTCCCGTTCTCTTTCGCATACTATTTAAAGCTTTGATTTTCGCACTCCTACAGTCGTTCTCTCTTTCTCTGTGTCAATATGTTTATATATATCTACAGTGGGCCTATGTCTATCCATCTGTTTATCTGAGTGTGCAATTTTCTAACTCTGTATATACCTGCCTATCCATTTATCTATGTACTTAACTAATTTTTTTGTCTCTATCTGCCTATCCACGTACCTAATTACTTTTCTCTATCCGTCTATCCAACTACCCAACTTAATGTTTACCTCTGTCTGCCTGTCTACCTATCTAATATACTATAGCATTAGCCGTGTGTGTGTGTGTGTGTGTGTGTGTGTGTTTTGGGCAGCTGAAACTACACATTCAAATCGCACCAAAATTGGCAAAACAATTGCAAAAAATTCGCTGATGTGAAAAAACCTGGTTCCATCACGATTGAAAATCATATACTATATTTAATGAGCGATCACATTTTGACCAAATAACGTTGCTCCCGGCACCCGACATACGATCTCCGTTGAATTTTTTGCCCATAGCCACAACTAAAATATACTATAGCAGTAGCCATGTGTCTGTGTGTGTATTTCGGACTTGGGTTCCTACAACTTGGGTTCCATTCCCGTTAGACTAGAACAGCACTTAAACGTGACTCGCATTACCTGAAATGATCGCAACACGCGCGCGAAGCGCGAGGAAACGAGTGAGAAGCACAACAAAGTGAGAGCGCAGCTGAAAGCCCTCCGCAGAAGCAAGTGCGAGGGACCCGAAGGGCCTACGAGCACTTGTCCATCTGCTATCTACCTGGCAAGTCATATACTATCTGTCTGTGTCCAAACACCTATAATTTTCCATGCATTAGTCTATCAACATCAATGTCTCCATCTTTCTCTCTATATGCCTAGTTATCTATTTACCAATTTACCTCTTTACATCATCCAACTTCGCCCATACAATCTGTTCTTTTCCTTTCATTCACCATCTTAATGAAATACACACACACACACACACACACACACACACACACACACACACACACACACACACACACACACATACACACACACACACACACACACACACACACACACACACACACACACACACATACGCCTTCCCTTCCTTTCACACTCCCTCCCCCTGTCTTTCTCTCTCTCTCTCTCATTTCTAATGAAGTTGCGTACTGCATTCCTAGCATCCCACAGCGCCATACACAAACACTCTCTCTCCCTCTCTCCTGCCATGCTACACATTTTACATTTAGTCATCATCATCGTCATCATCATCATCACCATCATCATCATCATATAGACCTCCATTCCCATCCCGATTTGAGGTGAAGAAGCGAAACACAAAGTATGAAATGTCTGAATGATGTCTCTCTCTCTCAGGACGTGGCACACTTGGTACCAAATACATCACGTTCTGAGAGAGAGAGAGAGAGAGAGAGAGAGAGAGACAGACAGACAGACAGACAGACAGACAGACAGAGGAAACGAGGGAAGAGATTAGAGCCGAAAGGAGAAATGAAGGGGCGTAGGGAGAGAAGTGTTATGCTAGGTGTTTTAAGGGCAACTTCTCGTCCTAGAAACACCTGCGATATAGCCGGGATCCTCTTTCAAGACCAGGCACAACGAGAAGAGCAGGACATAAGAACTCTAGGCAACAATCTTACACGTATATTATCCAAATTACTATCTTCATACAATATGGGTGTGAGTTACACACAACACTCTATTTACTACCAACAGTGCTGGATGAATTAAAGGGTTCCGAATGGTTGGCGGATATCACGCAGGATACTAGCCAATCGGAGGACGCTGGACAGACACTGCACAATGAAGGATACTAATTCTTACAGAGTTTGTTACTTGGGCTCTGCCATCAGTCTGAACATAAGTGTCTGACCATATATCACCCAGTGGCAGAGCACTAGTACAACACAGTACGCACACATGGGCACGAAGGCACACTACCTAGTCACTAGGGCACTAGTTCGGCACTGTACAAATAGGTATCGCGAGCCCTATAGTCACTACAGGTTTGAGACAGTCACTATTACACTGGGCAGGCCAGGGAACACTGGCCAGGCCGCAGGGGCTGGGTGATCTCCAGGTGTCGGCCAGGTGTTGGAGGGGTCCCGTCTGGTGTCCCTTCTTTCAAGGCCCACGGGACGACCCTCAAGGGTGACGTTGTCTGCTGGGAGCTGTAGTTGGGCGTGGTGGGAGGCTCTCTACTCGTGGGGCCTGGTTGGATAGTCTGGTCCTTAGAGTTTGGACCAAACAGTGTGAGCGGGTGCGCTTGTCTGCGCCTACTCTGGGGGAAAGATTGCTGTTGTCTGGGGCTGGAGCGGGCGCGCCCCGGGGTTGTAGGGGTGCCTTGGGGAGTCTGGCATCTGTGGTCTCCCTTCCATCAGGCTGCCATCAGGGTCCAAATATGGCGTCGCCTCTGGCAGGAGCCCGTCAAGTGGTTTTCATCTCTCACAGGCACTGGCTGGATGGCACACACTCCTGGGGACAGCACAGGACCTTGCCACACTTCCACCAGGCAGGGAGGTTCCTCCTGGGAGCTGCCTTGGTGGGAGGGGGCAGAGGAACGTCCCATGCGGCTACAGGAGGGGCAAGCCGAGCGAGGGTCGTCCTTCACTGGGGAAGTCAAAGGGGGTGGGAGGCTTTGGTGGTGATGCTTCTCCCTGGCATGGCTGGAGGTCATCACCGAGGTCCCACAGGGAACAGGGGGATGATGGCTAGAGGCCGTCCCTTTCCTGCCGGTGTGGCTGAGGCCGTCACCGAGGCCCAACTGCTGAGCAGGACCGTTGCAAGGTGCAGGCGGAGGCCGTCACCTGTCCATGGGTGCGGCTGGAGGACATCACCTGAGTCCTGCAGGGGGGGTGACGTGCAGTCGAGGTGGTCATGTGCCTGCTGGTGCGGCTGGAGGCCGTCACGTGTTTCGTACTCCCACAGGCAGCTGCAGAAGGAGAGGGAGCATACCTGGCTCTACCCAGACGCAGCTAGAGGCTGTCACTGGTTTCTGCAGGAGAGGGAGGGTCAAGCAGCACCTGAGCTGCTGGAGGCTGTCTCTATGGTCGTGCGGCTGAGGCCGTCACTTTTATGGGAGCGGCTGGAGGCTGTCTCCTGGTTGGTGTGGCAGGAGGCTGTCACAGGGGTTCTGTTCGGGACTGTGCTTTCAGCCCCACCCAGAACCTGTAAAGAGCTAGTCCGATCAGAGAGTAATGTGTGTGGACTGCAGCACTCCCGCTGGGACTGTTTCAGGGAGTAGAGGCACAAGGTAGCTGGAAACATACGTCTGTATAGCCTTGACCTCGTGCGTGCCTTCGGAGCCCCTCCGTGGTCACCTCCTGGGGGGGTGTCGCTCTGTCTGAGTGGTGTTCCATCACCACGGTCGATATTTCGAGAAGGATGGGAGGTGTGTGTGTGTGTGTGTGTGTGTGTGTGTTTGGCAGAAGGCAATATTAGCTCAAAAATCCAAAAGTGCACTTAAAAATAAAATTCAATTTAAGAGGATCACATTTCTCTCTCCTGGTGGTGAAAAATTTGGAACTACAGAAAATGTGAGTGGTACAGTGGTTAAGTGTGCGTTTTCGTACACTGAAGAACGAGGGTTCGCGCCCCGCCAGGGTAATAAACTTTGGGAGCGTTCTTCTTGCCACATACTGCTTTGGTGGACATAAGGGATGTTGTGGTCGAACCAGTGTCGCATACTATAAAGTATGCTTGCACCCAGTCGGCTTGCGCAGGCTTATAACACTTGGTTCACAGACTACACACACATCCAAAGCCACTCCAACACTACAGTTACACTTACAAGCACTGCTCACCCTACATACAATCTCTACCAGACAGCCTTAGCCACTTGGTAAAGATACATTGGCTGTATCGTCCCCACTTCGGTCGCCGGTCCTGCAGTGGACACTCAAACGGCTGATGAGATGAGATGAGACATATATATATATATATATATATATATATATATATATATATATATATATATATGCCTTCACTAGCTCACCCAGTTAATTGTACTCATAACTTAACAGACAAACGATAAAGCGAGCATCGCGCCCCAGCAAGCCACTGTATTACCTGTAGGCATTTGCACATGATTAGATAAGCCTGGAAATTAGGAGGGAGACAGCCGCGTTGAGCAGTCTGGGACCATCGCTCTCCTGATATTTTGCTTATTCTTCACATATTCCTCTCCTGGCTAATATTCATAGGCTGAGATGTGACACAAGTATTTTTCATCATCTACTTGCCATTTTCTTCTGCTGGTTAATGTTCCTAAGCTGAGATTGGCGTCGTATGTTTCAGAATAATTGAAACCCATTCAACCAGGCTAAATTTAATAACCAGACATGATCGACTTCTAATGATTCCACTTATTTAAAGCTGAGATGATGACAATCATGTATTTCAAACTGATTAAGCATAAACTTGAACCGAAAAACTCTCCAGGGCGCTTAGAGATTATGCTCCAAATGACCGCCATTGAGCCGAAGGCATTCCTGAATGCGCCGTGTAAAGTTGTTGATGACACACACTCATTCATCCTGGCTGATTATCTGAATCTTCGCTGTGATGGCTGTCTTCAAAGCTGAGATGGTCTGAGGTTGTTCTGATGGATGTTGTCTTTGAAGAAAAGCCCAGGGGAAAAAGTCTGGGGGGTTGAGAGCCGGTGAATGTGGGACCATTCTGTGTTGGCGTTGCAGCTGAAGAGGCGTTCCCCAAAGTGCTCCCTCAACCAGTCCATGGTGATGTTTGCAGTGTGAGGAGAAGCACCATCCTGCTGAAACCACTGTTCATCTTTAGCAACATCACGTTCCTCCAGTTCTCCCCAGAACAGTTCCATGATCTTCAGAAAGCGCTCCTTTGTCACCGTCACGACATTTCCACCCTCATCTTCGAAGAAAAATGGCCCAATGATTCCATGCTTTGACATTGCAACCCAGGCAGCGCACTTCTTTGAATGCAAAGGTCGCAGAGCAACACGGTGAGGGTTCTGAGTGACCCAGAAAACACAATTCTTGGAGTTGACATGTCCAGACAGCAGAAAGTGGGCCTCATCTGAGAACCAGACGTTACCCAGGAACTCTTCATTCACCTCGATCGTCTGAGAAAACCACCGACACATGACGACTCTCTTATCCTTACCAGCCTGGATGAGCTGGTGTTTGATCTGACTCCTATAGGGATAAAGTTTCAGATCAGAGATCAAAATGCATCGAACTGAAGAACATGATATCCCAAGCTATTGACTCCTATGATGCAGAGACTTGCTTGGGCTCGGGCTGACAGAGTCTCGAACCCTCGCGACATTCTCAGGTGTGTGCACCCTAATATGAGCTCCAGTAGGTAGTCTTGCTGCATTTCTACGATCCTCCACAGTACCATAGGCTTCAAACTTTCGAACAAACTTGAAAATTTCACTCTTGTTTGGGTAATGGTGGAAATCGAATCGATGCCTAAACTTCGGTTGAAGTCTTGAATAATTTGGTCGTGTAGTATGTCTTTACAGAGAAAACTTTCTGCTCGGTTGTCCAGGTCATTGCCATCCAGTTCTCTGGAAGAAAAAAAAAAAAAAAAAAAATAGTATAGAGTTAAAAGGAAAGTTATGAAAGGCCCAGTATTTCACCTTTCCAATTTTTTTCTATTTTTCTGCTGCATAATAGTTTTAAGTTAGGAAGGGCTTGATAAGCTTCTGTCTTGTAATATTTCATCTCTGATTCTCAAGTTTCTCTGCTGGCTGCCATTCCCAAACTAAGGAAAGGCTGGTATGTTTTTCTGTCCTAACGTTTCTCCTCTTCCACTTCGCACATCATCATTAATCTCCTGGCGAATATTCCTGAGCAGTGAAATGCTTGGTATATTTCTTTGCCCTAACATTTCCTTTCTTGTGCTTTCATAGTCATCTACAAGCTAATAATACTAAGCTCTGAAGGTTTTGTTATGTTTCTCTGCCCCATCCTTTATTTCTGCTTCTCATATTTCTCTGCTGTTTAATAGTCTTTAGCTGAGACGGCTTTGGCAAATTTCTCTATATATAGATGACGATTTTTGTTACAATAAGTCATGGAGGAAAGTGGCAAACATACCCGACCTGTGGAGCAGACGCAGATGAATAATAGGCCAGCTTTTACCACTGTCTGCACTAGGTGGAATAAATGGAGGGTGGAATCCTGTTTAGGAGACGAGCCAATGATGAAGCTGGGGATTTATAATGGGAATAATTTCTTTGAATGATGCTAGGGTTTGTTGGATTTTTAGTAGTGCCAAGCTGATGTGGAGTGGATGGGATACATGTGTAAGTAGAATCAGAGTACTTACATACTTACACAGACATAATGCACACATAGATGCCATAAGCATAGATACCATTCACAGAGAGACAGACACATATAATCATATAAACACTGATACAGCACACGTACCGTACGTACAGTCATACATAAAACACTCGGATATTGTCACTTTAAACCACACACACACACACACACAAGGCACGGAGGAGACCAGACGCACGCCGACATCGCACCATACACGGCCAACTTGGCCAGAGACATTACCCAAATTTGTATCTTTATATGAGTCAAGCTCTGTACCAGGTTAGGCCAAATGGTGTTCTAATATATATTAAAAAAAAAAAAAAGTTTTAAAGTAGGACTTGTTCAAACAGAAAAGAAAACAAATTAGAGTAAGAATGCGCACAGTCAGCTGATCTTTGTTTAGTCTACAACCTGCCCCAGGGAATATAAGTACCATATGTGCTTTTAGTACTGCAACATGACCACATACTTTAGTAAAGCAAATTTGGAAAAGAAAAAGGATAAAGGTAGAAAGCAGGACGATGATTTCTACCAAGAACTAGTTTAAATGGAGACTCATAACAATCTGGTTGAGCGAATACACAGGCTTGAGACTGCTTTTCAAAATCAAATTGATGAAATTAAGAAACAGATGCACTTGCAAAAGGAAGAAATAGAAAAATTAGGAAAGGAAGTCAACAAGAAAGACATAACTATTGGAGAGCTATCAGTTGAAGTGGGTACACTTAGGAGAAGAATTAGTGAAATGGCAAGTACAGTGGTCAACCACAAGAGTATTATGGAAGAGTTCAAAAGTGATACAGAGACAATTAGGCAAGTAAGCAGTCTGATAGATCAGAGCAGTGATATTGATGAGAAGATAACACAGGTGAAAGAAGCTGTGCAAAGCTACAAAAATGATGTGGAAACCACATATGCTGAAATGGTGAAAGTAAAGAAAGACTTAGAAACAAGGGTGGAAGAAAAAAAGCATTAAAAAGGAAGTGACAAGAATAATCCAAAACAATCCCAAGTTAGTCAGAGATTCGGTAGATATTAATCACTGGCATAGAAGAGGAAGAAGTAAAAAACAAGATCTCAAGAGACAAAAAGGAGATGGCAAATGTAATGGGCATATTGAAAGAAGTATCAGAGGAAATCTGTAGTAAGGACATAGAGGAACACAAAAGGTTAGGGAAATATGAGAGAAGTAAATCAAGACCCGTAAAGGTAACCTTCCAGAGTGTAAACACCGTGGAGGAGATACTAAAAAATCCAAAGAATATTATGGATAAAGAGGAGTTCAAAAATGTATGGATAAAAAGATGCCTAACACAAGAGGAACTGGAATTACTGAAAGAGAAGAGGGAGGAAGAAAAAACAAAAAATGAGGGAAGATCAGAGGAGGAGAACACATTTTTTTTTTTTACAAAGTAATAGGATTCCAGGTACGAAAGTGGTACATAACCAGGAGGGAATAAAAAGGAGGAAGGTAGTAGAACCATGTCATGACAAGTATATAAACAAGATGATTAAGTTGATGTACTCAAATGTGGAAGGAATGGTATCTAAATTATTAGAGATGAATGATTATGTCAGAGAAAATGAACCACATATAATATGCTTAACTGAAACAAAATTAACACCAAGGATATCGAATGACATCCTAAACTTTGAGGAATATAATATATGGAGAAGAGATAGGAACTTAAAAAAAGGAGGAGGAATTATAATATTAACTAAGAAAAATCTAAAAGTCAAAGAAATAGAATTAGACATACCCTCACAAGTAGAACTGATTGCAGTAGAGATAAATACATCTGAAGGGAAAGTAATTGTAGCCAATTTGTACATGCCACCCAGATCAAACACATGGGAAAGAGACGAATATGAGGACCTGGCAGAGAGTACAATTCAGAGTTTATGAGCCTTACTACATAAAATGGAAGAGAAATAAAAAAGAATTACACTTACCGGAGATTTTAATACAAATATAAATTGGAATACTCTGGATATAATAAGCCAAGAAAGCTGTTGGGACCAAAAGCTCCTGGATCTTGTGCAAGAGTTTTTCCTAACGCAACATGTAAGGGAAAGCACCAGAAAAAGAGGACTCGATGTACCGTCAGTGCTAGATCTCATATTTAGAAGGCAAGAAAACGATATTGACAATTCAATATATCACCCTTCATTCGGCAAAAGCGACCATGCAGTACTAAATTGCAACTTCAGGATTGCATATGACATAGATAACAGCAATGAAAGTTACAAAAAGAGTCTAAACTATAAAAAAGGAAAGTATCATGACCTAAAGAAGTACTTCTTAGAAATAGCTTGGGAAAAGGAGCTTAGAGGACAAGATTAAAATGCTATATATGAAAATTTCTGTGAACTTTATGAAATAGGAGTCCAGAAGTACATCCCACAGCACAAAGAAGCAGAAAAGAAAATAAAGAAATGGTTCAGTACAGAATGTAAAAAATCAAAAGAAAAAAGAGATTTGTTGTGGAATAGATACAGAAGACAATAAATAGTGAGAAAAGGGGCATATAATAATTACAAACAGGCAAGAAACGATTATACAAGAATAAGGAGGGAAGCCCGAAAACAGTTTGAGGAGTGATATCACTAAATAAAAGTAGTGATCAACCAAAGTTATTTTACAGCTACATCAGAAGCAAAACCAAAGTAAAAGAAAATACAATCCATTACGGACGATGGAATCACCTGTACACGAGAGAAGGATATTTGTGAACCACTAAACAAGAATTTCCAATCGGTTTTTACACAGAGGGAAAAAAATTTTTTGAGGGAAGGGATTATGTGGAACATGCATGCCCACACATACTACCAGATATACAAACATTAGAAAAAGATATACAGGAGGAGCTAAGTAAATTAGACAAAGGAAAAGCAAATGGTCCTGATGAAATTTCATGTTGGGTGCTATGTGAATGTGCAAAGGAGTTAAGTAAACCATTATTTTTAATTTTCAAGAAATCTTTCAGTCAAGGTAAACTACCTGATATCTGGAAGAAAGCAAACATTGTTCCCTTATTCAAGAAAGGAAATAGACAAAATCCACTTAGCTACCGACCAGTATCACTAACCAGTGTTGTAATTAAGGTATTAGAAAAGCTTATAAGAAAAGCTTCGGAAAATCATCTAGAAGAACACAATATGATAAAAGAAAGACAGTTTGGTTTCAGAAAGGGAAAATCATGTGTTACTAATCTGTTGAGCTACTATGACAGAGTAACAGACAAATTAGAGGAAAGAGAAGGTTGGGTGGACAGTATCTATTTAGATATCAAGAAAGCATTTGACACAGTACCACACCAAAGACTTTTATGGAAACTATACCATCAAGGAGGAATTAGAGCAAACTGTATTGCTGGATGCAAGAATTTCTCATGAAAAGGAAAATGAGAACAGTACTAAGGGGAAATTACTCATCATGGAAAGAAGTGACTAGTGGAGTTAAATCAATAGGAGCTCAGTGCTGGCACCAATCATGTTTTTAGTATATATAAATGATATAGACAGTAACACTGGAAATGAAACCTATCTAAATGTTTGCAGATGATGCAAAAATACAAAGGAGAATTACTAACACAGACTCTTGTAAAGAGCTAGAAGAAGAATTAAATAAACTTCATGAATGGAGTAATACATGGCAAATGGAATTTAATGTGGAATGTGTCAACTAATCAAGTTTGGTAAAAGTGGAAAAAGACCTGATTGGGATTATATGTTAGGAAATAAAACCCTGCCAATATGAGAATAGCGTTTACATACATAAATGAAGACATGCTAAGAAAGATAACATCATTCATCAGACCAACCCTGGAGTATGCATCAGTAGTCTGGAGTCCTCCTCTCAAAAAACCCATAGACAAGATTGAAAAAGTTCAAAGGGCCGCTACAAGATGGATACCAGAAGCTAAGGGATC
>NC_137057.1:12841005-12903505 GCF_032717465.1 Coenobita brevimanus
ACTGACCATCATGGTTTGTAACAATTCACGACACAGTTTCCACTGGGTGGCTCGGTACCCCTATGTTATGAGTATGGTGACTATTTGTTAGTCTGCAAATATATGACACGCCCATACAGTTTGTTAGATGTTACAGCTGTTGTCATTGTGACTGGGAATTACTCTTGCAGCCTAAAGCCCCTTCCACTCTGCCTGGTGCAGACAGAGTCCGCCAGTGACTGGCAGACTGTGTCCTAACCGGGCAGTCTGTCGGAATGTCCAACACAGTTTGTACAAGAAAAATAGCACTGTATAGTACAACAATTGCTGGACTTGTGAAAAAGAATAGAAACAGAGTGAAAAACTGGGCAGTGCCTGGTGATATCACTCAACAACGGGCACGGACTGTACGCTGATTCGCCCGTCAAACTTGCCACAAATTGTCCGATGACAGACTTCTCACTCGTGCATGCTAGTGAATGTCTGCTTGTATGAACAGGGCTTTATGTAGTATCATCATGGATGATGACTGATATCATAAACAGAGTAGGGATTGGCCTATGTAGATTTTTCCTTTTTCACCAATAAATATGAACAGACTGACAGTCATGACGGCCGCTATGGCTGTCATTAATATCTGTATGACACTGATGTAAAATAAAGGTGGATTTATTTAACCAAGGTTTCTGTTACCGTTTTCTGTATGCCGTGTCTGGCTGTTGATTTTACACATTGCCAGTGGTTATTAGTTATATTTAGGTTCATATTGATGGAGAGTGAAAGACTGACTAAGAGGGTGTATGTGGGTGAGGTGGAGGGAGGGAGAGGGAGGGGTAGACCGAGGATGAGGTGGAGAGATGGAGTTGAGAGGTATATGAGGGAGGGGGGGTGAGTTGGGGGGAGGGGAGTCAAATGGTGGGTGACAGAGTGACTTGGAGGCGTTTTGTCTGCGGCCACCCTTTGTGGGATTAGGGCGTCGGGCTATAGATAGATAGATAGATAGATATTGAGCAACTGCTATATGCCCCATGCATTCCTTCACAGATCCTCGAGCCACTAGCCCGGTCCAAAATATCAAACCACCTTTGCCCTGTTCACGAAGAGCAACTACTGAGCCACGCATCTCAGCAGTGTCCGAACATGGAGCTGTTGCCATGGCTGAGTAACGGCGTATATTGCAATCCATTAAAGAAGACAGGTGAAACACTGTCGTTGTTGTATAAACATGTGATCTGCTCTTCATGCGGTAGCAGTCATTACGGCAATCTCCTCTTCCTGTCAGTACCCATGTCGAGTGCACGCAGTTGTCGGGAACAGGAAAGGTTGGACAGTTAACTGGATACTGAGTTTATGAGTCAGATTGCTTAACAGTTACACGTCTTCATACCACTATTTTCTCTTTCAGGATAGGGGTTTCAGTAATTTGACATAAAGATCATGCAAAACAACGATATGGCACCTCTACCCACCTATTAGCTCACCCCGGTTGTGCCACCTATGTTGTGGGACCCAGTCCATCCCCCATAGTAAATCACGTTTTCGTTTACATCGGTGCCAAACAGATTAACGAGAACCATAAGCACAAATCACTGCAGTTAAATATTATTTATTGTAGCAAGAGAAAATTCCTCCCTCCCCGTCCACTGCATTTTATACCAGTCGTCATCCATGATGTTAGTATGTAAACGCAACAAGAAGAGCTCCCAATCGCTATGAAAACAAGTGTGACATAAGACAAACATTCTAGGGAAGTTTCATATATAACCATGTGATGACACAGTCATCATACACTAATAATGAAAGGTTTGTGTAATGTGTCACCCCATGGAGAATAGGTCATCTTATAGATGACATAACAAAACACAGAAACAAAACATGCTGGTTGCATAATGTGCTTAAGTCTGCATTCTGCTTAATGGCCTGACTATCAAATTTCATAATCACGTTAAGCTATAGCTAATATGGCACCATGTCACCAGCGTATTTATCCATCTTATACTAGCTTCCTACCACAGTCAGCTCTCCCCTACCTCATCGCTCGTCTCCTGTAGAGCCCCCCTCTTCCACCAACCAGACCACTATTGCCCCCTCCTCATCCACTTCCCTCCTCCTGTCTCCCAGGTGCCCCACCCTGCCTCCTCCTGTGTAGAGACCCTATACTGTAGATCTTTTCCACGTGAGGTCACGAGTTATGTGACTTTTGTTTACGACACCACATTGGACGGCGAATTGTCGGACGTCTAGAGAGAGAGAACTGCAGATTCCACAATGGTATTCCACTGTTGTGCCTTCGGCTGTAAGACAAGGCAAAATGGAAATGGGAAAGACTCCTACCGGTTTCCAGCCAATGAGGAAAGACGAGAAAAGTGGATAGCTGCCATGAAGAGGAAGAATTGGCAACAGACAGCCTGTACCCACTCTGTAGCAAGCATTTCATATCAGGTGAGCCAATGTTTGTAAGTAGATACAAGCATATTTTTCATTATTAGCAGTTGCAGATGTCATGGGATATCCTAATTATGTTAATGCTACAGAGTACAATGCCCACATGGCCACGTGTGTGCATGAGAAAATGGGAGGAGAGTCCATGTCACAGGCCTTGTTTGTTATTATTCCCAAACGAAATCTGACATAAACTATATTCTCCGTAGCAGAGATGATTAAGAATTTTAGATGCATAAGTAAAACTGATTGAATTACAGGTTAGGTCATACTTAAGGTTTGTTTAGGTTAGGTAAGGTTAGGCTAGGTTGGGTTAGGTTAGATTAAAGTTTTTTAATTTTTATTTTTTCAGTGTTTTTCAGTATGATTCATTTGAAACTGTTTTGTCTCATGGTGGATCATTTTAATAGTAGTGCAGTACAGAACACTATTCAACACTTCAGTATAAAACTGTTATATGCCACTGTGAGTCTGCTAAAGGAGAGAACGACGAGCAATGACAGAGTGCAGACGTGCTGATCCTGCTTCTGCTTCAACCTCTCCTGCTGCTGCTCACGACCTGTTAAGGGGGGCACACAGCAGGCCTCAACCTTCTACGGCCCAGTCGAAGATCAGAGGTGCCGTGATGTGATTTAATGTTCGGGCAGGGTATGGTTTTATCAAACGCTAGGAAACTGGCGTTGATATTTTCGTTCACCATAAGGCAATCGTTAAACCAAATCCACAGCATCTCCAGCTTTCCCTCGGCAATGGCGAGACGGTGGAATTTTCCTTCTTCGGAACGCACAAAGGTCCTGAGGCTAGGGACGTCACTGGACCGGGAGGGGCTGCCGTGCAGGGCTCGGTCTATGAACGGCGGTATCCTCCGGTTTGGTGGCGCCAACCCAGGGATCGGGGGTGTTTAGAGGAGGTAAGCACCATCGTCGAGTTGTGCATTGCGATGGCGAATGCTTTTTGTGGGGGTGATAAGGGGACCTTGTGTGTTCTCCTTCCTAAGATCTTCAAGGGGAATGGGCTGCCTAACCTTATCATCCCAGAGTGCTTCGTCCGTGATGTGCACGCAGTCCCTCACCAGCGGGAGCACAAGGCCTGTTCTTTGAGATCTGCAGTGCCCTGATCTACACCGCAGAAAAGGCTGAGGCTGGATGTCCCCCCTCAACTGGAAGACAGCAATGAAGCCGATTACCGACCCTGGACCGACCCTGAGTAGCCACCAGACTGTTGCTGAGATCCATGAAGCTCCAGAGCAGCCTTCAGACGACAAGGAGGGGCGGGATTCTTCTGCCTCCGTCTCCGTTGCCCAGGAAGCGTCGACCGGCTCCTCAGCTGTGGAGGGGGACTGGAAATCCTCCTCCTCCTCCTGCAGAAGAGGGCGGCACATTATGCCCTTCGATAGTAGACGAAGGAAATCGGCTAGACGTGATGTACCGTCACCTCCTGGCACTCGATGCCCACACCAGATCGAACCAGCTCGGAACCACGACATACATGACCCTTTACGATCTGCTCCGAGCTGCCGATCTGGGTGAGGGCATGCCTGACATCTTGAGTGTCAGGGGGGACTAAGTCCGTCTAGCCCATCTCTGTGCTTTCTATTTTATGCTACCACCAAGCCAGGACCCATAGATCAGCTGTGCTGATGGGAGTGAACCTACAGAGATCATCCATCTTTGTTTTTTTAACACTTTTTGGCCTAATGTCCAATCCCATGGACGATGGCCATAAAGCCCCCCCATAAAAAAAAATCTGTGCTAAACTGTGTTTCAGCTACAATTGAAGCATAATTACTGTACTAGGACTACTATGTATAATTTTCTATTATATTTAGGAATGAATGTTGCTCCCCTGAAAGCCAAACTGCCAATACACACTCCAGTTAAATATACGTTTTTCACTGAGTACAAATATACTTTAATTAGAAATGAAAGGATAAATACTGTACTGATATCAACAGCCCTTTATATTTATCTTTCACCAAGTATGTACTATGAGTTTCTTGTTAATGTAAAATGTAACATCATTAAAACTAATTTGTTGAAGTCTTTAAGTTTTATCTTGTGGTATTCATCTGGATGAAATAAATGACCTTAATTTTAATTTGTGCCAGTGTTATGTTTCAGTTGTACAGTACTGTAAAAGTTAATGTCATCAGTAGTATTGACAGTTTTGGCATATACTGTCAATTATGCATTTTATATAAAACTATTTCAAACATATGTAAGCTCTGTGTATGTATCTAGGCCAATAATTCCTGAAATTTCAGAACAAGTAGGCTACGTTTTTTGGTAAACTTCCAGTACTACACCCAACTCATACTGAAGCTTAAAATTTTCATTTTTCAATGCTTAACAGTGATTATTTTGAATCTGATATTCATTTTTGTCAGGAATTGTTTTTTTTTTTTTTCTTTTATACCAAACCCAGCTAACCCAACCAACCTGACCTAACCTAACCTAACCTAACCTAGGACCCAACTTGATGATTATGGAGAGAGGATAACTTTAGTAGGACATTAGGCCCATGCTAGGCAGCTCCCACAAGAGTGTGACTAATCTACCCTGCCTACAATAGCCCATGCAGGCCCATGCTGGGCAGCTGTCACAAAAGTGTGACTACAAGAATGACAAATTTATTATGCAACCCATGCCTGTCATATTCTTATCGAGCCTATGCTTGAAACATTCTAGAGAAGGGGCAGCAACTACATCACTGGGCAATCTATTCCATTCATCAACTACTCGACTCCCAGTCGGTGTATACAATCCCTCCTCCCTTGACCCCAAGTCATTAATTTACTGATTATCAAGACAATTTACCTATACTGTATGTCAGTTCCAGCTAGCTATATTACAGATATACAATATGACATGTCTATTTACCTTGAGGAATGTCCCGATGAATTCTGACAGCGTGTTCACCATACAGTGATATAGATCGCCATATCTGAGATCTGGTTTCGGGCCTCAGTCCTTGAAATTGGTAAATTTATCCCTGGATATGGTGTAAAGATCCAGCCCCAAACAGATTATTTTGTTTCTGTACAGATCTTGGTGGCGCTGATCCAGATTTCTGCACATACCTGACAGTTTCATCTCTGACAACACTGGTCAGTCATTACTGCGAGGAGTTTTCTGTCCAATGTGGAGTCGTAAACAAAACAATGTGATTTCTGTAATGTCACTGGAAATGGTCTATAGAAAGAGAAACTGGAAAGCCAATATTTTCAGCTGTTCACTGATTGGTCAGCCGACATGGCACCAATTTGGTTCAAAGGCCTCACAGCCCGGGGTGCTGGCTGACTTCAGATTCATCTAATAATACATCTCATCATCTGCCGTGATACATGATTGATTGATCAATATAATGTCACTATAATTATAGTATATATTATTAACCTTCTCGGGCAACATAAGTTTTCAATAAGTTTTGGTTCCACGTACAGAACAAAAACCTTGCTCAGGCTGGCTCTGCTCGCGTGGAAAGGAAAACATTTCTATGGCCAATTAACCTCAGGAAAGTGCTTATTTTTTTTTTTATAAATTGCATCCCATCATCCTCGCTGATGTTTATACAATCAGATAAGAAAAAAAAACATAAAACATGAAAAAATGTACAGAAATGAAGCCAGATTAAACCTTATTTAGGTAAAAACTACCTTCTCATAACTTTCCAACATCACTGTGAAAAATTTTTCCCATGATGTGCAGTTGCAAAGGACATGTCGATATGAAAAATTTCACATTCTTTCAAAAGAGACAGGTTTCGAGTTGATCCGTCTAGTAGTTTAGCAAAGCGAAAAAAAAGCTATGAACCTCGCCTAAAAACGTCTTATTTGTTTATGATTTTGTATGTTATTAGTGACACTGTAATAAACATATATGTAAATTCTATCCAGTTTTGTAGCCCAAAGGTTAAGGAAGCCCATGATATAATTCACAGTGTTATAACCCTTAATGTTACTGAGAAAATTAATTTTGAAAAGTTATGATGGGTTACAAGCAGTGACAGCACCTATACTCCGGCCCGTAGGCTGATTATGTTCATCTTTCGTAACTTTTCCCGATAAAATTATTTGCACACATAGGTTCCTTTACAAAAGTATGCATAAAAATTCATCAGCTTGATCATTCTTCAGATTTTTTATGCCACCTATAATTTATGAGTAAAATGACTGAGAGAATAGCAATGAAATGCACCACATTTTCCCTATGAGAAATATAATTATAGTAAACACACAGTCTATACCTTACAATACAATAGTATAAAAATTAGACAAATAAGCTGGTTACTCACGTCCTCTAGCAGTGTTGTAGTGTTTCTTGAGAGGAGATGGAGTTGCAGAGAGGAGGAAAGTTACGACCACAGCCTATGTGTGTGTGTGTGTGTATGTGTGTTTACAATGTGATTTACTGCTGTATGTTTTCATCGGTATGATACTGATGAAAGCACAGTCCTGTGCAAAGCGGCACATCGCAAACAGGACATATATAGCTGGTGTCCCTCCTCCTCTTGTTCACATAGCACAACACACACTGCAGCCTTTCCTGTTGGGGATTCTCTCCATGGTGTGATGCAGTGTTCCATCTAAGCGTGTCCTATGATCGATATATCGAAGGCGCTTGGACAGCGGTGCTCCTCCATCTCCTCACCTCCGTACTCCTGCTGGAGGTGCAGTGGCAGGAGCTGGCCAAGTAACTCCTGACGGGCCAGCTATTGCGGGAGGTGAAGCGGTCGTGGCAGTAACTGGGCGAGTTACTCCTGACAGACCAACTACTGCAGGAGGTGGAGCGATGGTTTCAGGAGGTGGAGTGATTGTTGCGGGAGGTGGAGCAATGGTTGCAGGAGGTGCAGCAATTGTTGCAGGTCAAGCGGAGGCTACAGTTGAAGGACTGGTTGCTGCAGGTACAAGTGGTCATTGTAGCGAGGGAAGGTGAGGGGCATGGTGAAGGGCATGACCCGATGCCGGCCATTCCTCCCCCCGGAATGCCAGGAGTTTGTGGCCTATGTGCTCCTGGAATTCTAGGAGAGTCACAGGCCTGGTGGTGTTCTTTTTATTAGGGTGCAGGCATTGTGAAAGGGCCATGTGGATGAAATAAAAAGTCTGTTTCTTGGTCCACTTGACCATCCTCCTTTGGGTGGGGTAGTATGGGATCATATGATTGAAATGATCTGTGCCACCAATGTGTCTATTATAGTCCTCCACCACGATAGGCTTGTTCACTGTTTTCAGAATGTGGTGGAATCTCCTGTCTGGACCCTTGACCTTCCCATGCACCTGCTTTGGGACAGTGGTGTTGCTGTGGAAGGTGGACACCATACTTAATATACGTTAGTCCTTTCACAGCAACACCATTACATTGCCCATGTGCTTAGCTTCCAGTTCATCATCAGAAAGGCGTTTCATACTGCTGATGTACTCTTGCTCTCTTGGTGCTCCCCTTGCCAGTTGTACTGACACACACATACACTCTCTCTGCAAAGAGGCGTTTGCACATTCATACAGAGTTGTAATAATTGTCCATACACAGCTTGTATCCTTTGCCTGGTTCAATGAGGCCCCGCACTGTGTTCTCTAGAGACTTCTTCTCCCCTGTGTATACTTCAAAGTTCCAATTGTAAGCACTCCATACCTCAGCCAAGATGCATAGTTTAATGACATACTTTTGGGGCTTCATGGGGTACGGAAGGAGAGCCGCCCCTTCCAAGCCAGAGATCCCTCATCCAGGCTAAGATGTTTGCCTGGGATATAAACCTCCTTGAACCTCTGAAGGAGATACTGCATCACTGTGCAAATCCTTATCAGCCGGTCCTGATTGCCCTTGGGTATGGTGAGACTACTGAAATCATGAAAATGCTTCAAGATGGCCCTGAAGCACTTTCCACTCATAGCACGCTGAAATCTGGGGTATTTGTGAACCTCTGTTGAACGCTAATAGTGTCTTATGGTTGGTAGTTCACAAATCCCCATAAGAAAGTATAGTCCAAGGAACCTGGCCATTTCCTCTTCATTTCAGAGGTACCACACATCTAGTGCAGTCCCCAGGAACCTGGCATAGTGGTTGGTTTTGACCGTCAGGTACAGCAACAACTCCCTGGTAAAAAAAAAGTTGAAAGTATTGGGGTGGTGTTGTTGGTGCTGCCACTCTCAAACTTGGGGTTTCAGTGAAAGGGCCAGCATTGTGTGTGAATGACCAAGAACTCCAATTTTCCTTCTGGCGGTCTTCACCTGGGGTAATACTTGGCTGTGTACGTGTGTGGCGTACACAACCCCAAGACAGACAACTGCCTCTCGGCCGCCCATCACTACCTCTCCTAGGCCCACGCTGCCCTCATCTTTGTGGTGGATAGGGAGATGGTGATGATGACTGTGTTGATGATAGCTGGGTGGATGAAGGTTCAGGTGATCACAGTGATGGAGATGGTTGTGATGGTTGTGATGAAGATGGCTGTGGTGGTGATGGTTGTGGTGAAGATGGTTGTGGAGGAGATGGTTGTGGTGCTACTGATGATGATGATGATGATGCTTGCTTATATTCAGGAGGAATGAAGTCTGAAGGGGACATTGACTTTCCTGATTTTGCATGGGAAGATGATATGGAAATATCCTGGATGCATGGTGAGATGCTGGCAGATTGGAGTGCTGTGAGAGTACAGGGTGACTGCAGGGGTAATGAGGTCAGTGTTTGCTGTGGGGGGGTGGAAGAGAGGTGGTGATAATATGGGTCAGTAAGGTCCGGGTTTTGATATAGTTTTGATTTGTGATGGGCCAGAAGAGATGCAGAGAGTGTTGGACTGTTTGGTGAGTGAAGGTCGCAAGGTGGGTTTGGTTATTAATTGTGGAAAAACTGAAATAATCAATATGAATATGGAAAATGCGCAGGAATGCGTAATTGGAGGTATGGTTGTAAAGCAAGTTGATAGGTTTAAATATTTAGGTACTTATTTAGCCAAGGATGGTTCTTTGAACTTTGAATTCGAGGAAAGGTTAAAGAAGGCTAATCAGGCAATGGGAATGCTTAAAAATATTTGGAATAATAACAATTTTTCTGTGCATACAAAAATCAAACTTTATAAGGTAATGGTTAGGAGTATCTTAATTTATGGACACGAGTCTTGGTACAGCACAGTGACTATAGAAAATAAATTCTTGGTCTTTGAAAACAAAGCACTTAGAAGAATATTAGGAGTTAAGTGGTGGGAAAGGATACCAAATAGTAGAATTAGAGAAATAACGGGAGTGCAGCCTGTCGATGAATATGTTAGGTTCTCACGATGGAAGTGGCTAGGACATGTGTATAGGAGACAGGGAATAGTACGAGGTACACCAGGGTGGGTGGCACTTGGTAGGAGAGGTAGAGGAAGGCCAAAAGAGACGTGGGTGAGGACAATGAGACGGGAAGCTGGAGATGAGTGTTGGGGAGATCTTGAGGAGTTAGCACAAGATAGGATGTGGTGGTGTGAGTTCATCGAGGCCCTATGCATCCCCGAGGGTGCCACAGGAAATGATTGATTGATTGAAGGTCCGGGTAGTTCCAGTGGTGGCAGCGTGACACCAGTGGTTGCAGGGGTTATACCAGTGGTGGTAGGACTGGTGGCAATGATGGCAGTAGTGTCAGTGGTCATAGGAGTGATGGCAGTGGTGACAGTTGTCATAGGAGTGATGGCAATGGTGAGAGGAATAGTTACACCAATGGTGATAGTAGTGAAAGGAGTGGTGGTAGTGATGGTGCTACTTCTGTCTGTGCTAATTGCCACAGCCTTGACTGCGGCTTTGCGCTTACCTCCCTTGGGGTCAGATTTAGCCCTCGCTTTCCTCCTCCTCACTCTCTCCTCCTCACTAGAATCACTTTCTGATTCACTGCTTTCTTCACTCTCACTTCCACTAAACAAGTATTTCATGTACTTTTTCTCTGATAAGCCCTTGCGAGAAATTGTAGGTTTAGTGTAAAACAGGAGGGGAACGGTAAAAATCGGTTAGGATTTTTCAATTCTGGCTTTCTATAAAAGTACAGTAATCCCTGTACTATCCGGATACCCACTTTCTGGACATCCCACTTACCGGACATTTTGGTCCCGGGATTTATTATTCCCAAAATTGCCCAAAAATAGAAAAAAAAAATCTGACATTTTCCCCCCCTGGAATTTGAACTCGGCGCACGTGGCGCGGACCAGCTGTGTTTTGGTGAATAGTTCCACTGCCGTCCATTAGAGTGCCCCTGCATCCTCCCCACTTACCACCCCTCTCTTGTGAGTGCATGCTCGTCATCATGGCCGCCCATGTGCTTGCTTTTGTGGTGGTGCCCTACCTGCTGTAGGCTCTCATGCTGCTCTCTGCCTCTTCTTCGTGTGTGTGATGATGGCCCTGCCGCCTGAGAAGAGGAAGAGAGTGGTTCTGACTCTGGAGAAGAAAAGGGAGATATTGGACAAGGTGGACGTGGGATGGTCAACCTCATGCATCCTCCGTGAATTCAGCCTTGGCCTGATCTACTTTCTTTGATATCAAGAGATCCCGTGACAAACACATGCAGTACATGGCTGACTTCTCGTCGAAGAACAAATGCAACATGGAGAAGAAGATGATGTTTACTCCCTGGTATGCTGAAGTCGACCGCTCCATGTTGATTTGGTATCGACAGCAACGTTCTGCTGGTGTGCTGGTGCATGGCATGGAGCTGAAGGCTGCTGCTGAGAAGTTCACAAGGCTTCACAACACCCCTGACTTTAAGGCATCCAAGGGCTGGCTCTTCACGTTCAAGTTACGACATGGCCTTACCAACTGTAAGTCTCATGGCGAAACTTTGGACGCCAACGAGGATGGACTAGAGGAATTTCGGCATGAGGTGAAGGGCTTGATCGACAGGGAGGGCCTCACTCTCGGTCAAGTCTACAACACTGACGAAACTGGTTTATTTTATCACTCTTTGCCAACGAACATTCTAGCCGACGAGACGGACAAGCATGTACCTGGCCACAAGCTCTGCAAGCAACAGATATTTGCTTTGTGTTGTGCTAATGTTGACGGCATGCACCGGCTCAAGCCCATTATTGTTGGCCGTGCAAAGCAGCCTCGGTGTCTTCATGGGGTGATGGATGTCCTTCCTGTCATTTGGTACCATTCTGTGAAGGCATGGTTCACTGCCTAGATCTTCAAAGACTGGTTCCACAGCCATTTCGTCAAGGAGGTCATCAATTACCAGACAAAGACACTGGGAATCCCGCACAACCAGGTAAAGGCTCTGTTTCTCTTAGATAATGCACCTGCCCACCCGTGTGACAAGGAATTGGTGGCTGAGAATGGGCGCATTAGGTGCATGTTTATGCCAACTAATACTTCTGCTCTTATCCAACCAATGGACCAAGGAGTGATCATGCCAACGAAGAGGCTGTACCGAAGGAAGGTTTTGGATGAGGTGATGGTTGTTCTTGAGGATGAGGATGAGCGCAGGGAGGGATGGGACACGTGAGGCCAGCAGACTAAGGGAAACATTCGCCGCTACAACATCAAGTCTGCAATCTACAACTGGGCCAGTGCATGGAAGGAAGTCCCTGTCAAGACTCTAGAAAATGGTTGGTCTCATCTGCTTCTTGGAACGGATGTGGAGCACGATTTCCTAGGTTTTGACGTGGACGATTTCCATGCACATCTACGTGTGCATGGTGACGATGTCGATGTGGACGAAATGCATGAGTGGTTGGATGACAACGAGGGCGATCCTGGGTATCAGACCATGTATGATATCGAGAATGCATCTTCAGTTACAGGTGTCAATACCCAACTTGAAGATTTCTATGAGGACAGTGACAATGATGCGGACTCCTCTTAGTGTGACACTACTCCAGCCATCCTCAAGCTAAGCGCACTCCAGGAACATGTAGAGTTCGTTCTCAACTACCTGGAACACCCGACAGGGAGAGGGGGCCCTTGAGACTTGAGGAGGAAGTGCTCGCTTTCAGGCAGTGCATCATTAATCGTCAAAATCATTGTTCCTTGTGTCAATCAACCATTGACAGCTTTTTCAGACCCGTGACCCCCGCTGTGCCCAGCCCTGGCTCCACACCATTGCCTCCCCAAGACAGGCCCTCATCCTCCAAGCCACAGCCCAGCACATCAGGCATGGTGGAGTCGCCACTGGACGTGAGTTTGCGCCTCTCTTCAGAGTCGTCTGCAGTGGGTAGTCCATCACCACGTCCCAGCGACGCACCCCTAAGCCACCTGCATGAGCTACTCTAAGACTCTGACAGTGAATAAACAGCAAGAACTCGCCACTAGACCACACGGGAATTTACAGTGTTGTGCAGTGAAAAAAAAAAGTGCGCAGTGTTAAGAAATTAGAATTCTGAGTGCAAAGACTTATGTGCAGAGAGCAACACTGATTTTATTGACATTCAATGGAACACACATTAGACGAGTGTGTAGTGTTAAGAAAATGGATTTATGAGTGCAAAGACTTAAGTGCAGAGTGCAACACTTGCTTCATTAAAGCACAATGGAGTGCAAATTAGACTAGAGTGTGTAGTGTTAAGAAAATGGATTTATGAGTGCAAATGACTAAGTTAAGTGCAAGACTTCATGAACAGTGTACTGTAGGTGCCTCAGGTACTCCTTTTTACTGTCAGAGTTTGAGAGGAGGTGGCTTATTCATCGAGATGGCCAGGGACTTGTAAGTACCCAGAATGTTTCATATTGTACTATATTTTCCATACTTACCTCTCAAACCTCATTTCACTCTTTTATGTCTCTTATTAGTGTGAATAGGGTCTTAGGTGCTATGCATGTCCAGTAGGGAGGTGTTCTTCTGAGTTAGGTTAGGTTAGGATCCATAAGTAACCAGTCCAGGAGCCAGGGACTTGTTGTAAGTACCCTAAATGTTTGATATTGTATATACTCACCTCTAAAACCTCATTCTCTGGTTCATTTGCATTTATTTCATTCTTTTATGTCCCTTATTGGTGTGAACTGGGTCTTAAATAGGTGCTATGCATGTCCAGTAGGGAGTTGTATGGGTGTTTTTCTGAGTCAGGGTAGGTTAGGGTCCAAAAGTACTACAAGTCCAGAAGGCTAGGGTCCACTATCTGGATGGGACCACTTTCAGGACATGCCTTTGGCTCTATTACATCAGATAGTGGAGGGATTACTGTATATAAAAAACACTTGTAACCCTTCTTCACAAGCATTTTGCACTATATATAACACCCTATCACTATAATACATGTAAGGTATGGATGGTGCGGTAATAGAGAACGTGGGTTTAAATGGCTGGCCACGTGCTCAGACACCCTTTGAGGTTGACTGCTGGGAGAACACTGAGCTAAAAATAGACTGCTTACCCTTCAGATTGCAAGGAATATGACTCACACTGAGTCATCGTGCATGAAAGGGTTTTGGGCTACTGAAGATTTCCGTTTTAATCATCATCTCTACACATTGATTTTGCTTCAAGGTATAAGTATACACCAAGATAATCGTCGAATTATAAGGCTGACAAACCAAACTGTTCATAAGTGCAAAGTGGGTGCTGTTGTGTTCTTTTATTGGTGATTTTTTTCCCCTGATTAATGGTTTGATTGTGGTTCAATTTGGTATAGTAACGCTCATGGAACTTCTAAGTGACTTCTCTGACTCCCTTGTGGTTCACCAAAAAGAAAATTATGGGGTTTTAAGATGAAAAGAGCTAGCTGATCTGCGAGTGAGTATCGTCGGCAGTGCTAGGCAAGCTTTACTTATTTTACATGTATCTCGCCCACATCCACACAGGAAGGTAAACCTAGATAATATCCCGATGGAAACCACATTTATGGATATCAAGAAGACCAAGAATCTTTAAATTCAACCAACGCTCCATAGAACTTAAAAACCACAGGCAAAGTAAGTAAATACTGCTGGTGTTAATCAATCCAGTATCTTCTGGCAACTCATCCATGATCTTTTTATGCTTCAAATTTAGCCTAGCTGCTATGCAGAGGAAAAATCATTATTATTCAGCTTTGCTTAATAAGAAAGTACCATTTGTGCAAACATAACATAACAGATGTTCAAAAACACGCAATAAAATGAGAAAAGCATTTAAGTGGCTGGTGTTATATAGCAGTGATCACTGATCCTTATGTGTACTTGAGTGTTGCCCATTAAACATCCATTCGCTGAACCATCATGCTGGCTGTCCAGTCTCTCTTGCTACAGGGTCTCTACCCTGTAGTGCCACCCCTTATGAAATTGTGTTGATTAAAATGGTCTACCGGTTTCAGGTTCATGGTCAGGAAGGATGGGATCATGGTAATATTGTGATTATGATAGGTGTGGGAATGCAGATAATGTTATAATAGTTTCTATGCTGGCTGTTGGTAAATGTTGTATGGTTCATTATGCTTGACAAAAGTCACATTTAAGAAACCTGTGTGTTTCATGTGAATTAAATACGAACTTGTATGGTATGAAATTATCTTATTATCATATTCACAAAATGTTGTTGTTTTCAGCATATTGTCAGGCAGAACATTGTTTATGTACCAACAATGACTGTGCACAGCGGCCATAATCACCGCGTCTGGTTCATCCCAGCAACTGAACGAAACCTGGTGAAGTTCCATACCTGTCAGTGTTACCAGATGCTGAGAACATTACACCACCTCGCTGGTGGATGGGGTATTTCTGTCTGATATGTCCACAGCTGTACCTCTCATGGCACTGCCTTGAGATGACAATACTCCTGTCTGCTGATGCCAAGGAAGACCTCCTCACTGATGCATTTGTCCGTAGACACAAAGCAGGCAGCTGGAATGCAGTGTCAGCCAGTCAGTTTGGGGATTAAACAGCAGTAAAGATCAGAAAACGAGGCCTGGAAGGCATCATGTTGTCCCTGGCTTAACCTGCCCCATCCCAGCAGATTTTTAACCAGTGACCTTCCCCAGTCCTGGCGGATTTTAGATTTTTTTTTTTTTTTTTTTTGGCTACAACCTCCACTTTTTATGAGAAACATCGAAAATTCATAGAGAAATCACCCACCTAAGCTTTAAAATGCCAGTACTGGTAACCATACCTTCACCTAACTGTGTTTTCTATAGGGCCTGGCTCCAGAGGAAACGTGTTCTATGGAAGGGGTAACTATTCCAAACCACTCATAATAGGTATATTTTTATTTGTTTGATACGAATTTATTTGTAGCACAAGAGTATATTGGTTTTCACACAGCATTAGGTGGCTGTTGTGTATATTATGCGCAATGACATATCTTGCTCTCGTTTTCTTGAACTCGATTCTTCTAAATTCTCTACACTCTGGTTTTGGCTTTCCTGTCATTCTCTGACTAAATATATCTGCGCTGTTTACTTATCCCCTAATTCTACTTACTATCAAAAATTCTTTAACTATCTTACTTCAGTGATGGAGCACATTCTATCCAGTTTTCCTTTCTCTGAAATCTCCATTCTAGGAGATTCCAATGTTCACCACCACCTTTGGCTCTCCTCTCCTTTCACTAATCCACCTGGTGAACAAGCCTACATCTTTTCTATCTAGACCTAGAACAGCTTGTACAGCACCCTACCCATATCCCTGACTGCCTTGGAAAGAGCTCCAAGATATATGACCTCTTCCTTACAACTAATCCTTCTGCTTACACTGTTAATCTTTCCTCTCCATTAGGCTCCTCCAGTCACAACCTTATCACCTTAACCTGTCCTATCGTGCCAGTATAGCCTGTGGACCCTCCAAAGAAATGTCATCTGTGGCACTTTGGAGCTGCGGATTGGGAGGCCCTCAGGCAGTACATCTTTGACTTTTTCCTGGAATGATTATTGCTTCCATTGATAGGAGCCATCTGAGTGTGCCTCGCACATTATGGAGGTTATTCTCTCGGGCATGGAAGCATACATTCCTTTCTCATATCCTTTGACTAATGCAAGAAAGCCTTGGTTTAATCACGTTTGTTCTAATGCTGTCTGTAACAAGGAGAGGGGCTATAAAAGGTACCGGAGCCAATCCACCCCCGAATCACATCTTGTTTATGTTTCTGCCCGGAATCGTGCTAAGTCTGCTCTTCGCTCTGCTAAAAATAA
The DNA here is from genome assembly GCF_032717465.1 of Coenobita brevimanus. Lineage (NCBI taxonomy): Eukaryota > Metazoa > Arthropoda > Malacostraca > Decapoda > Coenobitidae > Coenobita > Coenobita brevimanus. Next base: position 12,857,482 of record NC_137057.1, read on the forward strand.
TTTCATCCATACTTAATGCTCTCAACTCTCCGACTTGAATTATTCCCGCTCCTTCTGGCATCTTGCCAAAAACCTTTCTAACAACTTTACCTCATCATCCTTCCCTCCTCATTTGTACTCTGATGGTTCTATAGCTATTTCTTCTACTGATAAAGCAGACCTCTTCGCTCAAACTTTCTCCTCCAGTTCCACCTTAGATGCTTCCGGTGCTGTTCCTCCATCACTTCCCCCCTCTGACTTCCTCATGGCTGACATTAAAATTTCTTCAGCTTATGTATTTTCTGCCATCACAGGCCTTAATACTTACAAGGCAAATGGGCCTGATAGGGTCCCTCCTGTTGTCCTCAAGAATTGTGCTTCTGTGCATACGCCCTGCCTAGGTAAACTCTTTTGTCTTTGTCTATCAACTTGTACCTTTCCTTCTTGCTGGAAGTTTGCTCTCATTCAACCAGTCCCAAAGAAGGATGACCACTCCCAACCCTCTAACTATCGTCCAGTTGTTCATGTATCTCAAAAAGTTTTCAAGTCAATTCTTAATAGAAAAATTTTAAAGCATCTTTCCTATCACAACCTTCTTTCTGATCATCAGTATGGGTTCCATCAGAGATGCTCCACTGGAAATCTTCTCACCTACCTTTCAGACTCCTGGTCATCCTCCTTTTGGGACTTTGGCGAAAGCTTTGCCATTGCACTTGACATTTAAAAGGCTTTCGATCGAGTCTGGGATAAATCTTTAATTTCCAAATTGTCCTCTTATGGTTTCCATCCTTCTATCTGTGCCTTCATTTATAGCTTCCTTTCTGGTAATTCTATAGCCGCTGTTGTAGATGGCCATCATTCTTCTCCTAGATCTACCAACAGTGGTATTCCTCAGGGCTCTGTCCTATCACAAACTCTCTTCCTTTTATTCATCAATGACCTTCATAGCTGTACATCTAACATCATCCACTCATACACTGATGACTCCACTCTTCACCTTTCCAATAGGTTCCCACAACGTCCATCTCAGCAGTTACTTCAACAAACAAGGGATGAGGCTATGGCACACCAAATGTCTGACATGACTCGTATCTCTGACTGGGATAAAAATAATCTTGTTTTTAACGCATCAAAGACTCAGTTCTTCCACCTATCAACCCGACAAAATCTTCCACAGGTGTACCCACTACCGTTTAATAATATTCAGCTTAATCCTGCATTATCCTTGATCATGCTTGGGGTTTCATTCACTCGGAACTTATTTTGGAGAGATTATATTACATCTCTTGTAAAATCTGCTTCCAAGAGATTAGGTGTGCTAGGCCGACTCCATTCCTTCTTTATCCCTGAATAATAGTTGACTCTATACACGGGTTTTATCTGCTCCTGTTTAGAGTACAACTCATATGTGTGGGGAGGCTCCCCACATGCAGTTCTTCTCAATAGGGTGGAGTCAAAGGCTTTTCATCTCATTAACTCTCCTCCTGTTACTGGCCCCCTTCGACCTCTGTCTCTTTCCCGCATTATTGCATCTTTATCTCTTTTCTATCGCTACATCAATGGTCACTTCTTTTCTGAACTGTCTGCTTGCATTCCTCCACCTCTACGATGGGCGCATAGCACCCATCTAGCAGCAAACTCTCATCCCTTTTTTGTCCAACTCTCTAATGCAAGAGTTAACCGTTACTCCCAGTCTTTCATTCATGCAACAGGTCAGCTCTGGAACTGTCTCCCTCTGTCTGTATTTCCTCCTGCCTATGATCTCCAGTCTTTCAAACGCAGTGTGTCCAGGCATCTCAAAATGATCGAATCTTGAATTTGGCTCTCTATTGTATTTTGTTTTTCTCTTGGAGGGAACTGTTACTGCGGGCTCATGGCCTTTGGTTCCTTCTTCCTCGCATAAAAAAAAAAAAAAAACATGTTCACCTGCAGTTGTTTCAACGGAAAACGGCAGACAAACAGGGACCTCCAATGTCTTTACCTCTGAGTATGGCTGGGAACTTAGGGAAGGAATAGCTTTTCTCTGCATCCACAGTGATCCACCAGGGCCACTGCTTCTCGTGAACGTGATCGCTCCCGCTGCCAAGCGAAAGGCAATGCATGTAAACAAGGAAAATGTAGCTGTCACCATGAAAAACTAAGTTGCACAAATTACTGTCAATGCACAACTGGCGATATGTGCTGCAATCCCTTCACAAAGACAGAGGAGGAAGAGGACAATGAAGAATATGTGTATGAACATGAACATGATAAAGATAAAAATCAGGATGGGACAGGGGACGATGAGTTGGATGACTGATAATCATGATCTTGACCTCTGATGGCCAATATATCATCCAGTGTTGAATAATATAGTTTTCTATATAAACTTGTATATAGAGTATTGTATATAAACATGGTAGGTGGGGACACCCATCATCCACCCACTTAGTGTAGCGGTACTTTGTTTTTAGGATAGCTCTAACTTGAGTGGCAAACCAAATGATTTCCAGTAAACCAGGGAAGCATTTACAACTTTGGGTGGTAACCTTATAACAAACCAACACATGTTCCCTATGTGACAACAAGTGAGTTGCTGGAGGGTTAGTGCCCCTCCTCGGAAAACATCTAAGTAAAAACACAAACAAGAAGCCTCGGACAAGGACTGACCAAAAGGTGACGACTAAGGACCGAACAAAGAACACGGTACGGATAGCTACATGGAATATAAGGGGTGCAAATGATGAGGTGAAAGAGATTTTCCAGGTGCTTGAGGGTGCGAAAGTGGATATATGTGGATTAAAATATGAAACTAAATGGGGAGGTGAGAGTGTGCCAGGATGGGAGTTTGAATGGGGTGTATTTGTGGGAGTAGGTGAGAATGAGAAGGCAACAGAAGGAGTGTGTATTGTTGTGAGTAACAGATGGAGGGAGAATATAAGAGAGTATGGATCATTTGGCCAAAGATTGTGTGGGTAAGATTGATAGTTGGAATACAAATGTGGACGATTGTGTGTGTGTGTGTGTGTGTGTGCGCCAACACAAGATCGTGCAAGCAGAGTGAGAGAGGAGTTCTGGACAAATGTGGAAGCATGCATGGAAAAGTTTGAAAGGAATGACAGAGTGTTTTTGACTGGAGATATAAATGGAAAAGTAGGGACTGTGAAGGTGGATGGAGTAGTCGGTGAGCGGGGTGTGCCTACAGAGATGGATGAGAATGGCAGTGCTTTAGTGGACATTTGTGCCGGGAAGGGGTTGATGATAGCCAATACCCTCTTCAGGAACAAGATGATCCATAGGTATACGTGGTGAGTGATGAGCAAGGTGGGCGGTGAACTGAATGAACGAAAAGCAATGATTGATTTTGTGTGTATGGGTGAAAGGATGAGAAGGTGTGTAATGGATGCAAGAGTATATAGGGGTTGGGAGTGGACTTTCGGACCACCATTTGGTGGTGGTCATAATTAAAGTCTAAATGAACTGAAGAAATAGAAGGGAAGGACAGGGAGTAGTTCATACAAGGAAGGTGGAAAAGTTACAAGAGGATGGAAAAAAGACAAAATATAAGAGGGAAGTGGAGGAGCAATTGGGTAAATAGGGATTGGAGCAGATAGGGGATGTGGAAGGTGTGTGCAAGACATTCACAGAAGAAATCTGTACAGCATGAGAGCAGTTGTATGGGGTGAAGAGAAGACGAAAAGGAGTGCAGGGAACAGCATGGTGGAATGAAGAGTTGAAAGAGGCCGTGGCACAAAAGAAGAAAGCATACAGTGAGTGGATGAGAAACAGGGACGTGGAAGAAGTCGACAGACTGAAGAGAGACTTATACATAGAGAGGAGGAGAGAGGTGAAAAGATTAGTAAGAGAGAGTAAGAAGAGAGTGGAGGAGGAAATTGGAAGGAACTTGATTATAAAGTGGAAGGAATGTAAGAAAATGTTTCGGAAAGAGGTAAGGAGGGTTAGACAGGGTGCCAAAGATGTTAGCTAGGGAATGAAAGATAAAAATGATAGAATACTGTACTAGTGGAGAAGTGAGAAAAAGTGAGCAGATGGAGAGAACACTATAAGGAATAATTGTTGAACATAGAGAATGAAAGTAATGCGAATGTAGGTGGCTGGAGAATGGCTTGTAGAAGGAGGGATGTAAGAAGAGAGAAAGAAATCAGTAGAATGGAAGTTGTGGAAGCAATGAAGAAAGTTAGAATGGGGAAAACCCCGGGAACTGATGGAGTGGGTGGTGAAATGCTGAAACATGGGGGAGAGATAGTAGTAGAATGGATGTGGAACATGTGCAGATTGGCCTGGGAGGAAGGTAGTGTCCCGGAGGATTGGAAATCAGGTATAATTATTCCTCTGTACAAAGGAAAATGGGAAAAAGAAGTGTGTGGTAATCATAGGGGCATTTGTCTTCTTGGTGTTATAGGAAAACTACATGGTAGGATACTTATTGACAGAGTTAGGGAAATAACAGAAGCATTAGTTGGAAAAGAACAGGGAAGTTTTAGGAAGGGAAAAGGTTGTGTAGATAAGATGATCATTCTTAGATCTTAAGTGGAAAAGTTTTTAGAGAAGGGAAAGAAGTTGTATGAGGCATTCATGGATTTGGAGAAAGCATGTGACAGGGTGGATAGACAAGGATTGTGGAAAGTATTAAGAGTATATGGATGGTTGGGAAGTTGTTGAAGGCTGTGAAGAGTATGTATGAGCGTGCTAAGGCTGCACTGCATGTGGATTGTGAACCGAGTAAATTTTTCTATTTGGAAGTTTGATTGAAAACAAGGATGTGTCATGTCTCCACGGATCTTCAATCTGTATATGGATAGGATAATAAAAGAGATCCAGTAGGGCAATTGATGTTGGAGCAGTCCTAGTAAGGGAGAGCAGTGTTTGGAAACTCCCTGTACTATTATTTGCAGATGATACTGTGTTGTTAAGTGAAGACGAAAGGGAGCTGTAAGGCTTGGTGGATGAGTTTAGTAGAATGTGTGAGAAACGGAGTCTAAAGGAGGGGTGAATGTAGGGCAGAGTAAAGTTACTGGTATGGTCTTCGAGAGAAGTAAATCAGAGAATGTACAGTGAGGTTTGAGGAGGAAATGGAAACTGTAAGTGCATTGAGGTACTTTGGTAGTGTGATGAGTAAAGATGGAAATTTAGAGGGTGAAGTGCTTGAAAGGGTACAGCAAGGAAGAAAAGTTGCTGGTTCCTTGAAAGCTGTGATAAGAAACGGAAGTGAGCATGGAAGTGAAAAAGTAGTAGCCGACGCATTATCCAGGAATCCAAAAACAATTCAGGTCGCGACATTAGATCTCAAAGGAGATGAAATCGCAAAAGCACAAAGACTTGATACAACATGGTCTAAAGTTATATACAAGTTTGAAAGTGGTTATAACATACAATTACCCAAGCTTCATGTACCACTAGAACAATTCACAACAATTAATAATGCATTATACAAGATCACTCCCTGTATTCATCTTTAACTCCTCCTGCTTTTCAATTACCAATATAACTTTAACCAAAACTCAAGATTTACCTATTACAAGATTAAAGAGTTACATATTATATATAAATGGTGGCTACGAAGTTTCTACTAGATATGGTGGCAGCAGAAGTACGAACCTCGTCTTCAGTTCTACAGTAAATTCCTACAAAATACAAGCTACAAGCCTACAAGCCTACGAGTCTACACACCTACGAATCTACGAGTGTACAGTTGAGTCTACATTATCAAAATAGAAAACAAACAATACCTTTTACAACCAACAACTCACAACCAGCTCCTGACAGTATTTTCTCCAACCCCCCCTCCGTCTCCACTATCATCACGCTGATGTAGAGGTGAAGAGGTCACACGACGTCTTTGCAGTAGTTTAACAAAATATTGATACAATCTTCCAATTTCTACGACGAACCAACGAACTATAACCATCTACGATCAACTACAAGTAACAACTCTACGAGTCGTCTGTATAATCTTCTACATGCACCTACAAGTAGCGACATTCTTCATCCCACAACGAGTAAATCACAAGAAAAAAAAAGGACCGAGAATAAATTGAGAAAGAAAAACAAAACAAGCAAACGAAAAGCAAGAACACAGCAACAACCACCTGACCACCACCCTTCTCTCCATCCGCCCCCTACCTCCACCGCTGACGCAGGTTCACAGAGGTCAAGACGACGCAGCAAATACCAAGCCCACATTCACAATTCATCTTACTCACTCATATTCACTCAAGTTACTCGTCGCTACTCATTTACTCACCACAGCTACCAGTGTGGGAAGTCGACATTACCATGCATGTTTGATAAGACGACGCCACGTCAATCATCTCTTGTGTGACAACACCACTCATCACCACTCACACCATTGCCACCACGGTAAAAACTTGTGAGTTACATAGTTACTTCATTTATACAATACACAGTGATAGAAAAAAAACTTCTGCACAAACATATAAAATGTGCTGTACAGTTACAACTTACGTACACATACGTACTTCAATTACCTGCATAATTCAATCACTAAATACTTGCACCAACAATAAATATTCTACACTGTATATATTCATTCATTTACTATAGCATTTATTTACTACCAACGAGTGTTACCATTTATACCTACATAAAATACGTGTTTCATACATACAACAGGCCATTATTACATCTACAAAGTAATAGAGAAAATATACTATCACAGTTACTCAGTGAGCGATTAAAAGAACTGTATTAAACATTTACTAATTAAAGCTACCTAGTGGAAACAGACAAATTAAGTTACAAGGAAAAAAATGGCCAACACAAATGATGTTAGCACAATTCTGTATTACAACAATGTTACTACAATATTACTGCAGTTACTACAATATTACTGCATTTACTACAATTATGTAACGACAATCGATTGCATTATGTTACAGTTGCTACAATTATGTAACTACAAACGATATGTAACAATTATGTACAGTTGAGCACAGAAATTGGTACCACACTTCACATCGGGGCAACGCAGCCTGTCCATCTTTACTGTGCGGCGAGTACGTGTATTTAACTCCGCCCACCACTTCACAGTCCAGACTCATGGGACTGTGTTTCGATGAAGGCTTCACACAGTAACAAGAAGAGAGTTATTTAATTGCTAATGCAATTTCAAGTATATCAGCTGTATCTTTGTTTAAATAAACTGTTTACACTATATTTCCTTTATACTGTTACGTCTGTTAGATAAGGAAAGCAATATATGTCGCTCTATTTGTGTAGCTACACACACACACCAGAAAGCCAGCCAGGAGACAGGGCGTATGTGCTGGCCAATCCCCATGCCCTGTCTTCCCCCCTTACTATTTTTTAATCAGCCCACTGACCGGGCTAATGTATGGCCCGGCCTGCACTATGGGTGCAGGGAATCTGTAAACGAACGAACAAACGTGTAGCTACACACACACACACACACACACGCACGCACGCACGCACACACACACACACACACACACACACACACACACACACACACACACCGAGATGTTGTGCGAAACACTGATGCTTAACCGAGGTGTTGTCGTCACGGTTACAGCTAGGAAGGGTCAGAGTTTAGTTGGTCACGCAATGAATTGGAGACACAGTAATCTATTGGAGCAAAGTCGTATTATCACCCTACGTGATAATGGTCTGTCGATACGGGCTATCGCTCATGAAGCTGGTGTATCTACCAGGCCTGTGCAGCAACGGATACAAAGGTGGGAGGAAAATGGAAACTTAAATGACTTGGGTGAGTTTATATTGCAGGACACGGGTGTTAATTCCTTTTTATTTCTGCATGTATCCCAGCACCACTGCTGGTAAGGTGTTGAGAATACCTACGAATTCATGCTAATGTGCCCGATTGACAGCAGGTAAAACGTCACTGGAACTCGCAGTTGCTGTCCGATATCTCGTACGAGGAGCAGTTGGTTACCTGCGGTGTTAATTGACTTTTAAGCTGTTCGTTGTGAGAGATAAAGAGATATTCTCTTCCATAATGTTTATATTATAATGTGGCAATATCTGTCATTTATACAGATACAGACCATACCATACATGATAATTGATACAAAAATTCGAAACTAATTTAATTGATAGCACGTTAAAGCCACTGTAAATGTTATGATTAGTGGCTTACGAATGTTAAAACCTAACAGGAAGTCGCAATAATTATTGTAGCTTCACTGGGTTCATGTATGCTTCTTGCAAAAGGGATACAAAGTTATTAAAATATCATGATATAAATATTCCAAACGACTTTGGCCTTACTATACGTAATTTAACAGACCGATATGTTATCACTCCAGGAGTAAGTTCAAATTGCTCAACCAAGGATACAGTATACTCTGTATATTTTCATCTCAGCGAGGTCGGGTGCCCCTTGGGCAACTTTTCCAGAAGAGGATAATGCTATTGTCGCTGCGGCTGTAGAAGACCCCGTAACCAACGCAGTGGCCATTCGTGATAACCTACACCTGGAGGTTTCAGCAATGACCGTCAGACGCAGACTTCATAATGCAGGTATACATCACAGGACTCCTGCGACGAAGGAGATCTTGATGGAGCGACACAAGGCAGGAAGGCTGGAGTTTGCTCAACGTCATGCTGAGCAAGGCATGGAGTTCTGGGGCCGGGTTGTGTTCACGGAAGAGAAATGTTTTTCGTCCACCACGCATGGCAAGCTTCACTGTTGGCGGCGAAATAAGACACGGTAAGATGACTCTACTTACGTAGTCTCTATAAATTTGTTTCTCTTTGTTGCATCATGGTCAGTTTCTTTCGACATATGTAATTGGATATGCTAGCTTTCTTATACATGTGTTTCATAATACTGTGGAGGGTGTCCTCTGTTCAAAACCTCATTGCGGACTTATTATTTTACTGTGTGTGTGTGTGTGTGTGTGTGTGTGTGTGTGTGTGTGTGTGTGTATCTATCTCTGTCCCTCTATCTGTCTGTCTCTCTCTCTCTCTCTCTCTCTCTCTCTCTCTCTCTCTCTCTCTATATATATATATATATATATATATATATATATATATATATATATATATATATATAATCTTTACGGATTCCCTATTATTTTATAATTACACATTGGTGTCTTACTCAGATACGACCCCGCAAACATCGTTGAGGTAGCCCTTTCCGGTCCACCACCTGCAGTGTGTGGGGCTGCGTTGCCCCGATGTGAAGTATGGTACCAATTTCTGTGTTCAACTGTACATACAATTATTATGTAACAATACAAGTATGTAACAATTCATACAATGTTACATTTATGTATTACTACAATGTTACTCAAATATTACTGCAGTGTTACTAGAATTATGTTACACTTGCTACAGTTATGCAACTACAAACGATATGTAACAATTACAATACAATTATGTACAATACAATTATTATGTAACAATTCATACAATGTTACTACAATTCTGTATTACCAGAATCATAACACAAGTTAGGTGAAATATTAGACATTACTAAAGGGATAACTCCATATGTAATGTAATGACCTAGCAGTATTACCATTGCACAATTATATGCATATGTCTGTTATACAAACACATCTTAAAATATTCTATAATCAGTTTAACTATAGTGCATTTGTTCAATTTTGTATACAATTTTTTAAAATGTATTATGTTTCTTGAATATTATTAGGCCAGTACAATATTATCAAGAATATTATGTCTACATAGTATTATAATCAATGTTATGTATTAAGAGATTAGCATGTGTCAATGATGATTGCTGTCAGAGGACCACCAGCTCGCGTGACCAACCGATGTCAGGATTCCATATTATAATAATACAACTCATAAATAGATAGACAGACAGATAGATAGATAGATAAATAGAAGCACCAAGCCAGGGTGTTAGATAGGTAGCGTATCAGCAAGAATTAAGCAAAAGGAAATTATCTTGCAACTCTTAAAGTGAAGGAATGCTGGTCATGCACTGGAAGTTGTACATACACACAGACATACAGTGTTCTATAAGTTTCCACGACAGTATAGCACACGTGACATGACCCCTGCTAGACGAGAATGTAAGAATCAGAGCTCAGAAAGGGGCAAGCCATGTAACCGACAGGTAGTGGAGAAATCAAATAAGAAGAGGGGGTCCAACTAGACTTAGTTAGTATATTAAGTCTCTTGTAATACATAAGCTGCTCAACTTAGACTTTCTTTGAAGATAATAATTCAAGATCAACTCCCTATATTCATCTTTAACTCCTCCTGCTCTTCAATTACCAAAATAACTTTAACCAAAACTCAAGATTTACCTATTACAAGACTAAAAAGTTACATATATATAAATGGTGGCTACGAAGTTTCTACTAGAATACCAACTCTAACGTATGGACGTGAAGCTTGGACCTTGTTGGAAGGACAGAAGTCAAGAGTGAGAGCAGCGGAAATGAGTTATTTGAGAGGAGCATGTGGAGTCACATGGAGACAGACTGGCAAATGAGAAAGTGAAGGAGCATTGTGGTGTGGATGTGGATGTGTTAGGAGAAACACACTGAGGTGGCTTGGCCATGTGGAGAGGATGGAGAGCGAGAGAATAACAAGGAGAGTATATGCGAGTGAGGTGGAGGGGGGGGGTAGAGGGAAGGGGGGGAGAGGGAAGGGGAGGCCAAAGATGAGATTGAAGGATGGAATGGAGAGGTATATGAGAGAGGGGGGTGTGAGCTGAGAGCAGGGCAATGAAATGACGGGGGACAGGGTAACATGGAGGTGATTTGCTTGTTGCCATCCCTTCCGGGATTAAGGCATCTGGCAATAGATAAATAGATAGTTAGTATATAAACTTGTATCATCAGTCCCCATAGTCTGTTGTCCTGCAATTACCGAACTTCATCAGATTTGTAATGAAAGTGACCTTGAGTTCGACCTTATCCTAACATTGACCTTTTATCACAAAAACAATATCAGAAATGAACTTCTCTGGTCTATAGAAAGTGGTAGCACATATAATTTAGGTCTATTTGTTAAAAAGGTCTATTTTGATCATGGTATTTATCATTATTTAATGTTAATTTTATGCATAACAATGTCAACAAAGCTTAAAATGTTCTAGACACTCATGTGAAAATACTCCAATAAAAAAAAAATGCACCATAAACAAAATCCCAGTTTGCTGTCATGCAACTAGACTAATACAGTGGTAGTATCCGGCTTCCAGCTTCCGTAAATTCAGTCTTCATTTAGAACTCACAGTCAGTGTGTGCATATTGTTCAGAAGAAGGATTTGTTAGTTAGGTAGTCTGGACGTTTCTCGATGTTCCCGGTATGTTACCATTACGAGTCAGAGTTGCCAGTTTGCCTGCTGTTTGTGAGCTTAGTTACTTTGTAAGTTGTGCATTAATTTTTGTGCTCTTTTCCTTTATGATGTTTTATTTATGTGATTGTTAAATTGTGTAATTTAATTTGTGTTTGTATGCTAAATAATATAGTGTGTCATGCAGAGTAAGAAACTCTGTCATGTTTTAGGTATCTTCGAGTTGGCAACAGTTGTTCTCATATAATGTAGATCATTCTTGAACAATGCAAGTTTATATAAGGATGGAGGAGAGACTAGAGTAGGTTCACTCGCCAGTCAGTTTTCTGTTCAGTTTGAGTGCTGTGCAGTGCTGTTAGTTAGTTTGTGAAGTGTTGATGGCAAGCATTAAACGTAATTACAGATAGTGAAGATTATTTTTAGTACGTGTGAAAACAGTGAAGTGTTGCTGTTAAGTATTAAGCGTAATTGCAGTCGGTAAAGTTTGTGTATCTTCGGTGCTTGCGAAAATAGTGAAGTGAAGTTGGAAAGCATTAAGTGTGAATTTTTGGAAAATAAAGACAGTGAACTTAAGAAGCCAGCATTTATTTACGACACCTGAGCTAATCCTGTGTACTGTAAACCTAATGGCTGACTATAAGAAGAACAGCTCACTGAGCAACGTCCTTCATGTACTGAACTACTACTGTTGGAGCCTGTGGCAATGTGGGACGGGAAAGTAACACTGGTGTCAGGAGTATGGATAAATTAAGGGCTGAAGTGAGTCTAACCTACATGGAGGCAGAAAGTGTCCAGACAAGAAGCCAAGCTAGGCGGGAAGAGACATTGCTGGGTGCAATTATAAAGTTATTACAAGCACAACTACAGGCACAGAACGAAGGACAGAAAAACCTCGAAGAACAATTACCGACATAGAAGAAAGAATTCAAAGGACAGTTACATGCACAAAATGTACAACTACAAGCACAGAAAGAAGGAAAGAAAGACCTCAAAGAACAATTGCAGACACAGGGTGAAGAACAGAAAGAACGATATGAGCAGCTTCAGGAGGCATTACAGGAGCAACAGAGGGAATTACAACTGAGGATGCAAGGACAGCTAGATGCTTTCAGGGAAATGAAGAAAGAACAGGAACAACTGAAGGAGGAGGTATATGCTGAGCTATGGTAGCAGAAGTATGAGGTAAGCAATAATGTGACCGAGTATAAGCAGCTTGTAGACGACCAGCTGAAGTCAGTTAGTAGGGAAATAATGACAGAGTGGAAACAGCATGTGTGCAACCAGCTGAAGTGTTGTGAGGGAATAATGATAGAGTGCAGACAGCATGTAGATACCCAACTGAAGCATATAGTTGACCATGTGATGATAATTATTGAGAAAATTGAGGCTGTAGAGAAATGTTGCACTGCTGAGCCTCAGGTTAGTGTACAGGGAACATATGAAAGGAATGGACAGTGTATGGTGAATCTTGATGGATCCCAAGCATCTACAGTAAAGGTAGCATTACAGGGTTGAATACTTAGAATGCAGAAGTTTTAAGTCCTGACCTTAATTATGATGTCCCAGTTTTTAGGCCTCAAACCAGTGAAGTGAATGGCTATACTGGGGGTCCAGTTAAAAAGAAATCTCAGGAATTTGATTGTAGAATATCTTGGGAAGCTTACTGCGCACAATTTGAGTTACTTGCTGTTCAGAATGGTTGGGAGGATAGGCACAGGGCAGTGCAGCTTGTTACTAGCCTTGAGGTTGCCACAATGGAAATTCTGGGTCAGATGTCCGTGATGGAGAGGAACAATTATCAGTCTCTAGTATAAGTGCTGGAGTGCAGATATGGGACCATGTACCAGATGGAGGTTTACAGAGCGAGAGTCCAGACCCATGTATGGGCTAGAGGTGAACCCCTACAGCAGTTTGCTCATGACCTGGAGAGTATGGCACACAAGGTGTACCCTGGGGCAGCACCTAACCTGTTGGTTATTCTTCTGAGGGACTAGTTTATCGATGCTCTCGATAGCGCAGAATTGAAAGTGTAAGTGAAGCAGGCACAACCAAGAAGAATGCAAGAAACACTAGCCAGGACTCTAGAGTCTGAGTCCTATGTCAGGTCCAGTATGTCCACTTTTCAGACAGGTCATAGTGCAGGATTCAAGGCAAGAAAGGGGCAGGTGCATGAAGCAGAAAAGTTTGAGGGAAGTTGCTGGTACTGTGAAAAGCTAGGACACAGAAAAGAGGACTGCTACAAGTGGAAGAGGGAACAGGAGAAGACCAGAGGAGGTTGCTGGTTATGCGTGAAGCCAGTCACAAGAAGGAGGATTGTCACAAATGGAAGTAGGAGTAAGAAAAGAGCAGTGCAAGGAAATCTGCATTGCAACAAAAAAGTGTTGGACATGTAATGAGGTGGGACACTTCAGTTCTTAGTGTTCGAAGAAGAAAAAGAATGATAAGATGAAGACTGCAGAAGATCAAAAAGAAGCGGAAAACTAGTGGAGGCTGGTGTTCAGGGGCAACCACCATCCTGCTTTCCCCAAGTAGCCCCACCACCAAGAAAATGCAAGAGAACAGCAGTTGACAGTGTGCGCTTAGACGGAAGAATAGATGGAAAGAAGTGTTCCTTGGTGATTGATTCGGCCTCACAGTAGACTTTTGTAAGGACTTATGTGCTACACCATCGGTATCAGAACAACTGTGTGGCATAACTTGGCACTGCACAGAACTGAGGGGACCCCTGGATGTCCGGATTGAAGTGGCAGGGCAAGAGGCTACTCTTCCAGTCTATGTAGCCGACAAGGAGGATGCTTGCCCTCTGGGTCAGGACTATCTGATGTCCATGGGATGTGAGCTGGACTTCTGCTCCATGACGCTGAAGGTTTGAGGAAGGTCGGTTCCAGATCCCATCATGGCAGTGAGACGTACCAGTTCTGGTGGTGAGGTAATGGTGCTCTGCACTACAGTGATACCCCCAAAATCAGAACTACTGCTCCAGTGATAGGTGAGTGGCTCTTTTGACAGCTGTCTAGAGGTAGTGGAGCCTGATGTACGGTGCAAGACGAAGGCCGGAGTGCTGGTGGGGAGAACTTTGGTGGAAACAGGTGCAGGTGAAGTGCCAGTTGTGGTGCCCAGTTTTTCCCGTGAACCACAGAAGATCAACAAGGGAAAAATTCTGGGACTGTGCCAGGCGGTGGACCCTGAGTGGCATCAGAGGAAAGCCTGTAAAAGGAGTGTAGTCAAGAAAGATGGGTACCTGCCAGACCACATAGTAAACATATTTTCAACGAGTTTCCAATGCCTGGATGACTCACAAGTGCCAAAGCTGAGACAGCTGCTGATGAAGTTTGCTGATGTCTTCCTCACCAGAGACCTAGGCCTGGGGTACACTGATCTGGTGGAGCATTGTATTGACACTGGGAGTCACTGCCTGATTTAGCAGCCAGTGCAGAGGATGACGCCAGCCCAACGGCAAGAAATGGTGGAGTTGATGGAGAATCTCCAAAATCAAGGAGTGTTAGAAAAGTCCAGCAGCCCTTGGCCATCAGCAGTGGTTCTGGTAAGGAAGAAAGATAGCTTGATAAGGTGCTGTGTAGACTATCGAGCCCCGAATGATGTGACAGTGCAGGACACATACTCCTTGTCAAGAACTGATGACACCCTGGATGCTCTGTCAGCTGCTAAGTGATTCTCCACCCTGGACATGAAGGTAGGATATCATCAGGTCCAGGTTGCAGAGAAGGACAAAGAGAAGACAGCCTTTTCATATGGGCGGGGTTTATAGCAGTTTAAGGTGATGCCTTTTGGCCTATACAATGCTTCAGCCGCTCTTGAGTGTCTAATGGATCGTGTACTGGAAGGCCTTCACTGGCAGACTGCCCTCATCTATCTGGATGATGTGATTGTGTTTGGACGGACTTTTGACCTGGAATTGCAGAGACTGTCGGAGGAATGTTGCCTCCCTTGCATTATTTTACAGATATTTTTTTGGCAAATGCTCAGACGAAGTTGCGTCCATGGTGCCACCTCTCCATGCCTTCCCTCGTGCTACACGGGCATCTGGTAGCGCTCATGACTGGAATGTCACTCAACCATATTGCAGAACTTCTGCCTATCAGAATTCTTTCATTCCCCGGACTGCATCCCTCTGGAACTCGCTTCCCCAGAGTTGTTTTCCTCCAAATCTCAACCAACAACCGTTCAAGTCTAGCTGTTACAGATATTTTATGAACAGAGGACACCAGCCCTGGTGTATGGATTTTTTTTTTTTTATCCATTTGTTTTTCCTTCCTCCGTTCTGTTATTTATAAAAAAAAAAAAAAAAAAAAAAGGTGTTGAACAGGATCTGCACAGTGCACCTCAAGCTGACCCCGAAGAAGTGCTACTTGTTTCAGAAGGAAGTAAAGTACCTGGGACACATTGTAAGCGAGAGTGGCATCTGTACTGACCCAGAGAAGGTGGCAGCTGTGGGAAACTGGCCAAATCCGACTTGTGTGAAAGAGCTATGGAGTTTCCTTGGCTTGTGTACCTATTACAGGCATTTTGTCAAGGGCTGCGACAATAGCTGCACCTCTGCACAAGCTGTTGGGGAAGAGGCAGAAGTTCACATGGAGAGCAGATACTCAGAAAGCCTTCAACAAACTCAAGCATGCTTTGGCAAGCTCTCCAGTATTGCCTTACCCTGATCAGAGTCAGTCATTTATCTTGGACTGTTATGCTAGTGACCATGGTAATGGTGGAGTTCTGTCACAGAAGAAGAATGAAAGAGTATGTGGTGGTGTATTACAGCAAAAAGCTCAGCCCCCCAGAGCAGAACTACTGTGTAACCCATAAGGAGCTCTTGGCAGTCACGAAGAGCCTTGATTTCTTCCATCCCTACTTGTATGGGCCCTACTTCATCATCAGAAAAGACCATTCAGCACTTAAGTGGACGACTGGCACGCTGGCTTGGGAAGCTAGAGTAGCACAATTTTGAGGTACAGCATTGTTCTGGGCGGGTACATGGCAATGGTGATAGCCTGAGTCATCGCCCTTGTGATCCAGAGTGCCGGCAGTGTAGTAAAAAAAGATCATAGTTAGGAATGCAACCGTACTGCAGTGACAGGGCCAGCATCAGATAAAGAAGACCTAAAGAGAATGCAGGTGGAGGATGCAGATTTACAACCAGTGCTAGAGTGACTGCAGCATAGTACACTGTGACCATCTTGGGAAGAAGTTTCCAGGTTAAGCCCTGCAACCAAGAGCTACTGGAGTCAGTGGGACCTTCATTGTTTGAACAATGGACTACTGAAGCGTCAGTGGGAGACCCCCAATGGCCTCAGCAAGTATTGGCAACTGGTGGGTCCGAAGAAAATGAGGTCAAAGATCTTGGATGAGTCTCATAACCAGATCTAGTGATCTGGGCACCTGGGAGTGAAGAAAACCCTAAGCCAGCTGTGATAGAGGTTCTACTGGATTGGCATGTGTCAGGATGTTGAAGAGTAGTATCAGGCCTGTGATGTATGCTGTGCCAAGAAGGGGGCCAAGAAACGTTGTTGCGCCCCTCTACAGCTGCAGCAAGTGGGTGCACCAACAGAAAGAGTCATGTTGGACATTGCTGGACCTCTGCCACTCACTGGAAGAGGAAACTGGTATATGTATGTCGCCATGGACTATTTCACAAAATGGCCAGAAACTTAAGCAATCCCCAATCAAGAAGCTGGGACTGTTGCTCAGGTGTTGGTTGACCTGCTTTCTGATTGTTTTGGGATGCCACATTCAGACCAGGGAAGAAACTTCGAGTGTGCTGTGTTCCGTGATTGCTGCAAGTTACTGTGGATGAAAAAGGCCAGGACGACCCCACTAAGGCCACAGTTGGATGGAATGGTGGAGAAATTCAACTGGATCCTAGGCCAAGAACTGGCCAAGTACTGTGTAGATGGACAAACAGTATGGGACCAAAATTACCTGCATTGCTGAAGGCATATTAGTTTGCATCCCATGAGTCTACCAGCTACACCCCTGCAAAACCGATGTTGGGCCACGAGTTACACTTACCTGTTGACTTGTTTATGGGAAGATCTCCTGGTGAAGAGCTGCCTACAGACACCTCCAGCAATGCAAACCTCTTCAGGAAAGGCTGACTGAGGTATATCATCAAGTGCAAGGAGCCCTCAAGTTTTCAGGAGAGGTGATGAAATGCAAGTATGATGCCAAGGCAAGTGAGGTGAGCTTCAAGGATGGTGACCAATTTTGGTTACACAATCTTCAATGAAAGAAGGAACAGTTACCGAAGTTGTAGAGCCCATGGGACGGGCCTTACACTGTACTGGACCGCCTATCAGATGTAACATATCATATTTGGGGAGGCAGGAAGTCTCACCCAAAGGTGGTACACGTGAACCATCTGTGGCAGTACCATGGACCAGGACGGTACAGCTGGGACGTCTCTGAGGAATTGTGCTCTTCCTCAGCCAAAGATGTTGAAGAGGACCAAGGAGCTGAAGTGCAACAGGATGGTGACAGTTTCACGAGGGAAAGAGTGACTCAGAAAGAGGATCATGACATTTCAGGAGGAGTGGACTGTGTGGAAGAGCAAGGATGTCATTAGAAGTGGTATAGAAGACCTGATAAACTGAAAAATTATTTTGTGTATAGTTATGTGTTTCATTAGGAATGAGGTATATGTTTGTATATAATGTGTAGTTTTGTTGGGATGACAAAGAACTAGGGAGGGGGTAATGTTAAGAAGCAGGATTTGTTACTTACAGTAGGTAGTCTGGACGTTTCTCGATGTTCCTGGTATTTTGCCATTATGAGTCAGAGTTGCCAGTTTGTCTGCTGTGTGTGAGCTTAGTTACGGTACTTCATAAGTTGTGCATTAATTTATATGCTCTTTTTCTTTATGATGTTTTATTTATGTGATTGATTAATTCTGTAATTTAATTTGAGTTGTATGCTAAATAATTCACAGAGTTGTGAAGGGTAAGAAACTGGCATGTTTTGGGTATCTTCAAGTTGGCAATTGTTGTTCTCACTGAATGTAAATCATTCTCGAACAGTGCAAGCTTAGGCCTATATAGGGATGGAGGAGAGACTAGAGCAGGTTCAGTCGGTTTTCAGTACAGTTTGAGTGCATTGTAGTGCTGTTAGTGAAGTTTTTGAAGTGTTGCTGGCAAGCATTAAGTGTAATTACAGTTAGTGAAGATTGTTTTTGGTACTTGTGAAAATAATGAAGTTGGAAAGCATTAAGTGTGAATTTTTGGAAAATAAAGACAGTGAACTTAACCCCTCCATGGTCGTGGGTCCGGAATTTTACGTGCACCCCAGGCCGACACAGGGGACCATTTTTTGATGTTTCGATTTTTTTTTTTTTTTTTTTTTTTTTTTTTTTGCCATATTGAAGAGAAAGTTCAGACACATCTAACAGTGCAAATCCCAGCTTCCTAGACCCATTCTGTGGCTTGCAATGGAGTGCAAAATTTGCAGAAATATCGGCAACCAGTATCCTCCGCCGAAAGGTACTGCCACATTGCAACATTGCATGTGTTGTCATCATTTTTTTTTACCCCGCAAAACAATGTGAATGGTGCTGGAATGTTGTGCATATAATAGATATGATGATATCGAATGAGATCAGTACATAATATGTTAGGATTGGAGCAAAAAAAAAAAAAAAAAGAATATTCTTCCACCTTCTTGATACATGTTTATGGTAGTGTCGAGTTATTTTTTATGTTATCGTTGTGTCCATGCCTGGAAAAGGGAGTGAAAGGGTTGAATTTTCAGTCCTAAATGAGAATATTGCTCGTCCCCCAAGGCTAGGCTCTCTCACAGGGGATTAAATTGAAGGGTCAGATCTCAGTAGGAATAGGTGAGTTGAGTCGTAACTTGCTGCTCCCACAGCGCATGCATGGCTAAAAACAGAATCGCAATGCAGTTTCAAAACTACGAAATAAGTTTAATTATTAAGAATAGAGAGACAAAGCGAAGTAGATACGTTTACAGAGAACACGTGCACCTTTCTCTATCATTTTACCTTGTTATTTTCGCAATATATGTTGCTGTCTCTCTGCTGTGAGTGTGGGAAAGTATTTTATTTTCTGCCTGCGTAAGGAAAACTGGTACAGCTGGATGATTCCCAACACTTCACACGGTTAGAACTGCGAAATGACCAGCCATTCGCACCTTGCACAAGCGATTAGCAGGAGGAGAAGGAAGTCTTTCCATACATGAAAGCATCACGTGAACACTAAAAACTTTCCTGTTATGCTCGTAAAAGGCAAAGAATATGTAAAATTATTCAAAACAGTGCAGCATACCTGAGCAGATAGGTAAAGATACCAAACAAAAATAAATTTTTCTTTCATTTTCATCTTTTTTGTTTATGCCTGTGTTTATTTATAATCGTAAACAGGGTGGTTGTGTGTTTTGCAAAGGAGGAGAAAGATGATATTTTCTGTCTGGGTCGAGATAATGAGTGTAACTGTTATTTTGTGTTTAGGCATGGCCACGAGCAAAAAAGTTGTACATCCACTCGTCACGGCAGCAGGTGGTGAACTGACAAATGAAATGTGAGAGCGTGAAGGTCAGTCTCATGTCCCAGATGTTCGTTCACTTCCCGAAAGTTTTCACAGTTTTCTGCAAGTCAACACTGCATCGAATGATCCAAACTAGTACAATAAATATGAGCAAATAGGTATAGATACCAAGAGAAAAAAATATTTTTCACTTATCGTGGCTTTTTTTGTTTGTCTCTGTATTAATTCATAATCATAAACAGGGTGGTTTTGTGTGTTTTGCAAGAGAGGACAAAGATGATATTTTCTCCCTGGGTCGAGATAATGGGTGTAGTGGTGCTTGTTGAGGCATGGCTAGGAGCGAAAAAATTGAACATCCACTCATAACAGCAGCAGGCTCTGAACTGCTTGATGAGGTGTATGGGAGTGTAGTGTAGATCAGTCTGAAGACGTTCAGAATGTTCATTCACTTCATAACAATTTTCGCCATTTTTTATAGGCCACACTCAAACGGCGCCTGAAGCCATTTATCGGCTAATATCATTCGATGCCGGCAGCCATGCAGCCACGGAAGAGTTAAGAAGCCAGTGTTTATTTACGACGCCTGAGCTGATCCTGTGTACTGTACACCTAAAGGTTGACTATAGGAAGAACAACTCACTGGGCAACGTCCCTTCTGTACTGAACTACTGCTGATGGAGCCTGTGGCAGTGGGGGTCAGGGACGTAACAATAAAATCCTTTCAGCATGTCTTGGGTTCACTTTGCCGAGAACTGTCTGAAGATCTAAATTATAATCGCCAACTGTAATTGTTTTGGTGAGAAAACAGAAATAAAAACAGACTTGGTATTTAACTGCTTCATGTGCAAATAAGTTTCATAAGTTTTCTGGGCTATGACGTGCAGGCTTTTCTCCCCTCCCCCCCTGGCCGCTGCGCACTCCAAAAATGTGTATTCTCTGCTTATTTTCACCACCCAAACATATTTATTTTGCCACAAAACCCACATATTCCTATTCGTAGATGTTTGTTCTACACGATAAGCAAAAAAAAAAAACACACAAAAACACACTATACATAAGTTAGGGCCCTCGGAATAAATATTTGGGATCATAAATTTCACTTCCCAACATCATAAGTCGAATGTTTACTAATCAATCTCTATTTGTTATACTATGAATCGAAAGAGAATTTTATTAGCTTTCGAATGGGGGGGGGGTCCAGTCTTCGAGTAATAAGTGAAAAGTAAAAACCATTTTTGACAGAAAATAACCTTTTTATTCGGGGAGGGTTTGCGAAGAATTTTTCTCGGCACTTTTATCTTTTATTTCATCATCCTATGCACAATTTGATCTTCTTTCATCCCAGTAAAGAACGGTGATCCTAGGCCTCATAGTTTTAGAGAAAAATGCAAAAAACTATGACGTATTTTGCCGCGCGCTGACCCGCCTTCAGCCGCGCTCACTTACGTTATTTACCCATAGCACGCTAACACTTTTATGCTTGCTAGCTACGCCTTCTTTGGTTTTATACTAACAACTGTTTTATATAATTACTTCTGTTTTGTTTTTAGTCCTCTCAGAATCCACACATAACTCTAAACCTGTTGCTAGCAACTGAAACTGAAGCTGTACTTATTTCCCTGTCAAATGCGTTGAGGTAAATAACAATATGTATGTATATGTAAATATACTGACGTAAATAGAGGTAAATAGATAAATAAAAAAAGAATGTCACGTACTTCTCCAGTGGTGATGATCTTCATGCAGGACCAGATCGGTTGGGAGGTGAGGAGTATTGTACTATGTGTGTGTGTGTGTGTGTGTGTGTGTGTGTGTGTGTGTGATGTGTGTATGTGTGTGTGTGTGTTTCTGTGTGTGTATCTGTGTGAGTGTGTGTGTGTGTCTATGTGTGTGTGTGTGTGTGTCTATGTGTGTGTATGTGTGTGTGTATGTGTGTGTGTAAATGTGTGTTTGTTTGTGTGTGTGTGTGTGTGTGTTTGTGTGTGTGTGTGTGTGTGTGTGTGTGTGTGTGTGTGTGTGTGTGTGTGTCTGTATGTGTGTGTGCTCCACTAGTGAAGGTATCGCTCGGTACAGTACTGGTCGAAATAATTACCCATCCAAAGCGGCCATCACATACAGTAAACATGTTCCTTCTGTCCTTCCTCACCCAAAACTTGAAGCACAAGGTACACCTGAGCCTTTTCTTGTCAGGGATCCTCGCCCGGTGGTGGCCCAGAGTGCAATCCAAGCTCACATCATTGTCAATCACCCGGTGACGCTTGCTTGGATACCCTCGTGCTCTGTGGTCCTGTCGTGCAGGAGCTGCAGGCCCAGGCATGGGTTCTCCCAAAGGACCAGCAACTGGAGGTGGTGGTGGTTCAGGCGTCCCTGATGGGCCTCCTGCAGGTGGTGCTGGTGGTGATGGTGGCACCTATGATGGCCCTGCTTCTGGTGGTGCTGCTGTGGGGTCTCCTGCTGGCTGTGCTAGTGCTGGTGGTGGCTGGGCCAATCCTGGCACTGGAGGTTGTGCCTGCTGGGTGCCAGGTGATGCTGGTGCTGACCGCTGGGTAGGTAGGTCTGGGGCGTTGTGGAGTGTGTGTCCAGATGCGGGCCAGTCCTCTTTATGGAAATGCAGATTGTAGTTGATCTGCTCCACAAATTCCAGGTGAGTTACTTGCGTGCATGTGTACTTCTTATACAAAGCAATCGCTTTGAACAGTCCCATTTGGGTGAAGTAGAATGTGATCATCTTCGTCCACTTGACAGTTCGGCGTTGGATGGGGTAGTACTGGACCATCTGTTCGAAATGATCCACCCCACCCATATACCTGTTGTAGTACTCCACAATGACGGACTTGTGAACGACCATCTCCACGTAGGTTGTCCACCCATCATTACCCCGCACCTTCCCTCAAACCCTCTTCGGAATGGTGTCCGCAGTGTGGAAGGTGGACACCATGTTCATAATGTGCTTTCCCTCCACAGTAGGACTAGCAGATTGTCCTTGTGCCTGTATGCCATATTCACCTTGGGCAGGCTCTTAGCCCTGGCAATGGCCTGCAGCTGGTGTGGAGCTTCTCTAGGCAGCCGTAGGGTCCCACACACGTAAAATCCTGTAGTGATGGGTCGTTCACACAGGGCTACAGAATTGTAATAGTTGTCCATGAACAACTTATAGCCCTGGTCCTTCAATGGTTCCACGAGGCCCGACACAGTGTTCCGGAGCGTACGCTGCACCCCTGTGTAGACCTCAAGGTTCCAGATGTAGCCCGAGGATGACTCAGCCAGCATGTACAACTTGATGGAATACTTGTTAGGCTTCTGGGGGTTGTAGATGCGGAAGGACAGCTGGCCCTTCCACCCCAGAGGGCCCTCATCCAGGCTGAGCTTCTCCTTGGGTAGGTACACTGACTGGAACCGCTGAAGGAGGTACTCCATGACTGTGCGAATGCGGATGAGCCGATCTCGGTTGTCCCAGGGAATGGCGAGCGAATTGATGGCATGGAAGTGCTTCAGGATGGCGCTGAATCGCCTTCCACTCATCGCCCGCTGGACCCTAGGGTACTTGAGCAGCTTGGAGCTCCACCAGTAGTGCCTGATGGTTGGCATGTGCACGACCCCCATGAAAAAATATAATCCTGGGAACTTAGCCATCTCCTCTTCATTGCAGGAGAACCAGGCATCCAGCTGAGTCCCCAGGAATGTGGCGTTCCAGTTGGTTTCCACGATGAGGTATGACAACAACCCCCGCATGAAAAAGAGCTGGAAGAACTGCAGGGGAGTTGTTGCAATATCCACCTGGATCCCTGGGGAGCCAGAGAATGGCCCATAGTTCCGTGTGAACAGGCCACTGCTCCACCCAGGATCCTCTTCAGCAGTGGTGGCAGCGGGTCGGCCTGTCAACACCCTTCAGTCTGCCTTCCGACCTCTTGGACATCCCCCGTGTCCTGACGGTGGACCACGGCTCCCTCGTCTTGGAGGGGAAGCCTTGGACGAGGACGAGGACGAGATAGAGGGCTCTGGGAACAGCAGTCTCCTCAGCCTGGCCGGTGAGGATGTCACCGCAGCATCCTGCATGGCAGAAGTGGGTGGAGGGGCCATCACAAGGAATGATGGCCTGGCTTCCTGTGACAATGGCTCACCAAGGGGGCAGAGGGGCCTGGAGATTGGGAGCCAATGAAGAGAGCAGTGGGACCAGCAGGTCCTAGAGGTGGGGAGGGTTCTCCAGTGAAGCCAGCCGTTGATGGTCGTGTGGTTTCCTGCAATGGAATGCAGTAGGGCAGCTCCACTTGCTGACTGGATGGTTGCAGCTCAACCTCCTCCACCCCAGAATGGCCGCTCTCAATGTAGCTCTACCTCATCGAGGGTCTAATGCCACTCGTGTGGTTCCAACCCGCATTTCACTTTTGCAAGACTGCTGTCGTTGCAAGCCAACTGGAGAATAAATTGTTGTTAGAGGGATTGTGGACCCTGTGGCTGTCCAGTGCTGTGGTAGGAGTGTGAGCTGAAATAAAGGAGTCAAGATATTTTATTCACATCCATCCAAGAACTTGGCTCAACACTGGCACAGTGCAAGGGTTCATGATATACGTGTATGTCCTTGAAAAACATCGTCTTCTGTACCTGACTTAGCACACAGGTAGGGGCCACTAGCACGTGGTTATCTCTTTCATTTTCTTCGCACATTACACATAACCAAATCTATCATTTTTATGAGATACACAGTACATTTCACCGGTAACATGTAAATGGATGGGTTGTGTAGGCCGTTACCTGTGCACTAAGGTGTAGCAGACGGTGTTTCCCTTACGAGGACACACTGCAGTAGGTCAGTCTTTCACTGTCTTTACACATAAAACATAACCCAATCTATCACTTTGTATGAGTCAAGATATTTTATTCACAGCCAGCCAATACCTTGGCTCAACACTGGCACAATGCAAGGGTTCATGATATACGTGTATGTCCTTGAAAAACACAGTCTTCTACACCAAACTTAGTGCACAGTTAAGGGCCACTAGCACGTGGTTATCTCTTTCATATTCTATGTACATTACACATAACCAAATCTATCATTTTTATGAGATACACAGTACATTTCACCAGTAACATGTAAATGGACGTGTTCAATAGGCCGCTACCTGTGCACTTAGGTGTAGCAGACGGTGTTTCCCTTACGAGATAACGAGCACTAGGGTCCGTTTTTCACTGTCTTTTCACATAATACATAGCCAAATATATCAATGCATGGGATACACAGTATATTTCACTCCCCCCTCCCCATACAAAATGCACGTGTTCCTAACCTCACATTGCATTTCACTACCTTTATGCTAGCTCAGGTGTATGACACACACTCTTCATTACGAGCACTTGGGTCCGTTTTTCACTGTCTTTTCACATAAAACATAGCCAAATATATC
The DNA here is from genome assembly GCF_032717465.1 of Coenobita brevimanus. NCBI lineage: Eukaryota > Metazoa > Arthropoda > Malacostraca > Decapoda > Coenobitidae > Coenobita > Coenobita brevimanus. The sequence goes on from NC_137057.1 coordinate 12,882,651, forward strand.
AATACATGGGATACACAGTATATTTCACCAATAAAATGTAAATGCATGTCCTTCGTAGGTCAGTTACGTGGCCCATACCTGGCCAGAAAGGTGTAGCAGACGATGATTTCTAGAGGAGCACGTGGTTCACTTTCACTTTCATTTCACATAAAAAAATAATAAAATATATCACTGTATGAGATGCGCAGTATATCACACCATCTACAGTTACGTATCTCACATTACACTTTGCTACCTTTGTGCTAGTTCAGGTGTACGACACACACTTCATTACGAGTACGTGGCTCAGTCTTTCACGTTATTTCCACATAATATGTAGCCAAATCTGTCAATACTCGTATCTAAGATACAATATATATTTCACCAATAAAATGTAAATGCACGTCCTATGTAGGTCAATTATGTGGCCCATACCTGGCCAGTAAGGTGTAGCAGACGATGATTTTTAGAGGAGCATGTGGTTCACTTTCACTTTCTTTTCACATAAACAAATAACAAAATATATCACTGTATGAGATACATAGTATATTTCACCAATAAAATGTAAATGCACTTGTTCCTAATCTCGTGTTGCATCTTGCTACCTTTCTGCTAACTCAGATGTACGAGACGCACTCTTCCCTACGAGCAGTTGGGTCAGTCATTTGCTGTCTTTCACATAAAACATAACCAAATCTATCAATATATGAGATAAACAGTATATTACACCACAACAAGTACAAGTACGTGGCCCTTACCTGTCCGCTAAGGTGTAGCAGATGATGTTTTCCTTACCTGAAGATGCTGCAGTGTTTATGATTTTATTTCACAGTACACATAATCAAATCCTTCATTTTATGAGATATGCAGTATATTTCATCACAAGAGTACATAAACGTCTCTGTCTGTCACATCTGCGATACCTATGGTATCGCAGACAATATTTTCCGACGAGCATGTGGTGCAGTGTTTATGTTCATCCACACAAGCATAAGATAAACATATCAATAACATTCTTGATATATTTCACACAGAAAGCATACGGAATAAACATAACAATATGATAAAATCAAATATCCCTATAAACCTCATCTATTTTATCCCCTCCTGACAATGGCGTGCCGTGGCTGTAAGGCATACGTGACTCCTGCCCTAGCCAATATTTCATCACATACACTCGTTGCACGATACTCCTATCCAATGCACAATAAAAACAAGGACTTCATCAACACCTTGGCAAATATTCCATTCAAGACAATGCTGTGTTGTCAGGTGGTTTCCCGCCTCCCTCTGCTAAACATTTCACTATGTCCCGCCTCACTAGCTATTGCACACTATATTCACCTGATTCACTGTCACTATTATTCAATGGTTGAATACTCACATTTGGTGCAGGGTAGAGGGAGTGTAGTTGTTGGAACATGCCAAAAAACAGGGTAGGCATAGCATAATCTTCGCTGGGGCAACGGCTGATAACGGCCAGGAGTGATTCACGAAGACCTAATTCCCTATTGCAAGCACTAAATCTAATCACAATAATGCCAAAAAAGCAAACACAAGCACTATTGGTATAGTGGAATATGACGCCCGTCCCGGGATGGGGAAAATAGAGTACGATTTAAATGCCCAGCCGCGTGCTACCTTCTCCCTCAACAGCTGATGTGGAACTAATCAAACTGGCCGGGCTGCCGCACGTCTCAGGCCCCAAGGTTACCAAGTCATTACTTTTGACGAGAGGTGCGGGAACTATGACGTGTCCAAAAATGATGCCTATCGGGCGAAAAAATTTTCTCTGACGAAGGTTTTTATGCCTTTATGACGACAAATGCGTCATTGAGTATAGTCACAGACACATCCCAAATGACAACAAATGCATCATCACGCACGAAGGGGTTAATTGTAATTCTTACAAAATCTGTCTTCCTAATCCCGGGGGAAACGGCTATTTTAAATGATGAAACAGCTCAATAATACCACATAGTAGCGAAAGGAATTCAATAGTGGCCTACAGCAGTTTCCAGTCATTCTTTGGATACCACAGGAAGGGAACAAATTTAACTCTGGGGATGAGCCTTGCTAACTTTCAGTTGACCTACAATAGCTAACAACAGATTTCATTGTATGATGAAAAGATCAGACACACACAAAATGCAATAAAATAATTACGTAAATTTGTGGTGGCTTAGCTAACGATGTGGGACACTAATAAATAAATATAATGATTAAAAGTATTAAAATGCTATAACAAAAAATAAAAAATATATATGTATTATTAGCTTTGTGACCGAAAAAAATAGAGCTTATTTTAATCCAGCTTAGAAATGACAAAAACGACACAACAGGAAGAATATAAAAGAGGAAAATTAATGAGAAGAAAAAGCTATATGAAACAACAAAATCAACAGTCGCAAAGAGATACTAGAGAAGGAGGAACTGGGAGAAACAAAAAAGAAAAGAAAGAAGAAAAGAGAAGAAAAATGAGAGAAGAACGAAAAAAGTGAGAGATGAAAAGAAGAGGGAAGGAAAGAAGAGAGAAGAAAAGAATAGTGAAGGAAAGAGAGATGAAAAAAAAAGAGAAAAGAAGTGAGAAGAAAAAGGTGAGAGAAGGAAAGAAGTGAGAGAAGAAAAGAAGAAAAAATAAAAGAAGAGACGAAAAGAAGAGAGAGAAGAGAGAAGAGTGAGAAGAAAAGATGAGAGAGCAGGCCCAGTGAAAGACAAGGAGGAAGAAGAAAGGCTGAAAGAGATTGGAACCTAAAGAGAGAGGAGTGCGGGAGATCATAAAAGCGAGAGAGAGAGAGAGAGAGAGAGACGTGGCCGTGAATAACTGAACTCTCGAAGGAGTAAGGAAGGTGGAAGGGTGAAACTTGTGGAAAATGAGTGACAGTAGCCTAAGTGAGAGATAGTGAGTGAGTTTGTAAATGTGTGAGTAAGCTAGTGAGTGAGTGAATGAATGATTGGGTGAGGTAGGTAAGTTAATTAGAAAAAGAATTAAAATAAGATATATATGTGGACTGAGATAAGAAAAGACTGTAGAGATGACTTGCTTGAACAGTATTAAAAACTTCACAAATGTTAAGGATATGTGAAAAAAGGGAGAAATATGAAAATGAAAGAAAGGAAGGATGGAAGAAATAAAGGCTTTAAAAAGGCAATGTAAGAGAGAGAGAGAGAGAGAGAGAGAGAGAGAGAGACAGGCAGACACACACACACACACACACACACATACACACACACACACACACACACACACACACACACACACACACACAGCAGAATGATGAAGACAAAATTTAAGCAGGTAAAGTGAGGCAGACAAGAGGAGCGAGTTAGGCATAATTTAGGCAGACATGTAAGGCAGGGAACGCCACTCCCATTCTGGAAACCCCTCTATGTATCTACAAGGGAATAAATTGAACAAACGGAGAGAAAAAAGAAATTCTGGGTCACTAGATTTTATTCCAGTGGTCTTTCTCTTCCCACCGCAATTCCTCCTTCAAGTTGAGAGTCTGAGGAGGAGGAAGAGGAGGAGGTGGAAAGTTATGGAGGAGGAGGAAGAAGAAAAGAAATAAGTAGATTGAGAGAGAGAGAGAAAGTAGAAGGAGGATGAGGAGAATAAATGGATGAGAGGTGCAGAGGAACAGCAAACGAGGAAGACAGAGGGATGAAGGAGGAGGAGGAGGAGGAGAAGGAGGCATGCGTGAGGAAGTTTGGAGATGGAGGGAGGGTAGTGAGGTAAGAGTGAGTGACAATACTAATGCGAGAGAGAGAGAGAGAGAGAGAGAGAGAGAGAGAGAGACTTCTATCCTTCAATCAGAGGTTGCCTTTTTTTTGTCCGGTGTTATAGCGAAGAAAGTGTTCTGGACAGCCTTCGTGTGTTCTGTATATTTTTTCTTACGTAGCTCAGTTGGGCCAAAAGTAATGTTAACTTTATCTGCCTATCTATCTGTTTATCTATCTATCGATCGATCGATCGACCTCTAATTTGCTGTCTGTCTGTCTGTCTCTCTATCTATCTATAACCAGACCTTAATCAAGGAAGAGGAACCACAAAAAAAATTGCTTCACTGTCACCCTCTGCTCCGTCATCAGACAGCATATTCTTCCACTCCCACAAGACAGCATATTCTTCCACTCCCACACCCCTCCCACGTATAGCTCTACAGCCCATTTGAACCCATGTCGTCCTGGGTCTCCCCTCCTAAGTTTGCTCAATAAGGCATCGAAACAACTAATAATGATAGATTTATGAAAAAGTATGTATTCATTATGAATTCTGGGATATCGGCATGTTGTGAAGATTTGGTTTTGAGGTCCGTAAATAAATCTGTAATCACCTGAAATTTAGTGTATGGATTTTTTTTAATATATAATTTGTTTTTCCTTCCTCTGTTTATCTTTGGTTAAGAAAATCGTGTATGATACCCTGCCATATGGAATTTATAACCTCAACCAAATTTTTTTTTTTTCCTTTTTTTGCGAACGGCAGTTTTTGCAGGTTTGTTTTGTGCTATCACACTGTAAGACACACGTATCTGAATATAGTTAATGCCAAATATACTCTTGGGTAATAATACTTGGCTTACATACAGTTCATTTTGGATAATCAACCGCAAAAGCACACCCTTGAATAGAGCGAATCCTTTACAAGCTTACAGTAAATATTCTACGCGGTACCATTTATGTGAAAATGGTACTGTTTTATGGTGCTATTGGTCACTTAATACGCGGTACAAAAGGTTCACATTTAACAGAGTTATAATTATCATCATCAACCTAATTGTGATTCAGGAAAACAATCATGTCTAAAGCTGATTGAGAAACATAATGGGGATTCCTATAATTATCATTACAGCTGTCAATTTCAGACTGTAGAGGGGTTATTCTGTAACACTTGTAAGGGTGTATATTGTTCGCCTGGGCAAGATTAAAATGTAATAATGATATTGGGGTGTATGGGTGCTGGGAGTATATCTGTCTGATTATCTACTATTCTAGACATTTATCTAGTTATATACGTATTATTCTGACTATACCTCATACCAATTAATCTGGCCAGGCATGTATGGCAACACTGTTCCTGCCGAGATTCTGATTGGCTGCAGATGTTTGTTCGATTTCGTTGTTGCTGAAACTGATACTCTTTTTATTATCAGATATGATACTGAGTTTATCGAAAATACAATTGTCAAAAGCAATAAGAAATCCGTCATATACTTAACAATAATGAAATTTTCGTAGGAAGATAGAAATATGAGTCAACAAAGTATTATAACAGTCCAAGTCAAGGTCAGCATTCGAACAATTCCTTTAAATCTCCGACACTCCGTAATATAACAGAATATTAAGGAAACCTGCTTAATCTAAGCGTTGGTGTAACACACATTTAAATTTTAAGATCAGTCCATACCCTTCAATCGTGCCACAACTCTGAATAATTAAAAATTCTAATGAAAAGACGAGTTGTGCGGGAAGGGAGGTTTGAAAAAATTGCGAAAATCAAAGTAGGCTAAAGGAAAACTATTTCATTATATCTCCTCTATTATCACAGTACTGACTGATCTTAAAATTTAAATGTGTGTTACACCAACGCATATATTAAGCAGGTTTCCTTAATTTTCTGTTATATTATCGAGTGTCGGAGATTTAAAAGAATTGTTCGAATGCTGACCTTGACTTGGACTGTTATAATACTTTGTTGACTCACATTTCTATCTTCCTACGAAAATTTCATTATTGTTAAGTATATGACGGATTTCTTATTGCTTTTGACGATTGTATTTTCGATAAACTCAGTATCATATCTGATAATAAAAAGAGTATCAGTTTCAGCAACAACGAAATCGAACAAACATCTGCAGCCAATCAGAATCTCGGCAGGAACAGTGTTGCCATACATGCCTGGCCAGATTAATTGGTATGAGGTATAGCTCTGTATTCAATTTTCAATTCATCCATTCGTATGTCCATCCATTAATTCATTCAGTAACTTATCTCCTCAATTATCTATCTTCCTCTCTCTCTCTCTCTCTCTCTCTCTCTCTCTCTCTCTCTCTCTCTCTCTATGTTTATTAACAATCCATTTGTTCATTATTATCTACCAGTCCACCTGTACATTCATCTCCCCATTCATCCGTCCATCCATCTATCCACTCATCCATCCATCCATCTATCTGTCCTGACTACCTATCGCTCCGCCTCTTTCCCCATCCATCCAATGTGAATTAAGAAACATTTAAACACAAAGAAACAGTCAAAAGGTACCAGCTCACGATAGAAAACTCATGTCACTGCATCAACAACCATACAGTAAGATCCAGACAAATACCACCACCCCTACCATCACCACCAATACCACAACCATTACCACCACAGTCACCATCGCCACTGCAATTACCACAACCAAAATCGTCACTATCACAACCACCCTTGCTTCCAATCCCAGTCACCACCACCACCTCATTCACCACCATCACCATTACCACAACCTCCAGTACAACCACCACCACTACCACCACTACCACAACCTGCGTCATCCTTGAACATGCTCGGGGCCTCATTCACTCGGGACTTATCTTGGAAAGATCATATTGTATCTCTTGTAAAATCTGTTTCCAAGAGATTAGGTGTGCTAAGCCGACTCCGTACCTTCTTTATCCCTGCACAGTTGTTGACTTTATACACGGGTTTTATTCGCCCATGTTTAGAGTACAACTCTCATTGGGGAGGCTCCCCACATACAGCTCTTCTCAATAGCGTGGAGTCAAAGGCTTTTCGTCTCATCAACTCTCCTCTTCTTACTGGCTCCCTTCAACCTTTGTCTCTTCGCCACACTGTTGCCTCTTTATCTCTTTTCTAAGGCTGCATCCATGGTCACTCCCCCTCTGAACTGTCTGCTTGCATCCCTCCACCTCTACGACGAGTGTGTAGCACCCGTCAAGCAACAAACTCTCATCCCTTTTCTGTCCAACTGTCTAATGCAAGAGTTAACCGTTACTCCCAGTCCTTCATATTGCAACAGGTCAACTCTGGCACTGTCTCCCTTAGTCTGTATTTCCTACTTCCTATTATCTCCAGTCTTTCAAACGCAGTGTGTCCAGGCATCTCTAAATGAATGGATCTTGAATTTGGCTCCTTTTGTTTTGTTTTTTTCTTGGAAGGAACTGTTTTGCGGGCTCAGCCTTTGGTTCCTTCTTCCTAGCATAAAAAAAAAAAACACTCCCCCCTCCCTCTCTATCTCTCGTCCAAAAGAACAGAAAACTTGGCAGCGAGGTGGTGGACAGCCTGGAGGAAGTTTTAGTCACCAAGCAGCTCTCAACTAACTTCCATCTTGAAGGATTTTGCTGGTATAGTGTGTTTGTTTTAACCTGGCAAAGACCCTGAACACTTTTTAACTTACTTGATGGCCAGTTGTATCAGACTGGAGTGCTGATTTGACTAGTAACCAAGGAGTTCTAACCTGACGCGGATCAAAACCCCTTTCATCTCAGTTGATGGCCAAGGCCGGTATTTTCGATGGTTTAAGAATCTCACTAACACCTTTTCCAAAGCGATTTATTTTGCTTATTACACCTTATTGTTCTCTTCTGTGTTACATAAGGCCTTCTAATATCGACATACTGTGCATAAGCAACGTGCTAAACGAAAACCATTCATGCCGAAAAAAAAAAAAAATTGCAAAGGAAGAGGAGTTTAGGAGCTTCCTGAACCGACGAGTATAGGGACCCAAGTGTAAATAGACTGGAGGGTTGATCTGAATATTAACCAAGGAGATCTATCCTGACGAAGGTCCTAACCCTTTTCAGCTCAATTGAAGTCATGTGTAGGGAGCTTAGAAGGTTGATTTGACTAGTAACCAAGGAGTTCTACCCTGACCAAGATCCCAACCCTCTTTCAGCTCAGTTAATGGCCACATGTAATCAGGATGGAGGGTAGATCTGATTAGTAACCAAGGAGATCCATTCTTACCTCATAAGTAAGAGTTATCAAACTTCATGATTTCTCATATTATTTTAGTACTGAAGTTGTTGTAAGGAAGGAAAGAATAATGACGAACTAGCATCAAGCCCTAATATGGTCATACGGCACTAAGGTAGAAGGGAGCGGGGTAAATAGCTATATTAAATGTATGACATAACGTGCAGTAAGAAAAGTAATAACAGTGGAAATAGAAACAGTTGGAGAGTCACCTATGAAATCAGTAAGTTGTGGGGGCCAAGGCAATGAGGAAAGGAAAGGGAGTGTAGACGAGTGTAGACGATCAGTCAAGTAAAAGATGACGGATAGTCATATGGCAGTTACAGTGCGAACAGACGGGCTGGCGGTCATAACTTATCAAATGACCATGAGTTAGGCTGGTATGGCCCAAGCGAAGACGAGCAAGGGAAGTCTCCCATCAACAATTGCGGTGGGTTAATGTGTACCAGTGAAGAACAGAGAGTTTAACACTATGAAGTTTATTGTGAACCTGTTGGTTCCACGAGGATTTCCAACGATCACGGAAGAGGCGGGTTAGAAGAGGGAAACTATCAAAGGCAAGAATGGGGCGTTGAGGGGACCTACTGGAGAAAGTAGCAGAGCATGCCAATGAGTCAGATCGTTCATTACCTGTATCCCAAATGGCTCAGAATTCAGCAGAAGCGAGCTGACTTTTTCCTAGCACAAAGGCGGAACAGCCACTCTTAAATGTGGGTGACTAGAGGAAGGCGTGGTCTGTAAGGAAGTGAGAGCACTGAAGGAATCGGAGAAGATAACAATGGTGAAGAGGAGAATCTAAGAGGAAATTTCAGAGGAAAAGGGACAGCTTATGGTTCTGCATTGAGGATACTTGAAATGGATGGAGGTGTTCTTTGAAAGGCGAAGTCAGGGAATACAAGAGCAAACCCAACACAATGACGAAATTTAAAGCCGTCAGTAAAGATATGAGTGGCGGAAGAGTGACGAAAATTATATCTTAGAAAAAGGGAGTAAAAAGTATCTGGGGGAAGAATAGACTTAGAAAAAGGGAGAAAAGAAGGGCAGACCACAGCAGGAGACAGAAGACAGGGTGGGAAGGAAATTGTACACAGTGGAAGGATAGAAGGAAAAGCAAAACCAATAGACTGAAGAAGGGTGGGGACTAAGAGAGGGAATGGACGAAGGAGGTGGGAGACCAAGAGAAATGAGCTTTGGAGAAGGCTAGGAGGATGGAGTAGCATATTTGTAGGGACCTGAAGGAGCCATGTATAGGCCCTGATAATAATAGGAGAACGACGATAAGAGTGGGAGGAAATGCCAGATTCAGCACAATGACTTTTAGCAGGAGTCGAACGAAAAGCACAAATAGCTAAACGAACACCAGTATGATTAACAAAATCTAATTTTGAAAGAGTGGGAGTGGAGGCAGAAGAATAAACTTGGCAACCATAATCAAGCTTGGAAAGAATAACGACAGAGTGGAGATGAAGAAGTGTTACACGATCAGCACTCCATGAAAGGTGAGACAGCGTTTGCAGAAAACGAAGACGATGAAAATTAAAAGACTTGAGGGACGAAATATGTGCATTCCAGTTTAACCGAGAAACAAATATGAAGCCAATAACTGTGGTAGAGGATCGGTATGGCAAAGCAATACGGAGAAGGCTGTGGTATGGGTCGCGAAAGAGTAAACTTTACTGCACAGGACTTAGAGGTAGAAAAACGAAAACCACGAGTAGGCCTATTAGCCCACGTGGAAGCAGCATCGGTGGCGAACTGAAGAAGGGATTGGAGACGAAGTAAGTCTGAATTTGCAGCAGAAATAGTTAAATCATCAACATACAGAGAGGTGGAAACGGAAGGAGGTAGAGAAGAGACAATGCCATTTATAGCTATAAGAAAAAGAGTAGTACTAAGGAGGACACATTCATGCTGGGAAAAGGCATGGGAAGGGTGGACTCTCAGACGGGCATGAAAGGTTCGGAGGCAAAGAAAATTTTGAAGAAAGACACCTATGTTACCATGTTGACCAATGGCATGAAGGCAACGAAAAATATGATACCTCAATGTTGCATCGTAGGCCTTTACTAAAAAAAAAAAAAAAAAGGCAATGACCAACACCCAGAGTGAAAAGGCAGAGTGGATGAAATATTCGAGTTTGAGGAGAGGATCTAAGGTGCTGCGCGCTTTGCGATATCCAAACTGTAAGAGGGAAAGAAGACTACGGGATTAAAGGTGCCACATGAGTCGAGTACTGACCATCCAATCAAACAGTTTACATAAAGTGCTAGTCTGGGCTATGGGACTGTATTCTTGAGGATGGTGTCCAGGTTTACCAGGTTTAAGAAACGGGAGGATGATCTCTATACGCCAGTCAGAAGGAAAGAGATCTTCAGTCAAAATTTTTTTTTATAAAGGGTCAAGAGAATGAACGTGATTTGTGAGGAGAGTGTTTTAATATACCGTAATGAACATCATTAAGTCCTTCACTTGCATTTTTACAAGATTTAAGTGAAGACAACAATTCACAAAGAGAGAAGGGAGCGTTAAGAACTCCCTCAGCTGACAAAGTAAACGAAATTTGTTTGGATTCAGAATCAGATTAAAGGCGATGAATTTCTGGAGAGAGGTGAGAGACACTACTAATAAGAATAAAATTATTACCTGAGGTATCTTCAATTAAGGATGCATTAGCCACAGACTGGCCATCAATATGAAGAATCAAAGCTTGGGGTGGCATGTGTTTGCCTGATGCTCTACGAAGTTGCGAGCAAACTGTTGCATCAGCTGTATTTTCAGAAATAGAAGAAACATAATATCTCCAAGTGGAACGTTTAGCCTGAAGGATGGTACGACGGAAGGCAGCGAAGCTCAGCAAAATATGAGGAGGCTACGAATCCGATCAGCGGTGAACTGTTTACGACGAAAACTTTTCCAGGTGGCACGTTTCACACGGAGGGATTGCAAAAAAGTAGGAGTCCACCAAGGAATACGTTTGCCAGTAGATGATCGTGTATGACAGGGAATGGCGGTGAGAGCGGCACTTAAAACCAGGACAACGAAGAAGGACAACATATCCTGTGGAAACGAAGAAAACGAGGGAAGGAGAGTGGGCACTGTAAGGGAAGAAAATAACTCCCGGTCAGCAGCATGGAACTGCTAACAGGGGGGAGAAGGGAGAGGACAGTAAGAGGCAAGAGAGAGTTTGACGGGGAACTGATCGCTAAAATGATTGTCTTCTTATACCAACCAACGAAAATTGAGAGAAACTGAAGATGAGCAAATGGACAGATCCAAACAAGAGAAAGAATGAGCATGGAGATCAAAGTGACTAAGATTGTTAAGGATAAAAAGATCTTGAGAAGAAAGAAACTGTCCTAACAGGCGTTCTCTAGTGGTGATCACAAAATCACTCAACAGGGAATGCCCGTAACTGAAGCCACCAAGAAGAATCAGAGAAGGAATGGAATGAAGGAACGAGACAGAGTTAGGAAAGCAAGAGAGAGAGAAAGGGAGAAATGGAGAGAGCTAACAGTGATCCACTGTTGGAGAAAGACACGATCAGAAATATGAGGTATAAATGAAGAAATAGAAAGAGATTCAAAGGGGACATCATTGCTGATAAGGAGGGCAGTGTGATATGAAGGACGGGTAGATGGAGGAGGGGCAGTGGCAGATAAGACTGTAAAGTTACTATAGAAGATGAACAAGTGGACAGAGTATTAGATGGAAGGGACTGTGAGACAGGAGATGATGTAGCTAAGCAGGATGAAACAGGTTGAGAAACAGTGGAAAGAGCCAGAGAAGTATCACGATGAGAAGCTGGGGTTGCCATCGGGGTCAAAACATCGGCGGAAGCAAGGGAGGGGGAACCAGAAATAATTTCCATAATTTCTCATGGGAAGGAAAAGGCTCAACATGGTCAGTGAAAAGAAAGGTTTGTTTGGGTGGAACCCAAAGTGCAGAGGCAAGGTCATCGACCAAAATAGGGACCAAGCTCCAAGCATGCACTTCCTACCTTACCCGATAAGGCATAGCAACACCTTGTAGGAGAGCAAAGTCTCCCAGCACAATGATGGCCCACTGGCTATTGGCCGAGAGTCCTACCACTAAGCAACAGCACCTCCAGATCCGAAAGCTGCAGCTCAGCAGCTGATCCGCCTCCTCAGATGTCCACCTTCACAGAGGTCTACCTCCACAGAGGTCCAAACACTGGAGTGGTGCCAAACCACCATAATCCCAAAGACTGGCCAAACCAATAACCCACGGGCACATCCTGATCCTTCCTGTTACAACTTACTAAGGGTCAGTGATGAGAATTTTAATGACTGTGGAAAATTCCACTCTCTTTAACCCGTCACGTCCCGAGCCTTTCCGCACCTATGACATCCCCCAGTCCCGAGCCTTTTTGGAAAAAATTTTTTTCTTCTAAAACTTCCGCTTAGGTCGAGAAACGATGGAAAATCCTGAAAAAAGTGGTCTCTGTGGTCTATAAGTGGTCTCTACAGGTGCGGTTTCCCCCCACAGGTATCGTATTCTGTAATGGGCTGGATATGCGTTTACGTTTTCTATGGTAAGGAATAATGGGACAAACAACACACAACACCTCTACATTTATTGAATTTGAACTAAAAAACAATAACAGTAACAATATAATGGATTTCAGACACATATATAGGAAAAATAAGCATTGTACCATCGCGCGAGCATAGCGAGTTAGGTCCAAGTCGTATCATGCTATATGCTAAGTGTCTGGTATGAGTCAACCTATCATTTTTTCTACTTCTATACTTCTGTTTCAATGACAATTTACCAATTACAACTGTTTGTAAGTGTTTTCAGATGTTTTCATTCATTATGATGACATGCAGCATAAGTTTAGCGCACATCAGCTTAGTAAGTGCACTCGCTATGACTCGTATTTCAACATACCAAATTGTTTTATCACTTTCCAATTATTTTCCCATTTACATAGAACCTTTCCTCCACCACTGTGAAGGTTTTCAATTATTATCATTCATTACGAGGGCATTTAGCGATATGCTAGCGCCTATTCACGTAGCAACCACGATCTCAGACACTAGTGTTTCATCATCTACTTTATTTATTCACTCAAATTATATTTTCCCACTTACATTACACACGTTTACACCCCTAGAATGCACTGTACATACTTACTGCCATTATTTATTCAAGTGAGCGTGAGAATATCGCCTGAAAATACCCTCGCAAGGAATGTTTCGTCATACATAATACTCACACACTTATATACTAATTCACTCACACACTTATATACTAATTATTCACTTTATCACTTGCTGACTTTTATTTTGACTAATACGTGCCTTATTCATTCGACTAAGCGTCAGGAAATCTTATCTTTATAGACACGCTATGAATATTTGACTTAGAATATACATCATCATATACAATAATTTGAACTTATATTATACCCGTAATAATGTCACATAATAAGAAATATATAATAAGGGGCCGTATTTATTGCACTGAGCGACAGAATATCGAATCAAACAACTCTCTCTATGTAAGTTTCAACTTCGGGCATATTTATATACTTACACCCAATGTTTTCACTTATGTTCTACCCGTAGGCACTTTATACTAATATTTGGCGATCCACATGACTGATATTTTCACAGAGCGTCTGTCTGTCGCATTAACCTCATATTTTCAGCGTCCTTTCGCATTCACACCATGCTAAAAGTGCAGCAACGTGTGATATTCACTAAAACATGGGTGAATACACAGACCCACGTCACACTGCACGCACTCATAGCGGATGTCCTTCCTCTGTGTCGTGAGTCTCACCTGGGAATTACTGCACACGTGACACCTGCGCTGGGGCCTAGGTCTGTTGGGCTGGGGAGGGATAGGAGTTGGGAAATGGCGGGCGGATATTTTCTGGGGAGTGTGGGTAATATGGGCAGTGCGGGGGCGCTGCTGGGGCCTTTCAACAGCATACTTAGCAAAGATTTCTCGTGTGAGCTCCCTCACAAACCCTTCAAAGGTTTCCTGAACTCCTGTGGTCATGGCGTGAAGGTGGTGGCAATTCAGAGCAGTGATATCTAGCAAGTGAAAGAACAGTTTTTTATACCATTTCATCGTGGTCCTGGCACACTCTACCGTCGATATCATGGAGTCTGACTGGTCCACGAGGCGCATGTTTATATTATAGTCCATGACACATTCAGGTTTCCAAACACGACGCCTGCTCTCGCTATGGTAATCAACAGAATCAGTACGGTGCATCAAGGGGCGGTGAACCGTGGACAAGAGGCTTACTTCTCTGTTGTGGTTCCACATTGTTGCAAGGATGTTGTTTGCTTTGAAGAAGACAACCTCACTCCTTGCAAGTTTCCGCCCTACCTTGACCATGTGACGCCGGTTCACCTTTACGGTTCCACAGACTCCCGTTTCATGTCTGTGAAGATAACGAGCGAGAAGAGGGCTAGTGTACCAGTTGTCGAGGTAGAGAACGTGACCACAATGAAGGTAGTCTTGTATCATCGTCTTTGCCACTGCTCCCGAAAGTCCTATACTTCGATCTTCTATTATGTCTGTCTGCACCGGTGTACAAGACTATGTCTTGCACGTATCCAGTCCTACAGTCACACATAACAAAGATCTTGAACCCAAAACGGTGCCTTTTGCTGGGTATATACTGTCTGAATGAAATATTGCCTCTCCACAACACGAGACTCGTCTATGACGAGATCTCTATAGGGATAGAATGAGGATCGAAAGGTTTGCCTGAGGTGATCAAAGACCAGCCTAATTCGCCTCATTTTGTCAGTGTTGTTTGGATTTGCAGGGTCATTAGCATCATAAAAATGGAGGCGACTTAGAATTTGTTGAAACCGATTACGGCTCATCACTTGACCAAATATGGGGGTAAACATAACAGGGTCCGTAGTCCAGTAAGCAGGAATTCTATTTATTCTTATTATACCCATCAAAAGGACAAGGGCAAAAAATAAGAACATTTCTGGAATGGAGACAGGGTAATCATAAATCATAGAATGCCTACTCCTTGTTCCCAATCTTTCACTTTCTAGCCGCTGGCCGCTTGCAAACAGGTTTGTTTGAAAAACGATCTGATCTACGAAGGCCTCACTGAAAAACAGGTGGAAAAAATCCAGCCTGCTTGAATTATAGTGAATACCTGGTGCAATGCAGCCAGATCGCCCATGCTCAGTGAAGGGGTGAATGAGGGGAGAAAAATCACTCCCATCCTCCCAATCCCACGACACAAATCCCTCGTCCCCATCACCGCCTTCGTCTGGGTGGGGAGGAGATCCTGGTTGGGGAGGTTGAGGAGAAGGAGTATGGAGGGCTTCCCCACTGTCACTCCTCTTCCCTCTGCCTTTACCCTTTCCCTTTCCCTTACCCTTACGGCCTTGAGGAACATTAGGGGGCTGTGGGGATGAAATTGTTGAATATTGGGGAGCAGAAGACGTGCTGGGGAATGGTTCCTCCCCACTTTCCCCCTCCATTACCACACCACGTGCTCTCTCACGCAACCTTGCTCGACCACGTGTTAGGGGATATTGGGGAGCATAAGACGTGCTTTGGAGTGGTTCCTTCCCACCTTCCCCCTCCCTCACAACCCCACGTGATAATGAACGCACCCGCACTGGCCCACGTGATCCACTCTGCCGCCTCACACTGCGTAGGGAGAGCAATGACTCACCCACCTCACTCTCACTTTCCCTAATCCCAGGAATGTCCATTTCACTCCCCACTCCCTCCTCTTCACTTCCTACCGCCCCAAACAGAATGCTAGGCCCATACCTGCTTAGACGACGTGGTGTGCGCTCTGGGCCACGATGGGTAATCACCTCCCGCCCATACCACATGGCAGCATGTCCCACGTCTCCGTCCTGATCCTCGTCCTCGTCCTCGACCTTGAATTCTGCTTCCAAGGCACGCTGGGGATAGGGATATGATATACCATGTGCCTTCTTTGCCTCCTGCCCCTCTCTAGCAGCACGGTAAGTCACGTACTGCCGCTTCCTGGGTGATGGAACTTCCTCGTCACTGCTGGTGGTTTCTTCCTCCTCTGGCTGCACATAATCCTTGTCCATCTCCTCGTCATCCAGTGGGGAATCACTGTCGCCGGTAAAGGTGTCCAGGGCGACTTGAATTTCACTCTCTGAGAGACCTCTCTTAGCCATGTCTGAGCAGGACCGTGGCTACCAGGTGAGTGGACGAGTGGCGGACTAGCGCGGGTCGCGCGGGGTCGCCGAGTATCCCTGCCTGGTGGCAGGTAGGGGAAGGTCAGGCGAGGGTACGTACCGCAAATCAAGCGCGAAATTTGAAAATTGTCAAAATTATGCACATTGCAATTGCACGACGTACTGGTACGTCGCCGGGACTGGCAAATGCAAATCGTGGTGACGTACCCATACGTCGTCGGGACGGGGCGGGTTAAAGCCAAAGAAAAAATAGAGAGGATAGAAGAAAAAGAAGGAAGAAGTAACAGTAGAAGAAAAAAGCCTTGCAAAATTAGCTGAGGCAGCGACAGGGACCCTAGGAGAGGGAAGAGGGCAGGACAGAGTGGAGACGCAAGTGCACCATCCACCTAGCAACTAAATTTCCAAATGCTGTGGAGTTCATTAAGGCACCCTGTTATGGTTCCCCCAAACAATGTCACGAGAGCCCCCCTCCCCCCCAACCACACGATAAAAACGAGCAAGGAAATGGGAGGGGGATGTGAAGTTGTGGTGGTGGTCCACTTTTATCAGGTGAAAACAAATCGATTACAATAACTATAAGTTAACCATTCTTTTTGAGAAGCTACTTGAAGTCAGAAAACAGGCTTTTTATATACACTCAGAGTAAAGGTAGTCAGTCTCATCTAAGTGGCTGCATCCATTGGAGTCATCTTAACCCATTAGACTTCTTGGTGTCCATTTGCTGAGGTAATAGTTTCCACCCAATGTATTAAGTAAATGATCTCCTGAAAAAATATTCATAGGAAATCATGCCCTGTCACTCAGTGTACAGGCAACTCTATGCAGCACTTCAGTACCTGAGTGGCTCGCTTGTGGGTGCTCCCATCCACCAACAGTGACAGATTACAGGAATGATATTAAGAAAACATCATCATCCTGATAAAGACGTTCAGGGAGGTTGCCCCTAACTCCTTCAGGTGAAGGAGTCCTGTCCCACGCATAATGAAACAGCATGTCTGTCCACTATGTATGGCCCCAGTTTTGAAGCTATAGTGTTGAACAGTTTTATTGTTACTGATATACCCATAGAAAGTTCACGAGCACCATCCATACAGAGCGCAGTGAACTGGAGGAAGAGACACAGACATTGACCTCTCTCTTTGGGGGGGGGGGATCCGTAACTTAGCTAACTTGAACCCCACCTGAAAGCATTGTTGATATGTCTGAAGATGTCTTCGTTCCATAGAGATTAACCCCTTCAGTATGTATTTTTAGTTCATTCACTTTAACTTGGCCCAAATTTGCATCAAGTTGCAGTTTATTTCACGCAGCAAACTGGCAGAAATAGACTATACTGTGGTCCTACATTCTTTCTGTAGCTCTTCCTCGCGACTAGCATCGTGTTCTAAAAATAATCTAGTGTCATAACTCGGCATTAAACATAAAAGGATGACTACTTTAGGTCAAGGTAAAATGAACCAAGTATAGTTACCTCAAGACGAAGATATTAAACTTCGAGGACACCCTTTGTTGTTCGGGGAAAAAATGTTGTATAACTAATTCCTCTTGTTCGAAAAGCTTCTCTATAGCTGAATAAACTTATCTGGTAGTAGCAAGAATCATCATCATTATCATCCAGACCTCCATTCCCAACTAAGAATAGGCTGAAGAATAACAAGAATACAGTAACAAACTTGAGGAGCACTCAGTGGAGCGCGTCTCTCTGACAAGGGCAACGTAACTTGGGTTTCGCGAAATGTGCTTTCCGAATCCATATTCTGTACTTCGATCTGGATCAGTCCCAAAAGTTATTCGATTGTACCCTGGGACATGGGCCATCTTCCCACAAACTTTCGTCCAAATCTCCCTTTTATTTTTTGAGTAATCCTGCTAACAAACAAACTAACAAACAAACAAAACAAGGGTGAAATCATACTCTCCTTGTAGGAGAGAACTACAAAGCACACAAAGAGCGCCAAAGCCAGTAAAACTTATTTAATGCCTCAAATTCCTCTTTCCTACCAGATAAATACTTTAACAGTCTCACATACTCAGTTAATTCTTCGGTCTCTGTCTGCCCTCTTACACAGTCAGAGGGTGAATACGACCACCCAAGCTGATTTAACTTATAATTTGTTCCTGCATTTGGATAGAATTCTACCTCAAAATCTAATCACCTCTTCTTTGACCCACTGCCCACCTATCCACCAGATTTTATGGAAATCTGAAAACAACTTACTGAGATATCTTGTACACAGGCAGACACGGGTGAATACATAACATCTGTCCACCTTTATTAGCTGAAATTATAATTATTAATCACCGCACTGGATAAATAAACATTTCTCTCTCAACAAAACTCTGCAACGGACAGTAAGGAAAATGTTTTTGAACCACCCGGGAACTGTCAAACACCCTCGATCTCCAGGGTATTTTGGCGGCGGGATGGGAAACAGTTTTGTGGGCTTTGCAGCACTGGAGACACACTGACAAGTTTGGCGAAGGACCTGCATGAATATGAGATGGACAAGAAAATCATCTCTGCCTCACCGCTGTTAGCAAGATTGGTGATGGTGATGTTAGTTATTTATGAATTTACGTATCGATCTGTGTTTGCCTGTCTGTCCCTGGTTTCCATCTATCTGTCAGTCATTCCATCGGTCTGTGCATCTATCTTCATGCCTATATATATCTATCTGTCTATCCATATCATTTTGTCTATGAATTAGCCTACTAACTTACACCGCATCTTGTGAGGAGTTGCATTAGAAATTGACCTACAATCATTCTCTGTCTTTTCAGTCATTCAGCTTTCGCATACATACTCTTCTTGTCAGTCTCTCATTCTTCACTCAACGATTTTCGCTCTGTCTCTCCTTGCTGTTAGTCGCCTCCTGTTTCTCTCTCTCTATTTTTTCTCAATCTCGTTCTTTGTCCCTTTAAGCCACCTCACCCTCATTCGCTCTCCTAGTCAGTCTCTCCACACTCCATTCGCTCCTTGTTCTCTCCCTGCTCGTCCTCTCCTCCTATAATCTCACTCTCCCGTGCTCTCCCATTCAGTCTCGTACTCTCCACTCACTCCGTACTTACAGTAGAACTCCTATTCTTATTCTTATTCTTGTGTTTCTTTCTCAACTTCTTCTTCTGCTACTACTGCTACTACTACTGCTACTACTACTACTGCTACTAGCACTACTACTACTACTTCTTCTTCTTCTTCATCTTCTCCTCCTCCTCCTCCTCCTTCTCCTCCGTCCAATCTGTTTCAATGCTCTCCCCTAGTCAGCCTCATTCCATTTGCTGCACACTCCCGGACGAATTTATTCAGCTTAGCGTAGGCTTCTAGCAGTGAAGGGTTAATGAAGGCCATACCTACCATTTATATAAATGACAAGACAACACTGAAGTTATATATGCCAAAAAAAAAAAAAAGTGGTAAAGAAAAGATGCTAAGGAAAGTGAAAATTAAGTGATATATGGCTGAATAAATCGGTATATAAGGGGTACTAGGGAACGTGAAAATAACGTGTTATGGGAAAATAAACCAGTAGGTGCGAGGTGCTGGGAAGCTTCCGTATCTTAAAATAATACAAAACTAAATACAACAACAACAACAACAACAGTAGTAGAGCAGAAGCAGCAACAACAACAACAACAACTTTACCTCATCATCCTTCCCTCCTCTTTTCTACTCTGATGGTTCTGTAGCTATTTCTTCTACTGATAAAGCAGATCTCTTCACACAGACTTTCTCCTCCAATTCTACCTTAGACGATTCCGGTGCTGTTCCTCCATCAATTCCCCCCTCTGACTTCCTCATGGCTGACATTAAAATTTCTTCAGTTGATGTATTTTCTGCCATCACTGGCCTCAGTACTAACAAGGCATATGGGCCGGATGGGGTCCCTCCTGTTGTTCTCAAGAACTGTGCTTCTGTGCTTACACCCTGCCTAGGCAAACTCTTTCGCCTTAGTCTGTCAACTTGTACCTTTCCTTCTTGCTGGAAGTTTGCTCTCATTCAGCCAGTCCTAAAGAAGGGTGACCACTCCCAACCCTCCAACTATCGTCCAATTGCTTTAACGTCCTGTATTTCAAAAGTTTTCGAGTCAATTCTTAATAGAAAAATTTTAAGGCATCTTTCCTATCACAACCTTCTTTCCGATCGTCAGTATGGGTTCCGTCAGGGACGCTCCACTGGCGATCTTCTCACCTACCTTTCAGACTCCTGGTCATCCTCCTTTCGGGACTTTGGCGAAAGCTTTGCCATTGCACTTGACATCTCTAAGGCTTTCGATCGAGTCTGGCATAAATCTTTAATTTCCAAACTGCCCTCCTACGGTTTCTATCCTTCTATCTGTGCCTTCATCGCAAGCTTCCTTTCTGGTCGTTCTATAGCCGCTGTTGTAGACGGCCATCGTTCTTCTCCTAGATCTATCAACAGTGGTGTCCCTCAGGGCTCTGTCCTATCACCAACTCTCTTCCTTTTATTCATCAATGATCTTCTAAGCTGTACATCTAACCCTATCCACTCATACGCTGACGACTCCACCCTTCACCTTTCCATTCGGTTCCCGCAACGCCCATCTCAACAGTTACTTCAACAAGCAAGGGATGAGGCTATGGCACACCTAATGTCTGATTTGGCTCGTATCTCTGACTGGGGTAAAAATAATATGGTTGTCTTTAATGCATCTAAGACTCAGTTCTTACACCTATCAACCCGACAAA